>NC_136977.1:53781539-54121539 GCF_032717465.1 Coenobita brevimanus
GTGAAGATAATCGTCTGGCGCACCTAGAAATGTGTTATTTAGCTTCCTAAACCCATGCTATGATTCGCTATGATTGACTGGAGAATTGATAAAGTTACGGTGCATTTACCAAATGGGCGAAAACATCTGAGATTAACTGACCCCCTGACTGCTTGGAATCGTAGCTTAGAGTCGTGTAAACATACCAGTGACCTTCGTTCCATTCCCATAATTGTTCACAGTTTTCCCATAGCTCACTAACTCGACATCGGTACTGTAAAGGGTTGTTCAATGTCGGTGGTTATTAAGGGGTTCATGGAATACATTACTGTTTCCATCAGTACTCTCCTTTCACATGTAAACAAAAAAATAAACAAAAGAGTGAGTGCTAAATGTAAGTTATAACTTTCATCAGAAAGACTTTACTAATTCAGATCCCTTTATTTTATGCAATTTTCCGACTATTTTATTTTGTTTGGAAAAAGTACTGTATACAGTCCTCACTCCAAACATATTTGTAATAATATAAGTAGTGATGAGTTCACCAATACAAGTGATGTACTGAGCTGGTAGGTAATATTCCGTATCATTTTGGCCATCCAGGAAGTGTTATCTGACTTGTAGGCCTACTGTGTCATTACCCTTGTATATGTTCACTAATTTATATATATATATATATATATATATATATATATATATATATATATATATATATATTTCAGATTCAGGTATAGTACTGTATTGATTGCAGTATTGTACAGTATACAGTACTCTCTCCAAACACAGTTGTAATACCGTACCATAAGTGGTGATGAGTGTTCACCAATATATTTAAGGTACTGAGTGGGTAGGTTTTTGATTATTCGGCAAATCTAATTTCTCGGCATCATCCTGGTCCCATAGATGCCGAGTAATGGGACTTGTACTGTATATGTATATGTATATCTATATATATGTATATGTATATCTATAATCTATATATATGTATATATATGTATATCTATCTATCTATCTATATATATCAAAATTGTTGTCGTTATCTATACAGTTAACACATACATATAATAAATGTTTCACGACAACATTCCTCAGCAAAATGCGCCTCTTAATTAGTGATTAGTGCTATTATGAGATGTTTTCAACACCACAAATTTTATGACATATGGTTGTGAAACCTGGAAACTGACAAAATCAATGGAAAATAAATTCATCAATTCTCAGAGAGCAATGGAAAGGTCAATGTTGGGAATATCTTTAACCCGCGCCGTCCCGGGGACATACTTCCACGTCCTCACGTTTTGTCACAGCTAATCCCGGGGACGTACTTCAACGTCCTGCAATTGCAAGGTTCATAATTTCCACAAGTTTCAAAATTCGCGGGAGATTTTCGTTTCGCCCGGGTACCCAAGCCTCCCCTACCTACCGCCAGGCGGGCAGCGTCCTAGACCCCGCATGACACGCGCTCGCCCTTGTCTCGGTCACTCACCTGCCAGCAGTGACCCAGGTCAGACATGGCGCGGAAAGGTCTCTCAGACGAGGAAATCGCATCCGTCCTGGAAGCCTTCACTGGAGACAGTGATTCTCCACTCGATGATGATGTGGTGGATCGCGATTACGTCCAGCCAGAGGAAGAAATAAGTAGCAGTGATGAGGAGGTCCCTTCGCCCCGAAAAACGCGGTATGTGACATACCATAAGGCAAGGGAAGGCCAGCCGGCTCCCCAACCACGTGCACAGCTATCTCTCCATCACGATTCTGATCAGGACGAGGATGAGGATGATGAGGATGACGGAGGCCTAGGACGTGATATCGCCGCGTGGTTGGGAAAGGAGAAAATTTCACCACGTGGATCAGAAGGTGGGGCGAGACGACACCTAAGGTATGGTCAAAGTACTTTGTCTGGGGAAGTGGCAAGTGGTGTGGTGGGATTGCTGGGAGAATGGGAAAGTGTTGTGGCGGCAGCACGGGGTGAAAGTGAGAGTGGAGTGGGGGTAGCGCGGGGTGAAGGGGCCAGTGGTGTGAGGGAGGCAGCACGAGCACGTGGTGCTCGTAGGCCTAGGGGAGAGGAGGTTGAGTCACTCCCCAGCACTTCTTTCGCCCCTGAATATTCACAAACTTCCTCCCCACAGCCCCAGGATGTGGGGAAAGGAAAGAAAGGGAAGGGAAAGGGTAAAGGAAAAGGGAGAGGGAAGAGAAGTGGGAGTGATGAGAGGCGCCGCTCTCCACCTCCCCAACCTCCCCCACCACCCTCACCTCCCCACCCTGACGAAGGGCACGATGGTGACGTGGCTGGAGACGGTGGTGTCACGTGGAACTGGGAGGATGGGAGTAATTTTACTCCCATCATTCACCCTTTCACTGAGGAGTGGCGATCAGGTTGCACGGCTCCAGGTGTAAATGCTGGGTCGTCACGGTTAGATTTTTTCAACTTGTTCTTTGGTGAGGCGTTTGTTGGGCGCATAGTAGAACAGACAAATATTTTTTCACAATCCCAGCGCCTTGAAAGTGAACGCTTAGGAACCACAAGCAAGCATGCAGAACAGTATGACTATCCCGTGACTATTTCAGAGATGTTCCTATTTTTTGCCCTGGTAATCTTGATGGGTGTGGTGAGGAAAAATCAAATTCCTGCCTACTGGACAACGGACCCAATCATCCTCACACCTTTCTTTGGAAAGGTGATGGGTCGTAACAGATTTCAGTTTATTCTCAGCCGCCTCCACTTTTTTGATGCAGATGATCCAGCCAATGCAAATAACACCGATAAAATGAGGAGAATTAGGCTGGTATTTGATCATTTACGGGAAATGTTCCGCTCCTCATTTTATCCCTACAGAGACCTCGTCATAGACGAGAGAGTCTTGTGTTGTGGAGAGGCAATATTTCCTTTAGGCAGTACATACCCAGCAAGAGACACCGTTTCGGGTTCAAGATCTTTGTTATGTGTGACTGTAAGACTGGTTATGTGCAATACATAGTCTTGTACACGGGCGCACAGACAGATATAATA
Source organism: Coenobita brevimanus (assembly GCF_032717465.1). NCBI lineage: Eukaryota > Metazoa > Arthropoda > Malacostraca > Decapoda > Coenobitidae > Coenobita > Coenobita brevimanus. Next base: position 53,784,529 of record NC_136977.1, read on the forward strand.
GAAGATCGGAGTATAGGACTCTCTGGGGCCGTGGTGAAGACAATGATAGAAGAGTACCTTCATCGTGGTCATGTGTTGAACCTGGACAACTGGTACACTAGCCCTCTTCTCGCTAGGTTCCTCCACCAACACGACACCGGAGTCTGTGGTACAGTCAAGAGAAACCGTCGCCATATGGTCAAGATAGGGAGGAAACTTGACAAGAATGAGGTGGTTTTCTTCCAGGCCAATAACATCCTTGCAACCCTGTGGAACCACAACAGGGAAGTTTGCCTCCTATCAACTGTTCACAACCCCCTGATGCACCGCACAGACTCCGTGGATCATCGTAGCGAGAGGAGGCGCAACGTATGGAAACCAGAGTCTGTACTTGCCTATAATCTGAACATGAGGCAAGTTGATCAGTCAGACTCGATGATTTCAAGTGTTGACTGTGCCAGGACCACGATGAAGTGGTACAAGAAACTCTTTTTCCACTTGCTCGACATCACGGTCCTGAACGCCCACTACCTGCACGCAATGACCACCGGAGTATCCGAGACCTTTGAGGGGTTTGTGAGGGAGCTTGCACGTGAAATAATCGCCCAGCATGCCCAGGACAGACCCCCACACCGCCCCCGCGCCCCCCGTGCTGCTCAGACTCCCCTACGTCTTGCAGGCCGCCACTACCCCAGCGCAATCCCTTCCGAACCAAACCGTTGTAAACCCCAGCGTCGCTGCCATGTATGTAGGCACTCGACAGTCTGACCATCCACGCAGAGAAAAGACACTAGATACGAGTGTGTCGAGTGCAATGTTGTGTTGTGCCTTCAGCCTTGTTTCAAGGAATATCAATTTTCTACACTACTGAAACTGTGTGGGAAGGCGAAATGACGCTCATGATAATGGTAAGGCCAGTCAGTAGGTGCTAAGTCAAATATAAAGTTGAAACGGGTGTTATTTTTTCAGAAAAGTAATGTATAAGATGAGAATTAGTGTAAGTGGAAAGAATTGTTATCAAAACTACACCCACTGTGTAAATCTGGTCAGTAAATATGTGATAGCAAGGAAATAAAGTGGAAACGGGTGTAATGTTAGCATGAATAAAACGTATAAGTTGAACATTACTGTAAGTTGTCATAATTGATGTCACGATTACACCCACATTCTGGTCAGTAAGTATGTGATAGGAATTATATACAGTGGAAGATGTTGTAATGTTAGTAGTAAGGTATTTTATAAGTTGATTACTAGTGTAAGATGAAACAAATGATATCGCGATAACACTTCCTGTGTAAGTACGCGCAAATATGACGCTAAGTTCCATCGTACGTTCAGAAATGATGTGATATCAATTATATCAAGTGTTTACATGTGCAATGTTAGTGTAGAATTATTATATAAGTACAAAAATAGGTTGTAAGTTGAATTAGTTGCCATAGCAACTTCACCGTGTGTGTTATTATGCGCTATTATTACGCTATATATTTACGTAAGGCCTGAAATAATCTCAAAACAGTTCTATAAAGTTGAAAAGTGTATAATAATATTAGAAAAGTATTATGTAAGTAGAAAAAGCACAATACGAGTTGAAACAACAGTCACAGCGAGTTCACTCACTACGTAAATAAGCGCTAACATTACGCTAAATGTTATCAAAAGGCCTGTGAATACGTAAAAACAGTTCAATAAAATGTAAAATGGTAAAATGTTATTGTAGAAGTATTATGTAAGTAAAAAAAATTATACGTATCATGATTTTAGAATGTTAGCGATTCATTGTGACCAAGTTGGCCGATTTTGCTCGTTTTGCACGATGGTACAATGCTTATTTCTGCTCTATTTTTGTATAAAATCCAATATACTCTTTTATCACATGTTTTTATGTTTGTAATAAATTCATTTCTACTTACTTTCATTGGTTTCCCAAACTTATAATACCATAGAAAACGTTTGAGGCTCACACCGCCTAGGGAGAACACGGGGCCAGGTGGGACCAAGGCATACCTGGTTAAGCTAATTAGGGACCCCAGGGACCACTTTCTTTGCCACCGGCCATTGTTTCTGACCAAAAGCGAAAGTTTAAGCAAAAAAAAAAAAAAGGGTCGAAAAATGCCCGGGATTGGGGGGTACCAGTGGTCGAAAAGTGGCCGGGACGGGGCGGGTTAAGAGACAGGAAAAGATCAAATTGGGTGAGAGAACAGACTAAAGTCAAAGATATTATAGAAGTTATAAATGAACAGAAATGGAGATGGGCAGGCCATATAGCAAGAATAAGGGATAACCAATGGAGCAAGAGGCTGACTGACTGGACACCAAGAGACTGTAAGTGTAGCAGAAAAAGGCCAGACAGAAGAGGGAGAGATGAGATATAGAAATTTGCAGGGAAAACATGGCGAAGATTGGCTCAGTCAAGGAATTCGTGGAAAAGGTTGGGGGAGGCCTTTGTTCAGCAGTGGACTAGTTATGGCTGATGATGATGATGATGATGATGATGATGATGATTCATGATGATGATGACTGATGATGATGATATATATATATATATATATATATATATATATATATATATATGGAGCCTCTGTGGTACAGTGGTAAAGTGTGCGTTTCGTACACTGAAGAATGAGGGTTCGCACCCTGCCAGGGTAATAAACTTTGGGAGCCTTCTTCTGGCAAAGTACTACTTTCGTGGACACAAGAGATGCTGTGGTTGAACCAGTGTCTATCTATCTATCTATTGCCAGACGCCTCAATCCCGTTTGGGGTGGCCACAAACAAATCGCCTCCAAGTCGCCCTGTCCCCCGCCATTTCACTCCCCTGCTCCCAACTCACCCCCCTATCTCATACACCTCTCTACCCCATCCCTCCATCTCATCCTCGGCCTCCCCCTCCCTCTTTCCCCCTCCACCTCACTCACATACACTCTCTTCGTCAGTCTTTCACCCTCCATCCTCTCCACATGGCCAAACCACCTCAGTGTGTTCCTCATAACGCTTCCTATAACATCCACATCAACACCACAGTGCTCCTTTATATCCTCATTCATCAGCCTGTCTCTCCCTGTGACCCCAAAGGCTCCTCTTAAATAATTCATTTCCACTGCTTTCACTCTTGACTTGTGTCCTTCCAACAACGTCCAAGATTCACTTCCGTACGTTAGAGTTGGTATCACAATACTGTCATGTAGTAACTTTTTCACTTCCATGCTCACTTCCCTGTTTCTTATCACTGCTTTCAAAGAACCAGCAACCTTTCTTCCCTGCTGTACCCTTTCAAGCACTTCACCCTCCAAACCTCCATCCTTACGCATCACACTACCCAAGTACTTAAAAAAACTCACATTTTCCAATTCCTCACCATCCAACCTCGCTGTACATTCACTGACTTCATCTCTCTCAAAGACCATCACTTTACTCTTTCCTACATTCACCTTTAGAACCAGTGTCGCACACTATAAAGTATGCTCGCACCAAGTCGGCTTTCGCGGGCTGATTACACTTGGTTCAGAGACTACACACACATCCAAAGCCACTCCAACACCACAATTACACTTGCAAGCACTTCTCACCCTACATACAATCTCTACCAGACAGCCTAAGCCACTTGGTAGAGATATATTGGCTGTATCGTCCCCACTTCGGTCGGAATAGGTCGGTCATGCAGTGGACACTGAAACAGCTGAAGAGATATATATATACAGTAATCCCGCATTTTTTGCGGATTTTTTGTCTACGGTTTTGCCCTCTCGCGGATTTTCTTAGCATTAATAAGTTCAACAAAGATATCCTTGAATATACAGAAAAAAAAAAAAAAAAAATCAAATTCCCGCAGCTTTCAATTGTAGCGCGGTAAACTCACGCCACCCTCTGTCCCTTTCCCGTGGCCCCTCTGCCAGTGTTACCATATCTAGCATAATTTTATTTTTTTAGCATAATTTTGATCAAATTCTCGAGTCTGGAATATTTTTTAGCATATTAGAAGTTTTAGAATCATTCTAGCATAATTTAGAATGGAATGGAATATTTTTAGAATAATTTTATAAAAGCTACAAATCAGAGAGAGAGAGAGAGAGAGAGACGAATAAGGTAAGATGTTTGAATAATTGGTTACTTTCAGTTTGGGCTTGGTTGGGTTGGATTAGGTTAGGTTAGGTTAGGTTGGATTAGGTTAGGTTAGGTTAGATTTTAGGTTAGGTTCGGTTTGGTTCGGTTAGGTTAGGATAAGTTTGAGCTTTGTACTTTACCCATGAAACCTAGGTTTTTCCGATGGATTTTGGTATGATTCATTCGATTTTCAGCTTCATTTCAGTCGGAAGTGATCATTTTCTGTGTTTTCCCCCCTCCCTATAACCCCCGATTCCCCAAAGATCCCTCATTATTTCAGGGGGATGGGGGGGGGTCATATCTCAAAATCTGGTTATTTCCGACGGAAATGATGCTCAAAATCGAACGAATCACATCAAAATCCATCAGAAAAACGTAAGTTTCGTGGGAAAAAGCAGTATGGGTAGATACCGATATTTATCCTCTTACTGTATGTAGGTTCATTTTAATATTTTCATAGTAAACAATACATAATTAATATGTTGTACGAATATGTATAGAATTTTATCATTTAGCTTCAAGTTAGGATAATTCATTTTTTACTTGGAACAAATATGCTCAATCTAGCATAATTTTTTCATTGCCCTAGCATAATTTCGTTGTTTGGATATGGCAACACTGCTCTCTGTCCCGCATTCTTCAGTCCACGCCTGACTGCCTTAGGTGGCTGTTGTGGTTGTAACCACACTATGATATGAGCCTCTTGCCTCCCACTTGCTTTCCACATGGCCCCAGGACGTAAGCCAGCCTCACCAAAGGCTAATAATACAATTAGTAAGAACTCCAAAGTGACAAAACGATCAAGTTATGGCCTTAGCAGAGAAAATTGTGTTACTGGACAAGCTAAGAAACGACCGTGCGAGTGTTTGCTATCACCAGTTAATGCATCTTTTTATTTTGTACTGTTTTGTTAATAAATGTGTAGATAATTGTGTATTACAGTACGGTGTTTACGTTTTTCCTTCATAATGGAGTATGTGCTTTCAATCTTGTAAGAAGGTATTTCGGGATGAGTATGGAGGTTTCGGGACAATTCGCAGTCACAACAAACACAAAACAATTCGCCTTCATTAATGAAGATAGCTATGAGTGACGCTAGAATATAATTCAAAGGCGACTACAGCGAGGAAGAAACAAGTTAATTATTGACTAAAGGTGCAACTAATAAATAATATCCAGAACCTACGCTACTGAACATAGACTGCTGGATCCCCCTGAAATATAGTTATTAAAGTATTGATTGATTAATAATAAGTATATTGATGAAAGTATTGATTAGTATATTTATAGAATGGCGGGGAATCGTCCAGGGTGCGAATTGTTCTGAAGGGGAATCGTCCATGTTTTGACGGGGAATTGTCTGACGGCGAATTGTCTCGCAATTAGTATGGACATGGACTGTGTGATGGGCAGCATGGTGGACACAAGTGCAAGTTTTCAATTGTTAACAGAGTATTCGCGGAATTGACTTTTCGCGGGGGTTACAAGAACGTAACTACCGCGAAATATGCGGGATTACTGTATATATATATATATATATATATCCTATACAGTATATATATATATATATATATATATGTACAGTACAATCCCAGTTAAAAGGGCGGCTTCGGGAATTTACCTTCCCGGTTACAGATTTTTCCCTTAGTTCTGATATTCAAATCTATACAAAGGCGACAATTATCACAGCAGTAAATACAATTCAGGTACTCACCACTCACATCAGGGGCCACACTAAGAGATTCCATGTGAAAAACTGCCTCGTAAACACAGACCATGGTCATAATGCACGTGCATGCAATGCCTTGCAGTACTGCAAAATGCACAAGTCCATTCTCATAACTATCTATCTATCTATCTATTGCCAGACGCCTCAATCCCGTTTGGGGTGGCCACAAACAAATCGCCTCCAAGTCGCCCTGTCCCCCACCATTTCACTCCCCTGCTCCCAGCTCACACACCCCTCTCTCATATACCTCTCCACCCCATCCCTCCATCTCATTCTCAGCCTCCCCCTCCCTCCTTCCCCCTCCACCTCACTCACATACACTCTCTTCGTCAGTCTTTCACCCTCCATCCTCTCCACATGGCCAAACCACCTCAGTGTGTTCCTCATAATGCTTCCTATCACATCCACATCAACACCACAACGCTCCTTTATATCCTCATTCGTCAGCCTGTCTCTCCATGTGACTCCACAGGCTCCTCTCAAATAACTCATTTCCACTGCTCTCACTCTTGACTTGTGTCCTTCCAACAACGTCCAAGCTTCACTTCCGTACGTTAGAGTTGGTATCACAATACTGTCATGTAGTAACTTTTTCACTTCCATGCTCACTTCCCTGTTTCTTATCACTGCTTTCAAGGAACCAGCAACCTTTCTTCCCTGCTGTACCCTTTCAAGCACTTCACCCTCCAAACCTCCATCCTTACTCATCACACTACCCAAGTACTTAAACGTACTCACACTTTCCAATTCCTCACCATCCAACCTCGCTGTACATTCACTGACTTCACCTCTCTCAAAGACCATCACTTTACTCTTCCCTACATTCACCTTTAGATTCCGTTTCTTACACACTCTCCCAAACTCATCTACCAAGCCTTGCAGCTCTCCTTCGTCTTCACTCAACAACACAGTATCATCTGCAAACAACAGTACAGGGAGTTTCCAAACACTATCTTCTTTCACCATGGCCACTCCAACATCCACTACCCTACCTTGTACCTCTTTTATTACCCCATCCATGTACAGATTGAACAACCATGGAGACATGACACATCCCTGTTTCAACCAAACCTTCAAGGAGAAAAATTCACTTAGATCACCATCCACACGCACTGCAGCCTTCGCACCATCGTACATACTCTTCACAGCATTCAACAACTTTCCATCTACTCCATATATTCTTAACACTTTCCACAATCCTTGTCTATCCACCCTGTCATATGCTTTCTCCAAATCCATGAATGCCGCATACAACTTCTTTCCCTTCTCTAGAAACTTTTCCACTAAAGATCTGAGAATGAATATCTGATCTACACTACCTCTTCCCTTCCTAAAGCCTCCCTGTTCTTCTCCAACTAATTTCTCTGTTCTTTCTCTAACTCTGTCAATAAGTATCCTACCATACACTTTTCCTATTATACTAAGAAGACAAATGCCCCTATGGTTACCACACACTTCTTTTTCCCCTTTTCCTTTGTACAAGGGAATAATTATACCTGACTTCCAATCCTCCGGGACTCTACCTTCCTCCCAGGCCAATCTGCACATCTTCCACATCCATTCTACTACTATCTCTCCCCCATGCTTCAGCATTTCACCACACACTCCATCAATTCCTGGGGCTTTCCCTGATTTAACTTTCTTCATTGCTTCCACAACTTCTATCCTACTGATTTCTTCCTGTCTTCTCACCTCCCTCCTTCTCCCAGCTATTCCCCAGCCACTTATACTCGCATTACTTCCATCCTCTACGTTCAACAATTCCTTAAAGTATTCTCTCCATCTGTTCACTTTTTCTCCCTTCTCCACTAGTAATCTACCATTTTTCTCTTTCACTCCCCTGCTAACTTCACTTCCACCCTGTCTTACTCTTTTCACCTCTCTCCAGAACATTTTCTTACAGTCCCTCCACTTTACACTCAAATTTCTTCCAAATTCCTCATCCACTCTCTTACTAATCTTTTCACCTCTCTCTTCCTTTCTACATATAACTCTCTCTTCCGCCTCTCAACCTCTTCCACGCCCCTATTTCTCATCCATTCATTGTATGCTTTCTTCTTTTGTGCCACAGCCTGTTTCACCTCTTCAGTCCACCACGCTGTTCCTTGCACCCCCCTCCGTCTTCTCTTCCTTCCACACACCACATCACATGCTGCACATATTTCTTCTGTAAATATTCTACACACACCTTCCACGTCTCCCATCTGCTCCAATTCATATTTGCCCAATCGTTCCTCCACTTCTCTCTTATACTCTGCCTTTTTCTCATCCTCCTGTAGCCTTTCCACTCTCCTTGCAACTACTCCTTCCTCTCGTCTTTCCCTTCTTCTATTCCTCCAACTTTCTTGTACTTTAATTCTGGCCATCACCAAGTAGTGGTCAGAAAGTCCACTCCCCCAACCTCTATACACTCTTGCATCCATTACACATCTTCGCATCCTTTCATCCACACACACATAATCAATCATTGCCTTCCTTTCATTCAGTTCACCACCCACCCTTCTCATCACTCGCCATGTATACCTGTGAATCATTTTATGCCTGAAGAGGGTATTGGCTATCACCAACCCCCTCCCAGCACAAATGTCCACTAACGCACTCCCATTCTCATCTATCTCAGCAGGCACACCCCACTCACCAACTATTCCATCCACCTTCACATTCCCAACTCTACCATTCATATCACCAATCAAAAACACTCTCTCATTCCTTCCAAACTTTTCCATGCACACTTCTACATTTGTCCAGAACTCTTCTCTCACTCTTCTAGCACGATCTTGCGTTGGCGCATACACACACACAATCGCCCACATTTGTATTCCAACTTTCAACTTTACCCACACAATCCTTGACCCAACTGATCCATACTGTCTTATGCTCCTCTTCCATCTTTTACTCACAACTATACATACTCCTTCCTTTGCCCTCTCATTCTCACCTACTCCTGCACATATACCCCATCCATACTCCCATTCTCTCACACTTTCTCCTCACCATTTTGTTTCAGTTATTCCACATACATCCACTTTCGCATCCTCAAGCACCTGGACAATCTCTCTCTCATTCGCTCCCCTTACATTCCAGGTTCCAATTATAATGTCCTTTGTCTCATAACTACCGAATAATTTGTTGTATGTACTGTACTCATAACAATGAATAACTAAAGAAATAAAATCCTGAATATTTATTGGTAAATTATCATGACACCTGTGTCCCCACATGACCTATGTTTACAGTCCCGGCCCCGACTGACCGCCACATTCTGTTAACTACCGAAGTATTCATTGTATGTACTGTACTCATAAAAGTGGAAAAATAAAGAAATAAAATCTTGAACATTTACTGGTGAACTGACGTTAAGACTGCACTGTAGAATTATCACGACCCCTGTGCCCCCACACAAGCTTTGTTTACGGTCCCGGCCCCGACTCCAACTGACCGCCACCATTCCACCCTTCACCTGCTAATCAGCTGTTTTGCACAAAATAAAATACATGATGTACATATGAACTGCAAGCATTTTTTTTTTTTTTCTTCCAACAAAGTAAAACTTCATTCCTATTAACATTTTTTTTTTTCATCTCTGCCAGCACACATGCATTCTAAGATGAATTTATGTGGTGCAAGTTAGAGTTGGTCCATTAGGAAGAAAAACACCAGCGTTTGCTGTTTGCTGATTTGCTCTCTCCCGAGATGTTTGGTTTACAAATTCCAAGCCTGTCTTTGAAACGATTTAACCATCCATTACTGAAATCACACTCAACTTCCATATTCATTTTACTGTGAAACTCTCTTGCTTTTTCTTGTATATGAGGACCAGAAATAGATGCTCCCCTAGATCTTTCTAAGCAAAACTACTCGAACGATGAAGAGTATGCCTTTTTTCAATGGACTTACTTGTTTCGCTTTTCATGAAAAATTCATTGAGCTTGGATGCTTAGGCCTTGATATCATAAATGTTGAATGTCCTACATTATATCCAGTCATCAGTGTTTTATAATGTTCGCCTTTTTCAAATCTATTGCATATGCCCAGCTTCTATTTCCAGGTAAGCACGACACGCTTACGTTTACAGTAGTTTGCTCTTTAGGCGTTTTGGAGTGTTGAAATTACCGTCCATCAGAGCAGCACAACAGCAAGAGAGCTTGTTCACTGTCTGGTGGTAAAAAGCAGACTGGTGATTTGTGGAAATTATGGAGGGTGTGGAGGATGACTGAATTCAAGTAGGGGAAAGAGAGAAGAGGAGGACTGGTTAAGAGGATTTACTAGGGATTCACATTAACCAGAAATGCCTTCACCTCGCTTAGTCCGACTTCACCCAGCCTTGCGTGACACAATAAAACGGCGGTTTGGCGGTCCATTGAAATTGGCACACAGCTATAACTTACTGACATTTTTACCAGCCCTTGAATTTTCCCGTTTTTCTGAGTATTCTGTTTGTCTGGATACCGGATAGCAGGGATTGCACTGTATATATATTGTTACTGCCAGTCCTAGTAATTAGCAATAGACTTAATATACAGTAGATAAATGAGGAAGGTGTATGTATGTAAGTCTGTATACAGATGAAGTGGTATTCATTACTAGAAAGAGTAAAATGTTGTAAGAAAAAAAATAAAGAACTGCTTGGCAGATGAAAGGCTATCTCAGGTCGTAATATCACTCACTGCCTGTTTGTTTGTTTGTTTTTGTTTTTTCTACCCTTTTCTCCTCAGTAACTCTATCTTAAATGTTACTCAGTTTGAGTGTTGTAAATACAATAATTCTTTTGTATATCTTGTGCTAAGTGTTTGTTTGTCACTCTTGTATTAGCAATACATCCCTATAGGATAGTGGTGATATTTATTTGTGTATTAGCAATACATCCCTATAGGATAGTGGTGATATTTATTTGTGTATTAGCAATACATCCCTATAGGATAGTGGTGATATTCATTTGTGAAGTTATAAACAAAAAAAGGGATTGTATGTTTAAGCTCTCGGGGATAAATAAGTAAAAGTATATACACCCACTTAGCAAATGTAGAATGACGTCACCCTCGGAGACTCAGTGCCATGGTGATGGACCAGCGGTGAGTAATGGTGAGTGAGGTGAGTGGTGGGTCGGGGATGGTTCTGGTTGTGATGCTGCGTTGTGTCTTCCGTCATCACCGAATCAGTGCCGTCTCCCTCCACGCCACATAGGTTGGTTTGCTTGATGAATGTTGCTTGTATATATAGCTTGTTTCGTGGCAATCGTAGATATTTGTAGTTTACTGTGAATCATAAAACTGAAGATCATAGCTGAATAGAACTGTCATAGCTAAATACTGAACGCTGACAGAATCGTGAGGCATGAGTAGATTGTATTGTGGTCTGCTGGTTCACTGCTTGCCACCGATGTCGATATGTAGTAGTAAACAGACAGAGATTGTGAGGTTAGTTGTAAATACAGATCATCAAATCAATGCCTGTATAAAGTTGTGAGGCGTTGTATGGCTTGAAGTTGTAGTGGTTTTTGTTTTCTATCTTGATGATGTAGACTCAACTGTAGACTCGTAGACGTGGTTAGTACGCTTACTGCCACCATATATAAATGCTGCAGTCATCACCGAGCATTTCCAAAAGTGTGTTGCATTGTAGGGCTTTTAAGAGGAGAGAATGTGCGCTGTACTTGTCGTCGACAGCAGGCAAAAAAATAAAATGAATCTGGGGTTTGATTGCAGTTTATTTCTTCAAAAGGGAGTATCTCACAAGAGCAGTACTGAGGTGAGACGACTCTTATGACAACACAGAGGCAGCTGTGGGCAACAATGACACCACTTCTGTTGTCTCCACACTGGACTTTGATGAGTTCCTGAGGGAGGCTGATGAGGAAGAAGCGGCACAGAGGCAGTAGCATGAAGCAGCAGCACACTTGCCTTGTGCTGAGAGGCTGTAGTCCTCCTCAATCATCAGAACCCCACCCCCTTCCCCTGTCCCTTCAAGCAATGTCATCATTCAAAAGTCAAGTAAGATTCTTACAATAATGCTCATTCCCATTAAATATGCTTTCCTAATTTCTTTTCCAGGTTGTTAGTGTTCACTGGTGAAATGTTTGATGTAGGTCTGAGGGTAAGGGGGCAACTTTTCCAAGATGACAGACCCATAAGTTATATTCCTCATAAGATCAGATATTCCTAACTTACAGAATTCTCAAATTGCAGCATGTGCTCAGTCCCATAAAGCCGCAATTTTGGAGATTCCAGTGTATTGAAATTGTGGGAATTCTGTGTAAAAACTGTCATTCATTTGTAAGAAGCGACTTGCTTATCTGTTAATCATATGAGATTTCCATTCATAGCAAGATAACTGTATGACCATGTCAGTTACCAACACATAAGAAAAATTCTGCCAAGGATTAACCCCTATATGGCTGCTGGCATCAAACAACATTTTACCACAGCATGGCCGGTGGCATCAACATGGCACAATCTGTAAAAAACTGCGAACAATTTTGGGAAGGGGTCGAAGGTCTGGGAGATGTTGACACTGACCTACTCTACCCTCTAAACCACTCGGGAGATCAGTACATCTCATGAATCAATCATGAGCGGATGTCACTTTTTTGCTCCCCTCAAGTGTTAGTGTAATAAAATAAGAAAGTAAGTCAAGAAAAGAAAGAGTGTTTCCAAAACAGTGAGTGACTGCTTATCAATGTTTGCTTTTAACCTGGGAATGGAGGAGAGATAAGCATCCCGGCGCTAGCACTAGCTTGCTCGTTCTGCCCACTATACAACTCACAACCCTACAAGCATAAAAGGTACATTGTTTTTCTTTACTCAGTCTTTTTTTTTTTTTTTTTATTGTATTTTTTTGGGGGAAAAAATAGTCATATTCCTTGTTTATTGTACTTACAACTACAACTTACACCCTCAACATCCCTTACCCCTCCTTCCCTAGCCCACCCTGCTTATCTCTGGCCTTATCATTTTTTGACCACACACACAGCTGCACCCATTATCTTTCTCCTCTCTTCCCAAATGCACTACACCACCCAGAGTAAAGAAAATAACAGCATACAGGAATAAACATTATGAACATAATAAAAGAGGGAAAACATTCATAATTATACAGTGAAATCTCAAATTTCGATGGACATGTGTACCGAAAAATCGCATTGAAATTCAAATCATCAAAATTTAAATTGAACTTCTTATGGGAAAAATTAGTTTGGGTCTGGGGCCTCCAAACCTCAATATGTAAAATCATGAGTTTTTGCCCACACCCCCTGTAAACTTTATGAACTATAATTATGGTTAAGTAACTGTAGTTCTGCATTGTATTGGCATACTCTAGGGTAGAATACGGATTTTCACCTTGTCAGCAAGGGTATACTTGGAGTATTTCTGCCCCTTCCTGTATTCCCTTTTCTCTTTTGGCTGCGAAGATTTACAGGTGCCAGGCTGCTCTCGTCCATTACCACTGCTACCCGATGAACCACTCTTGCTTGCCATCTTGAAACAGGTATGTTGCAATGAAAATACAACGAAAATACATACAACAAAATTGCAGCAAAATGCATGTCCACACGTGGAAGGTACAGGCTGAAACTGTGGCGCTTGGCTGTAGAAGGCAGGACAGTCGCAAGATGGCCACCGACAACAGAACATCATTTATTCATGTGTGAAGCATACGAAGATATAACACAAGAAATTCAAGGAAAAGCATCAATAATAGAAATACTATAACAAAATGAATTACAGATGGTAGCAAATACAGTGGGAAGAATACTGAAACGAAGAAAGGTAATTATGAATATAAGCAGCAACACAGAAATGAATGATAGAGACAGAGGGGAAAAAAAAGAAAAAAAAATCTTATTCAAACACAAGAACTCCCGGATGGGAGTAGGCACCACCACCACCAACAACAACAAAGCACTGCGCTTGAGAGCATCGAAAAACGTGATTTTGACATCGAAAATTGATAGGCAGACCACTCTAAAATGCATCAAAATTTGAATCGTCGAAATCTAAACCATCGAAATACGAGATTTCACTGTAATACATCATTTTTCTTTATAAGTGCACACATTATGTACTGAAGTTGTTCATTTTATGTATTTCTTGTTTTACACAAGCATGCCAGCAACATATGAGGTGTTCTTGTGGTGTATTCATGGATGTAAAACCATTTCCTTCCCTTCACACTAATTCCCTTATGAGGTGTTAATCTCAAGTTGTATTGAATCTTGGCCACAACGGTTCAGCCAATACACACAGCAGCACCATTATCTTGAAACAAACTAAAAATAGCATCCTTCTCCTCTCTTTCCACATGCATTTTACCATCCAAGTAAAAAAATAAATAAATACAGTAACTGCATACAAGAAATAAACATTATAAACATAAAAATGATAGAAAACATTCATTTTTATGATCCAGGCATACCCCTGTTTAATGATGTAATTGGTTAGGTAAAACCCCACTGTTAGGTGTGGTATCATATATCGGGGTATTTTTAACAGGTAAAGTACAGTAATGTGAAGCGTTTACCAGCCGTGGGTTTCCCCCCAAACCAAGTCCAAAACCCACCCAAATGAGCCCCAAAACAAGTTTAAAGCCAATCTAAATGGCCTAACAGCTGTCAAGGAAGCTAACCTAAGCCTAACACCTGTATATAACTAACTAAAACCAACAAATAAAATCTGAAAATCGTCAAATACAAGCCTGGAAAAAATCAAGCTTAGTAAACTGTACCCCAAAATAACAATGTTCACCCCACCTATGGCTAAACCATATTAATTTACGTCTACAAACAGTTTATAAATCAACCTAAACACACAGTTTGTGTCTAAAACTTCATCAAAATCAGTTAAAAAAAAAATCAAAACCCAATGTTAAACCGGGGTTTGGCCATCGTTAGGAGGGTATGGTGGTATTTCTATCCCCATCGTTAAGCTGGGGTATCGTATCACTAAACCCCCTCATGTAAGGTGCTAGCTGCAGGACGTATTGAAATTTAGCCACTGCAGTTCAGCCTAAACACACAAAGGGGCACCCTTATCTGTTTGAGTCTAAAAACTGCACACCTTGCCTTACTTTTGACACACACTACACCACCCTGACTACAAAAATAACTTGATACTTATATCATCATCATTATCATCATCCAGAACCTCCTCTTCCACCCTAGGGCAGGGTGAGGAGCAGCAATGTCCAGGCAGCGCAAATCTGCCTAATCCAATAGGCCACACTTCCATTCACTCATTAATCAAGCCCTCGGAATCCTGCCTCCATTGGATACGCCAAAAACATTCACCACGTTCTGTAGCTTCACATAATCGTATCCAATAGAGTTAATCTGGATGCTGCCACGTTAAAAAGGGGTGCCAAATCCCTGATCATGCACATCTCCTAACAACATTCATCTAGCAAGCTCGATCTCCTGTCAGTTCCCTAGGCTCACCGAATTCCAAACCTCTCTTCCTCACACACTCATCCACCATATCTCTCCACCTTCTCCTTGGCCTAACTCACCTCCTCCCTCCTTCGAATTCGCTCAGATATACCTTTTTCACCATGCTATTGTTATCCATTCTCTCCACATGACCATACCATCTCAGTACATTCTCTTCGATTCTGGTGTCCATCGACTTCCTCACTCCGCATCTGTCATGAATCACATTATCTCGTATCCTATCCACCCTCTGTACTCCACACACATTCCTCAGCAGTCCCATCTCCACTGCTCTTACTCCTGACTTCTCATTTTCATGCCACACCATAGTCTCACATCCATATATTAACCCAAGGCGTCCCGACGACGTATGGATACGTTCCCACGTTTTGTCATGGTGACACCCGACGACGTATTCATTTGTTTTGCAATTGCAATGTCCGTCATTTGCACATTTTTCAAATTTCGCGCATGAATTTTGGTACATATACACAGGCAAGGTGTGACAAGAAGGAACATAAAGTATGGTCCTTCTGTGTTGTCCGAGGAAGGCCCGAGTGATGTGGCGGGAGTGAGGGGTGAGAGGTAAAGTGGTGTGGCGGGAGTAAGCGGTGAAAGGGAAAGTGGTAGTGGGAGGGAAGCAGCGTGAGCATGTGGTGTAAGTGGGCAGCAGGCAGGCGAGAAGGAGCAGCTCCCTAGCATATCTTTCGCCCCGCAGTATTCCCACACTTCCTCCCCACAGCCCCATCATGTGGGAAAAGGAAGGAAAGGGAAGGGAAAGGGGAAAGGAAAAGAGAGAGGGAAGAGGAGCGCGAGTGGGGAAGAGTGCCGCTCTCCACCTCCCCAACCTCCCTCACCACCCTCTCCTCCCCACCTTGACAAGGAATATCACACCTTGTTACACTGCTGATACTGTGTGTGCTTCCGATAATATGACGCTCACTGTAAAAGTAAGACCTGTACATATGCAATAATATGACTCTCAATATAATAGTAAGGCCTGTAAATATGTGATAACAATTATATAAAGTGGAAACGGGTGTAATGTTAGTGGAAAAGTATTATATAAATTGAAAAATAGATTGTAAGTTGAAACAAATTGTAGCGAGTTCACTCACTATGTACATATGCGATAATATGGCTCTCAATGTAACAGTAAGGCCTATAAATATGTGATAACAATTATATAAAGTGGAAACAAGTGTAATGTTAGTGGAAAAGTTTTATACATGTTGAAAAATAGATTGCAAGTTGAAACAACAGGCATAGCGAGTTCACTCACTATCACAGCTATCTTTCTAAAGTTTGACAAACATACGGTAGAAAAATCAAACCATTTGCAACATGCAGTAGTAGAGAGTGGGTTTTCATTGTAATTCGCCAGGTGTAAATTATCTTTGGACGGAACTGGGAAGATAGTTTTGTCTTTCATTGTACATATGTGATAATATGATGCTCAATTAATAGTAAGGCCTGTAAATATGTGATAACAATTATATAAAGTGGAAACAGGTGTAATGTTAGTGGAAATGTATTATATAAGTTGAAAAAGAGTCATAGCATGTTCACTCACTACGTACAAAGACACAACTATCTTCCCAAAGTTTGACAAATATATAGCGGAAAAATCAAACCATTTGCAACATGCAGTAGAGATTGGGTTTTCATTGTATTCTGCCAGGTGTAAATTATTTTTGGATGGAACTGGGAAGATAGTTTTGTCTTTCATTGTACATATGCGATAATATTATGCTAAATTTAATTGTAAGGCCTGTAAATATGTGAGTACTGTAAAGTGGAAACTGGTGTAATGTTAGTGGAAAAGTATTATATAGGTTGGAAAGAGAGATTGTAAATTGAAACAACAGTCATAGCGAGTTCACTCACTATGTAAATATGCGCTAATATTACATTAAATATAATCGTAAGGCCTGTAAATATGTGATAACAGTTCTGAAAAGTGGAAAATGGTATAATGTTACTGGAAAAGTATTATGTAAGTAGAGAAAATGAAATGGATGTTGAAACAACAGTCATAGCGAATCATATGTGACCGATTTGGGCAATTTCACTAGGCTCACTTATTTCACCTCTATTTTTGTGTGAAAACCAGTATATTCTTGTACTACATGTTGTTTTGTTCCAAATTTAAAAATATATACCAAGTCTGAGTGATTTCCAATACGTACCTCAACCACAGAAAACGGGACAGCAGCCAAGTGCCTTTACAGAATACGGTACCAGGTGCGCGATGGCTTACCTGTTTTGACCATTTCTAGTCTCAGGTATGCACTTTCTCTGTGATCTTCCATTGTTTCTCACCAAAAGCGGAGATTTGAGCCATAAAAAAAAATATCCAAAATCTGCCGGGATTGGGGGGAGGGGGGGCAGTGGTGGAAAATCGGCCAGGATGGGGCAGGTTAAAGTTGGCACTAACACTCCTTCATGTGAGCCTCATGCAGCTGCGACACTCAAGCCTCTGTTTCTTATCGAGGCCTTCATTGCACCAGCTACTCTTCTTCCTTGTGTCACTCTACTTTCAACTTCTTTTGCACATTTTCCTCTCTTTCCTATCACTGTACCCATGTATTTGAACTCTCTCACCAATTCCAGTCTCTCTCTATTCATTGTTACATCGCACTGGGAGTCACCTTCTCTCAATAACCATCACTTTACTCTTCTCTACATTTACTCTCAAGGCATGACGCTCAAACACATCAGCAAAACTCTGCAATAGCCTACCATATTCTTGTCCAGTACTTACAAGCAGTACTGCATCATCAGCATACAACAAATTTGAGATATTCCATCTATCACCATTCATTACCAACGTCATCCCTCTCTCCATTACTCGTGTTTTTACTTCTCTCATCACCCCATCCATGTATATATTGAACAACCATGGGCACATCACACAACCTTGTTGCACGCCCACACTGATCGTGAACCATTCACTTAGATGCCCATTAACCATTACACGTGCTTCACTACCATCATAAAAACTCTTGAGGGCACCTAGCAGCTTACCCTCTACACCGTACATGTGCAAAACTTTCCACAAGCCTTCTCTGTCCACTTTGTCATATGCTTTTTCCAGATCCATGAATGCCATAAACACCTTATGGTCATTCTTACAAGCCTTCTCTACTAACTGTCTCATGGCAAATATATGATCCACACATCCTCTGCCACTCCTAAAGCCGCCCTGTTCATCAGTCACAAGGACTTCTGATATCTCTTCTAATTTCTCTATAATAATTCTTACATTTACCTTCCCTATAGCACTCAATGAAATTATGCCACGATAATTCTTGCACTCACTTCACTCACCTTTATTTTTGTACAGGGGTAAATCACAGCCTTTTTCCACTCTGCAGGCACAGTTTCACTCATCCATGCCTTCTTACATATCTCCAACAAGCACTTCATTCCACTCTCTCCACTACACTTAAGCATCTCTGCATAAACCTCATCAACCCCAGCTGCTTTCCCATTTTTCTGCCACTTCACAGTACTCTTCACCTGTGCAAGTGTCACGTCTTCTAGTACTGCATTCCTGCTCTGCACATCCCCAAAACCAATCATGTTCATAGCCGCTCTGCTTTCTCTATTCCCATTCATCAGACTTTCAAAATATTCCTTCCATCTGTTCCTTACTACATCCCAGTGGGTTAATAATCTACCACCTACATCCTTCAAACCATCACATTTCTTTCCACTTTCACTTCTACATTTCCACACCTCTTTCCAGAATAACTTCCTATATTCAGAGTAGTTCACATTCATTTTTCTTCCCAGATCATCATTTACCTCCACCATTTTCCTCTTCACTAGTCTCTTTACATGCTTCTTGCTCTCAATATATTCAGTTCTTATTTCAACTGAACCCCTGTCCTGTAACCACTTTAGCCACTTCTTCCTCTTTTCCTCCACTGCTCTCTCAACCTCATCCCACCATGCTGTACCTTTCTTCTTTGTTGTTACTCTTGCCACACAACACACGGCTTTAGCATTCCTAATTAAGCAATCCTTATTTGCATTCCACAGGCTGTCCAGATCCATTTCATTCCAATTCACTAATTCTAACTCCTCCTCTACTTTGGTCCTGTAATCATCTGCCATTTCTTTGATCCTCAGCTTCTCAACTTTCAGTCTTTCGCCTTGACTGCTCCTCTCTCTCCTGATCCACCTCACTCCTCTCAGCTTGATCTTGCATACCACAATCAAATGATACTGACAGACCTCCACATCGTCCTCTCACAGCCCTCGTATCAGCAACCATTCAAATTCCCATCATCAACATCTCTACAAGCCCAAAATCAATCCGGCTTCTTTCAACACGATCCCCGTTCCCTTTATACCATGTATATTTATGTGCATCTCTGTGTTTGAAACACAAGTTACAAATGCACAGCCTCCTCTCCTGACACATATCCTTTAGTCTCTTCCCATTATCATTTTCTCCCGCTACTCCATAACAAACCATTATGTCATCCTCCGAACCAGTGCCTCCTTTTCCATTCATATCTCCCATTACGATCACTTTATAGCTCCTGGGCATTTCTCCCACTAATTCACCCAGCTCATCCCTAAACCTGTCGTTCTCTTTCTCACTCCTGTCCTAACACGGTGCATATGCTAAAATTACTGCCACTTTCACCTTCTCAAACTTGAACTTGACATACATACACCTAGAGCTGACACATTTGTAGTCTCTCATTCCACTATGCCACACCTCATCCATCAACGAAGCAACTCCTTTCTTGCATCTTCCTCGCCCATTCATTCCCGATCTTACACATTTCACACCCTCCCACTCCTCCACTTCACACCCTCTCATCTTCGTTTCACACACTGTGCCATCACGGCATATCTCGCACTCTTGAATACATTCACCTCTTCCACCCTCTTGCTCTCCTCATTTACACCTCTCACATTTCACATGGCCACTTGCATAAACACAATAAAAATTTAAAAATGTGAAAAAAAATTGTAATTTTTGTTTCACAAAAACCTCCCATATTATGTACTAATTTTGTTTGTATTAAATATATCTAGTCATTTCAAGCCATTTCAGCAACACTTTTTTTTTTTTTTTTTTTTTTTTTTTGGTGGTGGAGGGAAGGGGGGGGATATACCCGACCCTTGATTTCCCGGACTAAATGGGGGGGAGACCAGTCTGGGAACCCCAAAAGTCCGGAAATCGCAAAACTCCGGCCCCACATACCATTCCCCGGACTATTACCATACTTTGTCCGAAGTCTCCAACAATGTCTGGCAATTATTCCAGTATTATAGAGCATTCTGGAATGTAGGCTAACTATACCAATATAACTAACATACACAGTAAATAAAATAATGACACTCACACAATAACAATAATAATAACTGACACATTAGTGGTATTTTGCTAGTTACAACTCTAAGAATGGTTGTTTGGACAGTTGTTGACGAGAAAGTGAAGGGTATGATAGGAGAAGTTCAGGAAGCTCAGGAAAAAGAGGAAAATGAACAAGGAATGGATCACCTCAAGGTGAGCCAACCACTGATCAGCTGACCAAGGTAAAAACAGGCAAATCATCGAATGTGATCTCGATCTTGGACCAAATCAGCAATTTTAATTGGAAAATATTTTAATCTTTATCACCACATAGGTTTGGACACCTAATTATTTAAAATTCAGTCAAAAATTTGTCCTTAATTTATTTATTAATAGATAATCAGGATTCAGAGTGAAATTTCTTAGTATGAAGAAGTGTTTTGCCTCTAGCCTAACAACTCACCTTGATGGACTTTTTTGTATAAATATTGATTTAAAAGGCAGATACATTTTTTGTACTTAAAATAAATATTTATGCAAAACAGAAGTCTGTCAAGGCGTGCTGGCGATCTGAAGGGGAAATATCTGCTATCATTGGTGCATTTTAGTTCTGAAACCTAATTTTTTAATTAAGTTATATTAAGCAAAATTTTTTAGCAGATATCAGATAATCAGAAGTGCATGAGCCACTGTGGCAAAAAAAATATATATATATTTTCCAGTGAAAAGTGCCGATTCGGTATTCAATTGCACTGAGTTGGGTGAGCTGATGATCTGAGGGGGAAATATCTGCTAACATTGGTGCATTTTAGCCCTGAAATTTAATTTTTTAATTAAGTTATATTAAGTACATTTTTTTTAGTGGATTTCAAATAAGTAGGTGTGTATAAGTCCCAGTGAAAAGTGCCGATTTGGTATTTAGCCACACCGAGTCGGGTGAACTAAGCAAGTAAGAATGGATCCCACTGACTTTGTCCTTAAGAAAATATTTTTTTTTTTACTTATGAATTTTATTGTGTCCAAGCCTTCCTGAAATTTTACTGTGTTATGCAATAAACTATTTAAAATGGCATTTAAGAAAGGTAAGAGGCAAGTGGGATAGCCACAAGTTAGGAACTGGTGGCCTGAAGCAGGTTGGTGACCAAGAAGCATTTCATGTATGAAAATATCTTCTTGTGTGTGTTCCAAATGGCCATTATCAAGTCAAAACCTTGATAAAATTATACTGTGTTGTGCAGCATTCTGCTTATGGTTTTATATGAGAGAAAAATGGCTGGACTTTTGTGAGAATCCCGGATTGTACAGGCATTTGTTCGGCATCTGATAATATTGTCCAGCCTCAGCCAGTGTCCGGGAAATCCAAAATCCGGGAAATAGGGGTCCGCCAAATCGAAGGTCAAGTGTATGGACATTGCTTAGTGTGATGTTTTGTCACTGTTCTGCTTAGTTTTTAATGGTGTGGAAGCAACCATTTTGCAAAATTTTCTGCGCTTCATTGTGAGGCACAGGATGGGTTTAGAAAGCTAAAAATTACACTGTCAGGTGTGCCAGATGATTCTCTTCAAGTTGGTTAAGAAAAATATTTGATTTTTGAAACATGAAAAAATGGTCTCGGTACCAGCCAAAGGGGCCAGTGAATTTCCAGAGGAGGAATCTGAAAGTTAATGTAAACAAAAGTAAAGTTATGGTGTTTGAGAGGAATGAAGTCACAGAGTGGGCAGTGAGGTTGGATGGTGAGGATATGGAGAATGTGAGTGCATTCAAGTACTTGGGTAGTGTGATGAGTAAGGATGGAACTTTGGGGGATGAACTGCGTGAAAGGGTACAGCAGGGAAGGAAGGTTGTTGGTACACTGAAAGTAGTGATGAGAAATAGGGAGGTGAGTATGGAAGTTAAGAAGTCACTGCATGATAGTATTGTGATCCCTACCCTGATGTATGGAAGCGAGGCATGGACCTTGCAAGAGGGGAACAAGTCAAGAGTGAGAGCAGTGGAAATGAGTTACTTGAGAGGAGCATGTGGAGTGACGTGGAGGGACAGGTTGACGAATGAAGAAGTGAAGGAACGCTGTGGGGTGGATGTGGTTGAGAAGATTAGGAGAAATACACTGAGGTGGTTTGGACATGTGAAGAGAATGGAGAATGAAAGACTGACTAAGAGGGTGTATGTAGGTGAGGTGGAGGGAGGGAGAGGGAGAGGTAGACTGAGGATGAGGTGGAGGGATGGAGTTGAGAAGTATATGAGGGAGGGGGGGGTGAGTTGGGGGGAGGGTAGTCAAATGGTGGGTGACAGAGCGACTTGGAGGCATTTTGTCTGCAGCCACCCTTTGCGGGATTAGCGCGTTGGGCTATAGATAGATAGATGACTACGGAGGGGCTAAATGATGCTGATATAGTTGCCTCCTACTCATAAGGTGATTCACAGGTAAATTTAACCTGGATAAGGTATGCAAGGAGATAAATACATGCAAATTTTCCTACCTTCTCTGCTGTCATCATCATACTCTTCAGTGTCCTCAGGGGCTGTGTCTGAGGCATTTCCATCCTGCAAGACCTGGGCTAGCTGGCTCTCAATCATGGAACGTGTGAGAGAATCTGTGCGAGGTGGCGGTTGAGGTGGAGGCTCATCAGCCAAGGATGGCTCTTCACTACTGCTCTCTTCATAGGGATCCTGCTACAAATGAAGCAGTCATATTTATCAAGGTAATTGTTAATAATAAACTAAAAAACATAACTGTGTGTGTGTGTGTGTGTGTGTGTGTGTGTGTATTTATCTATTTGTGGCACACAGGAATTGAGTTAAGCTCGTGTTGCCCTGTTTCCATATCTACATTTATCCAGTCTAGTCTTTTAAACACCTGAATGTGTTTTGCCTGCATCACCACCTTATCTAAGTTATTCCAAATACGTATCCTTCTATTCGGGAAACTGACCCTTTTAAGATCATTAAGACATCTACTTTTCCTCAACTTGAAGTCATTACCTCTTGTTCTTCCATTACCCAAAACAAAAAGATCCCCTCTCTATCCACCCTTTCCAGTTCTCTTACATTTCTAACATCATGATCAAATCACCTCTATCCCTTCCCTCATACAGTAATGGTAACTTCAGTTTTTCAAATCTCTCCTTGTAGGTCAGTTCCCTTAAGCATGATATCATCCTTGTAGTGATCCGTTGAACCCTCTCCAGTTTATCAACTTGTCTGTCCACCCAGTCATATGCTTTCTCCAAATCCATGGCCACAAACAACTTCTTTCCCTTCTCTAGAAACT
Organism: Coenobita brevimanus; assembly: GCF_032717465.1. Lineage (NCBI taxonomy): Eukaryota > Metazoa > Arthropoda > Malacostraca > Decapoda > Coenobitidae > Coenobita > Coenobita brevimanus. The sequence goes on from NC_136977.1 coordinate 53,808,353, forward strand.
TTTCCACTAAGGATCTAAGAATAAATATCTGATCTACACAACTTTTCCCCTTCCTAAAACCTTCTTGTTCTTCTCCAACTACTTCCTCTGTTATTTCTCTAACTCTGTCAATAAGTATCCTACCACATCATTTTCCTATTACACTAAGAAGGCAAATGCCCCTAGATTACCACACACTTCTTTTTCTCCTTTTCCTTTGTACAAGGGAAAAAATATGCCCGACTTCCAATCCTCCGGGACTCTACCTTCCTCCCAGGCCAACCTGCACATCGTCCACATCCATTCTACTACTATCTCTTCCCCCATGCTTCAGCATTTCACCACACTCCATCAATTCCTGGGGCTATCCCCATTTAACTTTCTTCATTGCTTCCAAAACTTCCATCCTACTGAGACATTTGTCCCTCATTATCCCCTCAGTGAATACTATCAACATTGTTCCTGCTTTATTCTTTCCATGGGGTATCAAAACATTTTCTGTTATGAGGTATAAAAGTCGCAGTCAACATTATTTCTTTTAATTAGACTTGGCAATACAGGTAATCCTGAATGCAGTTAATCCCTATAATGGAAGTGTAAATACAATTTTTCTTCAACCTTATTCTTCCATATTTCTTTTTTCTGACCAAATAAACTAAATTAGGTTTTGCTAACAACTTATATTCAAGATCTGAAGTCGTTTATGCAGTGTAGTAATTGTCTCTTGGCAACAAATGTCTCCCTTCGTGCTTGTGGATGGCCCATCTTAAATAGCCTACTTACTTTGTTTTCCCGCCTTCCTCCATCCACGGAGACAGTAAAACGGAAATGCATCTGTTGAAGTAATTCTTTCGTGTTATAACAAAGAATCTCATTAATATTAGTTGTTTATAGTCACCTCTCATGCACGGAAACAGTCATAGCACAGCCCTCTTTTTTTTTTTTTTTTTTTTTTTTTGAGTCCAAGATATGGTCAAAATGCGATTTTCCCAAATATTATGAGGGTGGAAAAATTGCCCATTTCTTAAAAGAACGTACCATGCTGCTACGAGTGAAAACGCGGCCTGAGGCCAAAAATTATGGAATATTTAGTCATTACGCGAGACAACTGGTCAAAACACGGTAAAAAACAGACAAAACGCGGGCAGATTTAGTCATAGCGCGCGTTGCATCTGCCCATGACACATCCCCTGATCCTTCCTGCCTCTTGGCGGTTCGCCCAGACCAAGCCACAGGTTATGCCAATTTTGCTAGGTACTAAATGCATGCATGAGATTTAGTACTTAAAGTAGTGCCAAGTACATCTGGTAGGATTTAGAAAAAAAATGCCAACCAATTTTCTGTTAATGATCTGTGATGAGCATAATATAATAAATATAGGCTGTTCAACTTAATTTAAGAAGTGGCACCAGCGTCCATACAGGACATATCTTTAAGAAACTTCAGTACATATTAGACCTACACAGTGCACACGACGCACTCAGTCACGAGTCTACTACGAGCCCAGAAGAAAGTGTTTGGATTTACTTAAAAATGGGCAAGCCACAATATTCGCAGAAATTTAAAAACGCATGGCTAAAAGATGAAAAGTACACAAACTGGCTTCTCAAGATCCCTGGAGATGAGAGAAATGGATTTTGTAAAATCTGCAAGTGTCCTCCCTCCTTTCCTTCCTTCCACTTGTATCTTTCTTTCCTTCAATCTCTCCTCGTCCTCATGCCTATGGGTGACTTTAGACTCCCTCATTTGCCTTTCTTTCCTTCATTCTTTCCTCTTCCTTCTGCCTATAGGTGACTCTACACTGAGTGACAAGCCAAATGGTTCCCTGTACACCAGGAAACCATTTACTGTGCTGGGTGGTAACCATATAACCAAACTATGGCGCCTGGTGGTTTAGTGGGTAATTACGGCACTCCAATAGGATTGAGGCAGTGAAGGTTTATATCCAAGGGATGGTTGGGGTTATTGCTCATGTAATGCCACTCAGGGATGAGTGAGGCTGGTCACTCTCATCTTAAACACCAGGACCAACTTGCCTAGCCCCAGGTTCCTACGCTCCTCATGGGGCAACGTAGGATTGGCTGATGGATGGATGGATGCAAGTGTACTTTGCAAAACTGTGCGACCTTGAGAAACACAAAAACACAAACATAAGAAAGCTGCAGAGCCTTTTAGTAGAGTGCGACACACAGTTCTCCCATTTAAGAAACTTGATGAAGCAAAAAAAGTGGAGGGAACTCTGGCCATGTAGTAGTAGTAGTAGTAGTAGTTGTTTCCTAGGCAGTCTGGCCGAACAGCCCCGAGTCCCTTAGGAAGGCCATGGCCGAGACCAGGCTTTCCCACAGAGCTCTCAAAGAGTGTATGTTCTGTTGTTGGCGTAGGTGATTGTGTGCAATGCAGTCTTCCATAATGTGCTTAATAGTATGGGGTGATGTGTTGCATCCTGGACAGGCATCAGCGACAGAGTCATCCAGCCTCTTCTCGTAGCTTAAGAGGGCTGGATGGTGCCCACATCTCAGCCTGGCCAGGCGGACCCTGTCCTCATGAGGAAGATAGGATTCAGAAGGGTGGATGTCAGGAGGCCGTGCATGCAGCTGTGTGTTGTCTTTAAGTGACTGAATGGAGCGGAGAGTGATCTGAGTGTGGATATGCTTCTGGAAGCTGGTCTGAGGTGGGCGAAGGGGGAGAGATAACAGTATTTGTGTATGGTATCGTGTGCTGTGTTGTTTTGATGTTCCTTGGTGTGGGTGGATGTGCTGCCATGTACTGTAGTGGATGTTGTGGGTTTGTGGAGGCTGCAGAAAGAAACTGGGTGCCTCTCATGTCTAGGTGATCCTTGACTTTGAGGACTTTGGTTTCTTGATGTAGGTGGTCTGTGGGTGTAGTAGCTGTGCAGCCTGTGATTATTTGTAGGGCCTTGTTCTGTATGGTTTGTAGAGTGTTGTAGTGTGTTTTGATGAGGTTAGAAGCCCAGGCAGGGCTTGCATAATTCATCACTGAACGTATGTATTGTTTGTATACTGTGGTGGTGGTTTCTTTGTTGTGTCCGAATGTTGTATGGGCAAGTGACCTCAAAGCATTGAGTCTTGGTGTTATTCTATTTTTAATGTTTGTGATGTGTTGTTTAAATGACACTGATGTATTGTAAAACCAAGAATTTTTTTTTCGGGGGGGTAGGGAGTGTTGTTTATGGTGAGGTGTGGGATGTGACTGTGTTCTGCTGTCCAGTTTGTGAGAAGGGTCACTGTAGATTTGGCTGGGGCTATTTTGAGCCTGTTCGTGGTGAACCATTCGTGTAGTGTGTTGAGGTAAGATTGAATGATGTGTGCAGCTGTGTTTGCATTTTGGTGCATACATGTAAGTGTTACATCATCTGCAAAGGAAGCTATGTGTATCTGTGGTGTGTGGGTACATCGTGCATGTATAGGTTAAAGAGTGTAAGGGACAAAACAGATCCTTGGGGGACACCATTTGTGAAGTTTCTGATGTCAGAAGACTGACCAGCAAACGTTATGTGTGCACATCTGCCTGCTAAGTAGTTTGCCAGCCATCTTTTTGTGTTATTGTACATGTTTGTTTTGAGTAGTTTGTTTGTGAGGTTGTGGCGGGGGATGGCATCAAAAGCTTTGCTAATGTCTAGCGTGATTAGGAGTGTTCTGTGTGGTGGCCTAGCTGAATTCATACCATCGAAAACTCTCTGTGTAAGGTCTGTAAGAAGGGTGTTTGTGGAGTGTAGTGGCCTAAAGCCATGTTGTGACTGGGCTAGGGGAATGTGAGGTGTGACTAGTTATAGTAACAGTTGTTCAGTGACTTTAGATGGGGTGCAGAGGAGTGTGATGGGGCGATGTGAGGAGGGTAAAGTGAGGTCTTTGTTGGGTTTAGGGATAGTGATGATATTGCCATGCTTCCAGATGTTGGGTATTTTGTTGTGTGAGTAGCTGTAGTTTGATATGTTGGTGAGTGCTTGTATGCCTTGTGGTCCTAGGTGTTTAAGGTGAATGTTCCTTATGTTGTCTGGTCCGCAGGCAAACGAGTGCTTGAGGTGGATAATGATGTGCTTCGTCTGGTTGTAAGTGAAAGGTGCGTATAGTCTGGGTCTGTGGGGAACTGTCTCTTATGTTGGATGATATGTTGGTCTTCGGGATGGGGGTTTAGTTGGCTGACTTGTGAAAAGTGATTGATGAGAGTGTTTGCTTGTTGTCTGTAGTAGTAATAGTAGTTGTTCCCTAGGCAGTCTGGCCGAACAGCCCCGAGTCCCTTAGGAAGGCCATGGCCGAGACCAGGCATTCCCACAGAGCTCTCAAAGAGTGTATGTTGTGTTGTTGGTGTAGGTGATTATGTGCAATGCAGTCATCCATAATGTGCTTAATAGTATGGGGTGCTGTGTTGCATCCTGGACAGGCATCAGCGACAGAGTCATCCAGCCTCTTCTCGTAGCTTAAGAGGGCTGGATGGTGCCCACATCTCAGCCTGGCCAGGTGGACCCTGTCCTCATGAGGAAGATAGGATTCAGAAGGGTGGATGTCAGGAGGCCGTGCATGCAGCTATGTGTTGTCTTTAAGTGACTGAATGGAGCAGCGAGTGATCTGAGTGTGGATATGCTTCTGGAAGCTGGTCTGAGGTGGGCGAAGGGGGAGAGATAACAGTATTTGTGTATGGTATCGTGTGCTGTGTTGTTTTGATGTTCCTTGGTGTGGGTGGATGTGCTGCCATGTACTGTAGTGGATGTTGTGGGTTTGTGGAGGCTGCAGCAAAGAAACTGGGTGCCTCTCATGTCTAGGTGATCCTTGACTTTGAAGACTTTGGTTTCTTGATGTAGGTGGTCTGTGGGTGTAGTAGCTGTGCAGCCTGTGATTATTTGTAGGGCTTTGTTCTGTATGGTCTGTAGAGTGTTGTAGTGTGTTCTGGTGAGGTTAGAAGCTCAGGCAGGGCTTGCATAATTCATCACTGAACGTATGTATTGTTTGTATACTGTGGTGGTGGTTTCTTTGTTGTGTCCAAATGTTGTATGGGCAAGTGACCTCAAAGCATTGAGTCTTGGTGTTATTTTATTTTTAATGTTTGTGATGTGTTGTTTCAATGACATTGATGTATTGTATGTTACACCAAGGATTTTGGGTGTGTGTGTGTGTGTGTGTGGTTGGGGAGTGTTATTTATGGTGAGGTGTGGGATGTGACTGTGTTCTGCTGTCCAGTTTGTGAGAAGAGTCACTGTAGATTTGGCTGGGGCTATTTTGAGCCTGTTTGTGGTCAACCATTCGTGTAGTGTGTTGAGGTAAGGTTGAATGATGTGTGCAGCTGTGTTTGCATTTTGGTGTGTACATGTAAGTGTTATATCATCTACATAGGAAGCTATGTGTATCTGTGGTGTGTGGGGTGTGGGTACGTGTAGGGGACAAAACAGATCCTTGGGAGACGCCGTTTGTGAAGTTTCTGATGTTAGAAGACAGACCAGCAAATGTTACGTGTGCACATCGGCCTGCTAAATAGTCTGCCAGCCATCTTTTTGTGTTACTGTGCATGTTTGTGTTGAGTATTTTGTTTGAGAGGTTGTGGCGGAGGATGGCATCAAAAGCTTTGCTAATGTCTGGTGTGATTAGGACTGTTCCGTGTGGTGGCCTAGCTGAATTCATACCATCGAAAACTCTCTGTGTAAGGTCTGTAAGAAGGGTGTTTGTGGAGTGTAGTGGCCTAAAGCCATGTTGTGACTGGGCTAGGGGAATGTGAGGTGTGACTAGTTGTAGTATCAGCCGTTCAGTTACTTTAGAGGGGGTGCAGAGGAGTGTGATGGGGCGATGTGAGGAGGGTAACGTGGGGTCTTTGCTGGGTTTAGGGATAGTGATGATATTGCCATGCTTCCAGATGTTGGGTATTATGTTGTGTGAGTAGCTGTAGTTTGATATGTTGATGAGTGCTTGTATGCCTTGTGTTCCTAGGTGTGTAACCCTAGAATACATACGCGGGCGTATCACACCCAACGCGTACGCGAGTTCATGTGACCACCGAGTGGGTTATTGTCTGAGACGGCTGGGCACCCAGATACCCTCCTTCCACGTGTTGCCCTAGTAGGGAGAGGTAGTGTTGCTCCGCTCTCTTCGAAGGAAATTTCCATATCGGCGCCCCTGGGTATCTTACACCCATTGTATGACTCCCGTACATATGTGACATAGAGTTTGTCATATCCAGCAAGTAGTTTGAGTATGATTTCTAAAGTGCTTTTCCTTGCAGGAAGTGAATATTTCTTAGAACACAGATATTTCTTTGTGAACTGTGAAATCATGGCCCACCATTTTTTGCGTGATGAAGAACTTGATAAAATAATGAACACCACTGGGTGCTAAGAATCAGAGTCCACCTGTCCAGTGCCGGGAGTGCCCTGTTCGGACTGACAGGAAGACATGCTTCCGGTGCACCAAATGTCAGAATGCTGTCTGCCAGGGGCATTATTACCCTGTCTGTGGTGATTGTTTGTGAGTCCAAGTAAGTGCTCATGATTTTGAGAATTGTCAAGGAAAATTCGAACAAATTATTTTTCTCACGGCCATAAATACACCACAAATGACAAATAGCAACTATTTTGGATTGCATACCACTGTGTTTTGCAATTATGAGGTTTCAGTAGTAAAATAATAACATTCACTACTCAAGAAATGACATTTCCTGATAATTGTAAGTTCTATCTTAGTTACCCCTTAATACAAGGTTGTGGGGGTGGGCGGGTGGTCAAAATCACTGGGTAAAGCCTTAGATAGGTCCAAATACCATGTAGTGTTCAATATCAAGGGTCTGGGATTGCATGAAAAATTGCCAATCTTCGTACTCCATTTTTTTACTCTAAAAAAAATACCCCATTTTTTGTCTACCTCTACCACGGCCCACCGTGAGTCTGTAAGGATTAGAGTGCCATGTGCTGCAGCGCCCATGACCCAGGAGTGTGTGTGCAAGTGCAGAAGTCCGCAGCTCCTGTTTCAAATTTTCCACATATTTTTTTTTAGTTACACTGCTTTGTGCATTGGCAGTATCGTAACCAATGAGGTCTTGCCTAAGTGACGTATTTGCTGCTGCTGTAAAGCTCGAATTGGGAAAAGTTTCAATACCATCTCAGCACTTTTGCGGCACCTCCGTTTGGGTTACCTTTCCTGGAAGGGTAGTCAAGTCGTACCCCACCTGCTCGTGGTGACCTCGCAAACACTCTGTTTTTTTGTTTTTTTTCCATTTCTGTTTTTTGTGCTTTTTTTCCTTTCGGTTTTCTTTTTTTCTCTCCTAAATTAGGGTGACACAAACGGGGGCGGCGCTACCCGGGTTTATCCTGGGTAGTATTGTATATACGTTTTGCTGTTGTTGTCATTTTGTTTGTTTTTTTGTTCTCCCCCATCATGAGTAAACAACACCAGTGCCCTCGCTGCAGTAGGTCAGCAGCAAAAAGTGCACAAGCACTGAAGTGCGCCTACTGCAGCAAGTGGATTCACACAGCTTGTGAAAATTTGGATGCAGGCGACTATCCATTCATGAAGAGGAGCCACCAGCTGGACTTTCGCTGGCTGTGTAGCCAGTGTGTTGCACCAGCAGACGAGGTCTTGGCTGGTGGAGGAAGTAGTACCAAGAAGGAGTTTGAAGATAAAGTTATTGGGTAGATCTTTCAAGCAATCAGAGACATATCAAATAGACTGGAGGCACTAGAGACCAAGGTCTCATCACCCATGGCGGTCACGCAAGATCAGGCCAAGTCATTTGCAGATGCTGTTCGCGGGTCTCTCGTGGGGGTAGGGAAGGATCTGCCTGGGGGCGTGATTGAGATCAGTGCTCATGGCCAGAAAAAAGCCATTCATAGTCAGCATGTACTGATTGTGAAACCAGAGAGTGGCACTGGTGCCCTGACAAATCAGATGGGACCAGTAGACATCAGAGGCATACTTAACTCGGTACCGGTTGATAGCTGCCTTAAGACCAAGGCTGGTGGGCTGGTAATGAAGTTTCCGTCAGCTGAGGCCAAGGGTGAAGCAACTGGGGTGCTGACTGATCATTTTGGCTCTGAGGGCACTTTTTGCATATCATTGCCAAAGAAAATGTTGCCTAAAATGACCGTGACAGGCCTTTCCTCTTCCTTGGATGACTCTGACATCATCCCAAATATTCTGAGAAAAAACAATAAAATCAAGATGCTCGTTGATCGAGGTTGAACCCTCAACCTTCTGTTCACAAGGACAAGGAATGACACCAAAACTGATGTCTTGAAGATGTCGCCAGAGGTGAGAGCCTCCATCGTAGAACAGGGCAATTACATCTATGTGGATCTTACAAGATGCCGCGCTTTCGATAGATTCTGGGTTACACAGTGTCATCACTGTCAAGGCTTTGGTCATACATTTGAGAGATGTTCTAGGAAAAGTGATGAACCTAAATGCATCTTTTGTGCTGAAGCCCATAAATCTAAGGACTGTAGTAACAGAAATTCTCCCAAATGCATCAACTGCTCCTCTTTAAGACATCAAGATGCTAATTCAAAGTCACAGGCAGCTGCCCATTTTGCATCAAGTAGAGAATGTCCAATTATGATTTCTCATAGGAATAGATTGATTGAAAACACCAATTTTGACCATTCAAAAAACTGACTACGTCCCTCTTGAACCAGTTAAGGATGGGTCTTTTAAATATTTGTTCCATCGGTAAAATAAGATAGACTATATTAATGAAACCCTAAATCAGCACGAGCTTGACATATTGTGCTTGACTGAAACCTGGATGTGTGAGTCTGATATCGACATTATTCGTAATGCTTTGCCTAAGACACATTCTATTATTAGTATTCCCAGGCCTACTGCTGACTATCCAGGAGAAGGTGTAGCACTCATCTACTCGGCAGCACTTGCAAACGTTTCTCTCATTGACTCAGACCTGACCCCATCATCATTTGAATTTATGGAAGTATTAATAAATTTCCATCAGAATACCATTAGAATTGCAATTGTCTATTGACCAGGTCATCCGGGCAGAGATCGAGGTTTTATGGAGGAGTTTGGGCAGTTTCTTGAAGGGTTTTCTATTAAACCTGGAGGACTTCTTGTTTGTGGTGATTTCAATTATTGGGTTGACAGTCAAGAGTCAAAACCATTTTCTTCAGAATTCCTTGAGTTGATCACCCAGAACAATTTTTTCAATCATGTGAGTAATCCAACTCATGTCTCAGGACATGTCCTTGACTTGATCTTGTCCCGTTGGTTGCAGGTGCGTATCAGATGTGGAGGTTGACTCATTTGACCCCCTCATCTCTGATCACTCTTAGTTTTGATGTCCCGAAATCCCCTTCATATAAAAAGGTCATCAGGTTCAAAAATTACAACAATGTTGACCGCCAGTTGATGTGTTTTGAAATTGATCAACGTTTAAACTCCATCGATTCTTCAAGTCTTTCTTCTGGTGAATTGGTTGATATTTACAACAACGAACTCAGGTCAATTTTTGACCATTATTGTCCTGAGGTAGTAAAATCAATCGCTGTACATGATAATTCTCCGTGGTATGGTCCATCCATTAATTCTTTGCGTAGACAACGTAGAAGGGCAGAACGTGAGTGGCGCTTGCAGAGGACCGAAGTAACTCATTTGCGTTATGTTTTTGCGAGAAGAGCAGTCGTTCACACTGTTAAAGCCCAAAAGGCTAGGTATTATCAAAATAAAGTTGATTCATGTGGTGGTGATAAAAAAAAACTGTCTGCAGTTGTGAACAATTTGGTTAGTTGGAGGAATGTAATTGTCAAATCAACTTCTGTATCTGATGCCCAATTGGTTTCTGATTTTGCTTCATTTTTTACAAGTAAGATATTTCACATAAGAAGTGATTTAGACAGCAGTTCTCCTAGTGAAGCGTACTCAGTTGACTTCCAGCCACGGTGCACCGGGGATCATTTGCTTTCAACATTTCATCTGCTGGATGTAAACAAAGTCAAATGTTACATCACAGAACTTAATAAAACATTTTGCTCACTCGATCCATGTAACATGTCACAACTGCCTGATGTGTATGAGCATGCTGCAGACTTTATCTGTAACATAATAAATAGATGCTTCTTAGAAAGTAATTTTGTGCAGTAAGAGAAACGTGCTTTGCTTAGGCCCCTAATTAAGAAACCTGGCCTCGTCATGTCTCTAACCTGTCTTTTTTATCCAAGATTATTGAGCGGGCCATACTCGATCAACTCTTACCACTACTGGAACACAACAGAGTTGTTCCTGTTGTTCAATCAGCATACAGAAAACACCAATCAACTGAAACTGCACTAACAAGGATTCAGAGTGACTTGGTGGCAAACACTTGTAGTGGGATGTCCTCTCTCCTAGTTCTGTTGGATCTGTCTGCAGCTTTTGATACAGTAGATCATAAACTATTGTTGGATGATCTGTATTTTTATGGCGTTCGTGATAGTGTCATTTTGCTCCTTAAGTCATATCTGTAGGACAGATCTCAGAGAGTGGTTGTTGATTACGCTAGCTCTGATTCTGCTCCTCTACTATTTGGAGTCCCTCAAGGATCAGTTTTGGGTCCAATTCTATTTACTATCTACACAAGTAGTTTATCGTCTCTTCTTGATGCTCATGATGTGTCCTATCATTTTTATGCTGATGACACCCAGCTCTATGTTATGATGTCAGATATCAATGATACTAAGACAAAGTTTGAATCTCTAATGTCTGATATTAAGATTTGGATGGCTAAGAGGAAACTTAAGCTGAATGATGGTAAAACTGAGATCATCATCATCAGAGGAAACAGATGGGGTGATGACACTGACAATGCCCTGGCTTTGAACACTGACGTGTCACAGCTGCATCCAGTCAGTTCTGTTCGAAATTTGGGTGTTTATTTTAATTCTAAGTTAAATTACAAAGAACATATTAATCAGGTTGTAAGAGGGTGTAACTTGCATATCAGAAATCTGCACTCTGTGAGAAAATTCCTGAACAGACGGTGCCTCTTAACACTGGTCCATGCAGTGGTCTTGTCTCGTGTTGTTTATTGTAATTCACTGTGGGTTGGTCTTCCAAATAATATACTAACAAAAGTTAAGTCTGTGTTGAACAGGGCGAAACGGCTTATCTTTGGTCTCCCCCCGAGAACCTCAACTACCCCGTTTCTGATTGAGTTGCATTGGTTACCAGTAAAGGCTAGAATTGAATTTAAACTGTGTCTTATTGCATTCAAGATTCTTAAGTCTGGTGAACCGAAGTATCTTGCTGAATTGTTAAAACTCCCATCGACACGCCCGGGTGTGATGTTACGCAGTGAAGATGATTCCTTGCGTCTTGATGAGCCAGGAGCCATTCACCAGTCATCTTTCTCTGATCGTTCTTTTGCATATAGAGCCCCTAGATTATATAACAGATCGCCAATGTCCATAAGACAACTCTCTACAGTTGAATCCTTTAAGTGACAGCTGAAAGCCTTTCTTTTTTCAAAATGCTATGACCTGGAGAGAGGTACTATGATGGATGATTATAGGGTTTAATTATTGCCACTTTCATGTATATATGATGTAGCTTGTATTATATACAAGAAACGTCACAATTCTCGTAATTGTAAAAATAATGTATGTGTGTCGAGCGCTAGTGAATTCCCAAAGGGAAGAACTGGCGCTTTTGAGAAACAAAAGGCCAGATGATGATGATTATTATTATTATTATTATTATTACATCAGAATTTTTCTCCATTTTTGATACTTTTTTTCAAGTTACCACTTAACCTTTAAGATATCATACAAATTCATTTACATAAGGTTCAAGTGAAAGTACAAAGCTTGTATTTTTTATATATGTACTTGGTTTTATTAAATTTGGATTTTCACATAGGTGTATGACTTTCCGAAAAATGGGTTTATCAAACCCAGCGTTATGTATTAAGATGCAGTAAAATTAGCGTATGTATTCTAGGGCTAAGGTGAATGTTGCTTATGTTGTCTGGTCCACAGGCAGATGAGTGCTTGAGGTTGTTAATGATGAGCTTTGTCTGGTTGTAAGTGGGAGGTGCACAGTCTGGGTCTGTAGGGAACTGTCTCTTACGTCTGATGAAACGTCGGTCTTCTGGATGGGGGGTTAGATGGCTGACTTGTGAAAAGTAAATGATGAGAGTATTTGCCTGTTGTTTGTTTGAGGGTATGGTGTCTGTTGTTGTGATGGCAGCGTGTGATTGTGTGGTGTTGCTGTTGGAAGGTGTGATGCTGTTTAGTGTTTTGTAGAGTTTGCTGATGTTTGTTTTGTGGTCAAGTGTTTGGAGGTAATTTTTCCAGTTTAGTGTTTGCTGTTCTGATATTTTATTGTTTATTTGAGTGTTCAGTTCTTGTATTAGTTGTATGCTGTCTTGTGTATGGGGTGTTGGGGAGTGTCGCAGTGTGTCCCGTTGTCTGATGAGGCATTGAATTTCTGGTGTGAAGTTGGGGTTGTGTCTCTTTCTGTTGCCTCTGGGGATGTGTCTTTTGCGTGTGTTTTGTATAATTGTATTGAAAGTGTGCACAGTGGTGTTGATGTTTGTGATGGGTGTACTGTTTAGTGTTTCGAAATGTTGTTCTGCTTCAGTTACAAAGGCCTCCCAGTTGGCTCTCTTATAATTAGTGTATGTGTGATTGTGGCCAGCTGGGGTGATTCTGGTTTTGGTAGTGATGATGACTGGGAGGTGTACAGAACCTAGGGTTTTGACCACTCTCCATGAAGTAGTGGGGGCGAGGTTTGGGGAGCAGAAGGTGATGTCTGGAGATGATGGGAGGAAAAGGGCTTGGTGTGCGATATGGGTATTTTGGTCTAGATTGTTCAGTATGAAAAGATGATCTGTCTGGGATTGTAGTACCAGCCCTCTGTCTGTGTCAGGGTTGTTGACATGCCAGGCCGACGACTTGGCGTTGAAATCACCACTCTGGCTATGTTTGACCTATTGATTAATATTGACCTTTTTCGTCAATATTGTGCAGAAAAAAATGCTATAACTTGATTAAAACATGTGGGGTGGAAGGGGAGGAGTAATATTAGCGACTTTTGATAGAATGGTTAGCGACATTTTAGTGGCTTTTAGGCACGAGCATAGAGACATTTGAAAATGTGAGTTGGCAACCCTGATTCCTGTTCCACTCGAGTCAAGCAGAAGCTTGACGTGATCAAGTGGAAAGAGAGAGGAGAACGTAATTGTACCATCGCCAGAAAGTGCCAAGTCAACGAGTCAACTATTCGTCTGCCCCAGCGCTTGTTATAATGGCAAGGTACTTGGTCATGTACTGCAACTGACGGGAGAGGGCAGAAGTTCCAATTGACTCTATAAACACACACAAACTCTTCAATTCAAGTTGAGGAATCCTCCAGTGTTTGTGGGTACTGAAGTCATTTTTAGGTAGGTACATGTCCCGGGAAAAACCCTGAAAACTGCCCCAAAAGGTGAAGTTGGGGACTGGCTTGGGTACCATGAAACCCTTTAACATGTAAACATATGGCTGTATAACGTGGAATTTTCATAAAGCGGGCCCTGCCAGGAACATTATTCACACGTTTTGTAAGAGGTGACTGTATATCCAAAGGGTGGTTGGAGTTTACTGCTCACATATTGCCACTCAGGGATGAGTGAGGCTGGTCACTCTCATCTTAAATGTCAGGATCAACTTGCCTAGCCCCGGGCTCCTACAATCCTCATGGGGCAACATAGGATTGGATGATGGATGGATCTTTATTTTAATAGTATTTACTTCTACATGGTGGTAGGTGGGGGCTACCCACCATCCACTCGCTCGATGTAGTGCTGCTTTGGGTGTCTGCCCTTTCCTCTCTTCCTTCCTTCCACTTCTTTCTTTCCTTCATTCTTTCCTCTTCCTTCTACTTAAGGGTGACTTTACACTCCCTCTTCCATCATTCTTTCCTCTTCCCTTTGCCAATCGGTTACTCTATACTGAGTGACAAACCAAATGGTTTCCTGTACACCAGGAAACCATTTACTATGCTGGGTGGTAACCACATAACCAAATTATGACATCTCGTGGTTTAGTGGGTAATTAAGGCGCTCCAATCGGACGGAGCCAGCACAGGTTTTTATCCATGGAGTGGTTGGGGTTCACTGCTCATGTAATGCCACTCAGGGATGAGTGGTAACTCTCACCTTAAATATCAGGAACAACTTGCCTAGCCCTGGGCTTCTACACTCCTCATGGGGCAACAGAGGATTGGATGATGTATGGATGGATGGATTTATTTCTACATCATTTTAGTGTTAGTCTATTCATCAGGTTTTGTCCATAATACATTTCAACTCCGCAAATTAATCATGACTGCCTCTAAGTGATAATTCTTAAGTTTCAAGCAGTTTCATCTCATGATTTCTTATCATCATAACTAGTAAACTCTTTCTTTAAAATTTGAAATGAACATCAATTTTAGCCTTTGATGACTTTTCCAATACAATTACACAAATTAATTTTTATTTTAAGATGATACAAAAAGAATTATATATATTATTACATAAGCAAAAACTTCTGGAAACTCTGCTGTCATTTCTTTGGGTAATTGTACTTAAAGAGCATAATGAAAGAATGCCTATGTGACAGGGAAATCTCATTTATTCCTAAGTTGGAAGAGGTAATTACCGTAACCCCAAAACTGCGGTAATTGAATTTCTTGCAAACCCTGTCAACCGCAATAAAACAATAGCTTTCTAATGTTGTAAAAAAACAGTATTATCCCATGATATAAGTGAGAATATGCTGATGAATGGGTATGTCTAATACATAGCCAACATCTCACTTGGTGGTGGTCAAAGTCATGGTACAAATGCTATGGGTGAACAGGAGCGAAAGACAGAAGGAAGTAGTCCATACAAGGTGGGTAGAAAGGTTGCAAGAGGATGAAAAAAGGTAGAATAGAGAACTGGAGAAGCAATTGGGTATATATGATTTGGAGGAGATGGGGGAGGTGGAAACTGTGTTACATATTCACAATAAAAATCTGTGCAGCATGTGAGATGGTGTGTGGGGTGAAGAGAAGACATAAGGGGGTGAGATGGTGTGTAGAGTGAAGAGAAGACATAAGGGGGTGCAAGGAACAGCATGGTGGAATGAAGAGGTGAGACAAGCTGTGGCACAAAAGAAGAAAGTGCAGTATAAAGTGAGTGGATGAGTGGATGGGAAGCACAGACATGGAGTAGAGAAACAGATGAGAGAGTTACAGTATGTAGACATGAAGAGAGAGGTGAAAAGATTCGTAAGAGAGAGTAAGAAGAGAGTGGAGGAGCAATTTGGAAGGGATCTGAGTGTAAAGTGGAGGGAATGTACAAAAACATTCTGGAAAGAGGAACAAAGAGAGTTAAGCAGGGTGAATAAAAAAGTTAGTAGGAGAGTGAAAGGTAAAAATGGTAGACTGATAGCAGAGAAGGGAGAAAAAAAGAGCAGATGGGGAGATCACCTTAATGAACTGTTAAACATAGAGAATGAAAGTAATGCATGTATACGTGGCTGGGGAACGGCTGGAAGAAGGAGGGAGGTGAGAAGGGAGGAAGTGACCTTTAGGATGGAAATAGTTAATGCAATGGAGAATGTCTAAATGGGGAAAGCCCCAGGAATTGATAGAGTGTGTGGTGAAATACTGAAGCATGGGGGAGAGTTTGTAGCAGAATGGATATGGAATATGTGCAGATTGGCCTGGGAGGAAGGTGGAGTCCCGGAGGACTGGAAGTCAGGTATAATTATTCCTCTGTACAAAGGAAAAAGGGAAAAAGATATGTGTGTGATAATCATAAAGGCATTTGTCTTCTTAGGATAACAAGAAAAGTATATGGTAGGATACTCACTGACAAAGTTAGGGAAATAACTGAGTAATTAGTTCGGAGAAGAACAGGGAGGTTTTAGTAAGGGAAGAAGCCATGTAGATCAGATATTCATCCTTAGGTCATTATTGGAAAAGCTTCTAGAGAAGGGAAAGATGTTATATGTGGCCTTCATGGCATTGGAGAATACAAATTACAGAGTTGATAGACAAGGAATGTGGAAAATATTAAAAATATGTGGTATCAATGGAAAGCTGTTGAATGCGGTGACCAGCATGTATGAGGGCGCTATGGCTGCAGTGAGTGTGGATGTGTGGATGATGAACTGAGTGAATTTTTCTATCTGAATGTTGGACTGAAACAGAAATGTGTACTGTCTCCATGGCTGTTCAATCTGTATGTGGATGGAGTTAAATAATGAGATACAAGGTAGGGCAGCAGATGTTGGAACAGCCCTAATAAGTGAGGGCAGCTTTTGGAAACTTCATGTACTGTTGCTTGCAGATGATACTATACTGCTAAGCAAAGACAAAGAGGAGTTGCAAAGATTGATGAATGAATCTGGGAGAGTTTGTAAGAATCAGAATCTAAAGGTGAATGTAGGGAAGAGCAAAGTTATGGTCTTCGAGAGCAATGAAGCCACTGAAGATACAGTAAGGTTGGATGTTGAGGAAATGAAAAATGTGGTTGGACTTAAGTACTTGGGTAGTGTGATGAGTAAGGATGGAAGTTTGGAGGATGAAGTGCTTGAAAAAGCAGAACAGGGAAGTATGGTTGCTCTTTCTTTGAAAGCAGTGATAAGAAATAGGAAGGTGCACATAGAAGTATAAAAGCTGCTCAATGATAGTATTATGATACCAACCCTAATGTATGGAAGCAAAGCTTGAGCCTTGTTGGAATGACACAGGTCAAGAGTGGGAGCAATGGAAATGAGTTATTTGAGAGGAGCATGTGGAGTTCTATGGACAGACAGACTGATAAATGAGGAAATGAAGGAGCATTGTGGTGTAGATGTGGATGTGATAGAAAGCATTGGGAAAAATACTTTGAGGTGGTTTGTCCATATGCATATGAAGAGGATAGAGAGTGAGAGACTAACAAGGAGAGTGAATGTGAGTGAGGTGGAGGGGGGGAGAGGGAGGAAGAGGCTGAGGATGAGATAGAGGGATGGAGTGGCGAGGTATATGAGAGAGGAGGGTGTGAGCTGGGTTGAGGGCAGTGAAATAGCAGGAGACGGGGCAACATGGAAGCAATTTGTCTGTGGTCACCCCTTATGGGATTAAGGCATCTGACAACAGACAGATTAGTTATAGCATAGTTAAGTTTCAGGGTTTCTGTGCAGTGATGAAATAATACTAAACTGTTACTTTCATAGTTTTTTTTTAGTATGATGAGATAAAAGAGCATGGTTTAAAATATGGGTAAAATAATTTTTAAGTCAATGTGTAAGGTAATGTAGTCAGGGTTAGTGTTTATTTATTTATTTTTTTTGGGGGGAGGGACAGCATTAAAAAATAAGACTTAGACAAGAGAGAAGAAATGAGTAGGGAGTGACTAAAGAGAAAGCTCCTGAAGTCACCACATAATCTATTTCATCACCATTTCAACTTTTCACACAAAAAGGTGTGGAAATTTAAATTTTGTAGGCTGAAAATCAAATTTTTAAATCTGACTCAGCTGATGTAAGTCACATACATCCAGTGGACATAAAGTGATGTGCAGTCAGTTGCATTCCTGGAGTTAAGGCAGTATGGTCCTATTTGGAACCTTCTCTTCTGCACAGCCTTGCTGACAGTGTCTCTTGATGACTGCTGAATTGCCTCAAATGGAAGATGAACAGTCTCATGTACCAGAGTAAAGGGTAAAAGCTCTTCATCCCACTGTATAATGATATGCTATTATTAGCATGTGTCTAAACTTTCCATGCCTACTGTATGTCACCAAAATCAATATAAAGATCAACTAATCTGAAAATTTTATTGGTACTCAGAAATACAAAACCTTACCTTGCCATTTGCTTCAGCTAGCTTGCGTGCCCCATAAACTATGGCTTGATATGAGAATCTCAGTTGATCATGTGTCTGGATCAAACCCATTCGTTGCTTCCTCATGTCTAGTAAGATATCCACAACCTTACCCTGGCCATTATCACACAAACCTTTGGAAAGCTGAAAGAAAGACAAAATTTAATAACAGCAAGATTACTTAAGAACATTACTTTCATTATAATCTTTAACATTACAAATCTCATTTTGCAATACAAGTAATTTTTCCTGCAATTCATGGTGGACTTAAAAAAGGAAAAGAAAAAGAAGAAGAGGAAAAAAAAAGGGCTACTTATAGAAATAATTTACTGTACTTTGATTCACTGATACCAGTGACTGCTGTGTTGAGGTATTGTGTTCAACAAAAGTTTGTACTGTATTACTGTTATCATTATCATACCCTTACTCCCAACTATGATAAATGGCTTGGGTATAATTATGCAACACAATACATGACAACAAAACTGTACAAGAGCTATCATGACAGTAATAAGCAAAAATGGATCACATCTCAATTCACTCATCACAAATCCTTTCTGCCTGAGGACTTTTTTTTTTTTTTTTTTTTTTTTTTTGACTCTAACAATACACAGCTTCATTCAATTTAAGAAAGATGGTCTTGATCAAGAGGTTAGGAATAATCTCCATAAATGAATAAACCTATATTAATCATTTGACCATTAACTAGCAACTTACAGAAATCCATACCTCATCAATGCCCCAACACGAGCCTAACTCAATTCCTGTATACTACTATCTATCTATCTATATACCTAGGCTGCTTCCCCCAAGGAAAGGGTAAAATACAAATACCGTAGGTAAATACACACACACAAAATCAATTTGAGAACTTTCATGACCATGTAGCATCAATCTGCACACCGTACAAGCTGTAAGAAAAGGTTAAAGTTCTGAAGCTCTGTTTAAAGTAAGAGAAAAAAATCTGGAGTACCACATGGTATTTGCCATACTAGAGCCAAACAATGGCCACACTGATGTCCTTATACATATTCCTGCACATGAAACTTAGCTGACTGGTTAAGACAAATGAAAATTATCTTCACAGAAGCCAACTGAAAGTCTACTGCAATTCAGTTTGTCCAATGTAAAGGATCTTTACATAAGAGTGATCTGTATCTTCAGTACATACTGTGTCAGTACACTATAAATCTTACCATCATAAGAATTGTATCCACAAGGCAGAAAGTCCCTGAGCGGCCAATTCCAGCAGAGCAGTGTACGACGGCTGGGCCAACATCTGGTTCTAAGACACCACTCGCTCTTACAACATTTAGGAACTTGTAGAAAGCTTCAGGGGACTGAGGAACTCCAAAATCAGGCCAGGTTGTATAGTGGAAATGTAGGACATGGCGACTGTCTTTTGATGCTATATGTGTTAATCTGGAGATTGAGGGGGGGGGGAATGTATATAAGATAATTTATCTCACTATTGTTTGCAACATGAATAATGATTCTAGAATTGTTTCTGAGTAGTTATACTGAAGGTAAGAGGACTCTCAGTTCACACCATGCACTCCCTCTGTCACCTCAATGATATGCATGACATACATTTCCACCAACACTGGGGATACCTGACGGATTAAGGTTACAAATTTTCAAGAAGTCTTGTGCACATCAGTATTTCAACTTGAAACTAAACTTTGTACATCTGCGACCCAATCTATCTATATTTATCTATCTATAGCTAGATGCCATAATCCCATAAGGGGTGGCCATTTGCCTTTAAGCTAGTTGCTTTATGGAGAGGGACTCTAACCCTCTGCTAACCCACTTGTTGACATGTAGGGTACACTTTTGGGTTGGTTATATGGTTACCATCCAGCAATGTAAATGGTTTCCTGGCTTACAGAAAACCATTAGGTTTGTCACTCAATGTAAAGCCATCTGAAATGAAAAGAAGAGTAATAAAAAGTGACAGGAAAAATGTGAGAAATACGAAGAGAGGAGGGCAGACACAGAAAAAGAATGATGAAGGTTCAAGTCTGCTTAATAGCACCAGGTGATGTGGCTGGCTGAGCTTGTAACCATACTCCACTCTTTCAAGGCTGAACCTTCCAGGTTGGTGAAAGCCATCCAACTACGTACTAACAACACAAGGGCCTAAAGGTCTGAGAGAAAACTTTCTTTGATTTACTGAACATGTATACAGTCATCATTATTATCATCATCATCATCATCATCATCATCAGTGGATGCAGCAGCAGAAGTGGTGGCGATAGTGGCAGTGGTGGCCTTAATCAGAAGACAAAGGCCTCACCCATCTTTTTCCACTCTGACTAAATGACTGTTGGCCTATTCCATCCAGTCCCAACATATCTCAATAACCATCCATCCATCCATCCATAGCACGACGCCCTAATCCCGCAAAGGGTGGCCGCAGACAAAACGCCTCCAAGTCGCTCTGTCACCCACCATTTGACTACCCTCCCCCCAACTCACCCCTCCCTCCCTCATATACCTCTCAACTCCATCCCTCCACCTCATCCTTGGTCTACCTCTCCCTCTCCCTCCTCCCACCTCACCCATATACACCCTCTTAGTCAGTCTTTCATTCTCCATTCTCTCCACATGTCCAAACCACCTCAGTGTATTTCTCCTAATCTTCTCAACCACATCCACATCCACCCCACAGCGTTCCTTCACTTCTTCATTCGTCAACCTGGCCCTCCACGTCACTCCACATGCTCCTCTCAAGTAACTCATTTCCACTGCTCTCACTCTTGACTTGTTCCCCTCTTGTAAGGTCCATGCCTCGCTTCCATACGTTAGGGTAGGGATCACAATACTATCATGCAGTGACTTCTTAACTTCCATACTCACCTCCCTATTTCTCATCACTGCTCTCAGTGTACCAACAACCTTCCTTCCCTGCTGTACCCTTTCATGCACTTCATCCCCCAAAGTTCCATCCTTACTCATCACACTACCCAAGTACTTGAATGCACTCACATTCTCCATATCCTCACCATCCAACCTCACTGCACACTCTGTGACTTCATTCCTCTCAAACACCATAACTTTACTTTTGTTTATATTAACTTTCAGATTCCTCCTCCTACACACTGTCCCAAATTCATTCACCAAACCTTGCAACTCCCATTCATCTTCACTCAACAGCACTGTATCATCAGCAAACAGCAACACCGGAAGCTTCCAAATCTCACCCTCATTCATTAGAGCCACCCCCACATCCACTGCCCTACCCTGCACCTCCTTTACAACCCCATCCATGTATATATTAAACAGCCATGGAGACATCACACAACCCTGTTTCAGTCCCACATTGAGATCAAAGAACTCACTCAGCTCACCATCCATTCGCACCGTAGCCCTACCTCCCTCGTACATACTCTTCACAGCACTCAACAATTTCCCCTCCACTCCATATATTCTTAATACCTTCCACATACCTTGCCTATCTATTCTGTCATAAGCTTTCTCCAAGTCCATGAAGGCAGCATACACTTTCCTTCCCTTCTCTAGATATTTCTCCACTAAACATCTTAGAACAAATATCTGATCTACACACCCTTTTCCCTTCCTAAATCCCCCTTGTTCTTCTCCAACTAGCTCCTCTGTCATATGCCTAACCCTATCAATGAGTATTCTACCATATATTTTACCAGTCACACTAAGTAGGCAAATACCCCTATGGTTACCACATACTTCTCTCTCTCCTTTTCCTTTGTATAAAGGAACAATTATACCTGATTTCCAGTCCTCTGGAACCCTTCCCTCTTCCCAAGCCAATCTACACAACTTCCATATCCACTCCACAACAATCTCACCCCCATACCTAAGCATTTCACCACACACTCCATCAATACCTGGGGCCTTTCCCAACTTAATATTCTTCATCACTTCCACGACCTCCGCCCTACTGATCTCTTCCTCCCTCCTCTCATCTCTTCTTCTCCCAGCCATTCCCCAACCACTTATACTCGCACTGTTCTCACTCTCTACATTCAACAAATCCTCAAAGTGCTCCTTCCATCTCTTCAGTTTCTCTCTCTTCTCCACCAACAATCTATTATTCCTATCTTTCACTCCCCTACTATTTCCCCTTTCACACTGCCTTACTTTCTTTACCTCCTTCCAAAACAATTTCTTACTCTCCCTCCATTTTACACTCAGATCAATAACTCACCTTATTCACTGTTTGCCTCTTTCTTTCCATCTCTGGGCTCTACTCCCTTATCTTGTCTGTCCGTTTATTATCCATTCTACGAACGACATGACCAGTTCACAATCACTTTTGCTTTTTGATTATAGTGATTATATCCTCTAATTTTATGTTCTCTTATCCACGAAGTTCTCTTCTTATCTCCCCATACGATCCCTACCACAATTTGTTCCATTCCTCTGGTCACTCCTAAGTTTACCTTCCAAGGATTTTGTTAGATTCCATGCTGTCAACCCATAAGTTAAACCAGGGAGAAAGCACAAACCATATAACCATCTCTTCAACATACCAGCAATCGCATTTTCTTAATTTATCAAAAGTGATCCATTCTATTCTACTCCTTTGATTAATTTTACTGTACATTAAAACCCAATTATTCTAGACAAATTGGAGGAAAACCAATCCATAATAACTGATTTTCCAGATAAAACAGGTCCTAGAGTAAGCCTAGTAAAATCCCTGTTAATCTAAATTCAGTTTGAGTTGTGCAGGCAGAGCTTGCTACCCCCCCCCCATGCTTTCGCACACCTAAACGGGCAACAGATAGCAAACCCTTTTCTGTTTCCTCCTACTTCCTCTATATTCATTTCAGAGCCAAAGGTGGCCGTTGTGTATACGTACGCAATAACTTATCTTGATCTCAGGTTCCTGAACGTGACTCTTCTGAATTCTCTACTCTCTGGATTCGGCTTTACTGTCACTCTCTGACTAAATATATCTGCGCTGCTTACTTATCCCCTAATTCTACTGACTATGAAAAATTCTTCGACTATCTTACTTCTATGATGGAACACGTCCTATCCGTTTTCCCTTTCTCTGAAATCTCCATTCTAGGAGATTTTAATGTTCACCACCACCTTTGGCTCTCCTCTACTTTCACTGATCAACCTGGTGAATAACCCTTCATATTTTCTATCCTTAACAACCTATAGCAACTTGTACAGCACCCTACCCGTATCCCTGACCGCCTTGGAGAGAGTTCTAACATTTGACCTCTTCCTTACAACTAATTCTTCTGCTTTCACTGTTTAACTTTCCTCTCCGTTGGACTCCTACAATCACAACCTTATCACCTTAACCTGTCCTATCACTCCAGTATGGCCTGTGAACCCTCCAAAGAAACGTCAACTGTGGCACTTTGGAGCTGCCGATTGGGAGGCCCTCAGGCAGTACTTCTTTTATTTTCCAAGGAATGATTATTGCTTCCATGGCCGGGAGCCGCCTGAGTATGCCTTGCGCATTACGGAGGACGGAGGTTATTCTCTTGGGCATGGAAGCATACATACCTTTCTCATATCCTCTGACTAATACAAAAAAGCCTTGGTTTAATCACGTTTGTTCTAATGCTGTCCACAACAAGGAGAAGGCCTATAAAAGGTACCAGAGACAACCCACCCCTGAATCAAGTCTTGCTTATGTTTCTGCCCGAAATCGTGCTATGTCTGTTCTTCGCTCCGCTAAAAATAATTTCATACATACTAAATGTTCTCAACTCTCCAACTTGAATTCTTTCCATTCTTTCTGGGACCTAGCCAAAAACCTTTCTAACAACTTTACCTCATCATCCTTCCCTCCTTGTTCTACTCTGATGGGTCTGTAGCTATTTCTTCTACTGATAAAGCAGATTTCTTCACTCAGACTTTCTCCTCCAATTCCACCTTAGACGATTCCAGTGCTATTCCTCCATCACTTCTCCCCTCTGACTCCCTCATGGTTGACATTAAAATTTCTTCAACTAATGTATTTTCTGCCATTATTGGCCTCAATACTAACAAGGCATATAGGCCTAACGGGGTCCCTTCTGTTGTCATCAAGAACTGTGCCCCTCTGCTTACACCCTGCCTAGGTGAACTCTTTCGCCTTTGTCTATCAACCTGTACCTTCCTTTCTTGCTAGAAGTTTGTTCTCATTCAGCAAGGTCCTAAAGAAAAGTGACCATTCCCAACCCTCTTACTATCATCCAACTGCTTTAACATCCTGTGAATCAAAAGTTTTCAAGGCTATTCTTTAATAAAAATTTTAAAGCATATTTCATATCATAACCTTCTTTCTATCGTCAGTATGGGTTCCATCAGGGTTGTTCCACCGGCAATCTTCTCATCTACCTTTCAGACTCCTGGTCATCCTCCTTTTGGGACTCTGGCGAAAGCTTTGCTACTGTACTTGACATCTCAAAGGTCTTCAATCGAGTCTGGGATAAATCTTTAATTTCCAAACTGCACTCTTACAGTTTTGATCCTTATATCTGTGCCTTCATCTATAGCTTCCTTTCTGATCGTTCTGTAGCTGCTGTTGTAGACAGCCATTGTTCTTCTCCCAGATCTTTCAACAGCGGTGTTCCTCTGGGCTCTGTCCTATCATCAACTCTCCCTTCTAAGCTGTACATCTAACCCTATCCACTCATACACTGATAATTCCACCTTTCCATTCAGTTCCCACAACGTTCAGCTCAGCAGTTACCTCAACAAACAAGGGATGAGGCTATGGCATATCTAATGTCTGATTTGGCTCATATCTCTGACTGGCTTAACCCTTAAACCGCGGGCTTGTTTTGCTTTGACTTGCGGCTCCTGCGGGCATATTCGCGCTCCGACAGACTCTCAAAAAATATTTGCCAAAAATCAGTTATTAGTCCTAGAATATTTAAATCATATATGCTTATGGCACATACCTTCAGCTTTCTCCTGAGTATTTGTTGAGCCTTCGTCGAGTACCGTAGGACTTGTGGAGACCTCTGAAGTTGGGTAATGAAGTCTCCACTTTACACTTCCCGACAACTCGTAATATGATTACCACAGCCTGATATTATCACTAGAAACACTATTCTATGATTCTCAAATAGTTTGGAATCCATACTAAAAAAAAAAAAAAAAAAAAAAAAAAAAACAGTGAAAGCAATGAAAATTACGAGGGCATGTGACCATCCCACTTCCGATCATTCGCCGCTGGTGTTGTCATTTATTATTCATAAAAACACTCACAGTTTATATTTCTATTACTATATATAACACTTATATATATCTACAGTCTTTATCCATAAGCTTCCTTCAGTAATAGTAGTTTATTGTTACTGTAGGCATTCAATTTCTTTCAGTATAATACGTAGCATTCACTTTCTCGTCCTGTATACTAGCATTAAGAGTGAATGTCACTTTCACCTTCACTCTCATAACTCATAGTATTCATACATGCTACAGTGAAACTTTCACTTTCATTACTCATAGTATATATACTCATATTCTTATAATACTACTCATTTACATTTCTATTTACGTTCTCTATTTTATTTACACTATTTACATTTCTATTTTATTTACACTGTGTTATGCACTGTCACTTGAAGTAACTTATAAAACTATTTTCCACTGTTCACTTATATTTACATTCATTGCTTTCACTTGCTGTTTACATATTATTTAAACATTATTTACAATTCCACTTGCACTGTTTTACTCAATAGAAAGATCATAGTCACTCTCTATCAATTGTCAGCCCTTTACCTCTTTCCACACGAGGTTTAGTAGGGGGTAAAGGTCACAGGGCCCTTTGCATGGGGCTAAAAAACGGCGGAAGTTAGCAGGAGCGAATCCGACGTACTTTCACCTTGAAAGACGACAGTGAACTGATAGTGGTGGCCTCCTGCCGCCTGGCTAGGGTGAGTGCAATACTGCCAACTTCAGCCTTGTGAGACCTGCTAATATAGAGCAATGAAATGATTGGCAGGAAACCAAGACAATATATAATAAATTAGGTAGTTCCAGGTGAATGTAAATATCACTTATGCTGCTCCCTTCCCTCCTTATAAGTATATTTAATATGAAAATAGATTATACGGCATAATTCAAGGGGAAATAAACAGCGAAAATTAGTGAACGAGTGCACGTGAGGTGTTATCATGTGATAATTAGCCAATTCCAGCTGTATGGCACTATCACTTACCTTATTTCTTTTTTGTACAGTGGGGCACCAATTTTCGCGCCTAACTGGGTCCAAAAATAATGCGCGAAAGTGGAATTAGCGAAAGTTGGGGCATTGTCTTTATGGCAAAATGGCTAATTGGTTCCCGGTTATCCTAAAGTAACATCAGATTTTCATTTTCACTTGCAATACAGTACATCAAATCACTATTGTACATTGCATTGTGAGATACAAACAACTATCTTCCTTTTCATTTCATTATTATACTGCCGTTTCTTCACTCCAACACGATACTCTCTTTTAGCCTTGGCCTTTCCTCCCGACTTTGAATGTCCCGGCCACTTTTTATCACCACCACTGCCTCCCGGCCCTCCCCCCACACCACCAGGCCCTTTCCCCACACTACCAGGTATAGTAGAGGCCATTGAACCGTGAGAATCCAACACAATGGAGCTAGCACGCTCGTACACAATGGCGGGAATGGGTGGACAGAGTGTTGACATGACGTCATTCAAGATGGCGGTGGGTTGCGGGCGGGCGGTGCAGGAATTTCAAAGTTCAAAATATTGTCCCAAACCCAAAATTTGTGCGCAAAAATCGATTTTTTTCAAGCGAAAGTGGAAGTTAGGGAATATTTGGTGCATGCCGCGAAAGTGGATTCCGCGAATCCTGCTGTAGCGAAAGTTGGTGCACTACTGTATATATTATTTGGTATAAGAATAGGGCATAGGGCTTATTTCAATGGATGAAATCAGTGGAAAATTCCAGGGAAGATTTACTTAGCGTAGAATACAGTGTGGTGGCCTGCAATAATTAGGTAGTTCCAGGTGAATGTAAATATCACTTAGGCTTCTCCATTCCTTTTTTATATATATTTTTATTACAAAAATAGATTATACGGCATATTTCAAGGGGAAATAAACAGCGAAAATTAGCGAACGAGTGCACGTGAGGTGTTGTCAGATGATAATTAGCCAATTCTAGGTGTATGGCACTCTCACCTTATTTCTTTTTTGTATATATTATTTGGTAAAAGAATAGGGCATAGGGCTTATTTCAATGGATGAAATCAACAAAAAATTCCAGGGAAGATTTACTTAGCGTAGCACGGCCGGGCAGGCGAGAGGATAGGGTAATGGAGGGGAGGTAGGGAGGGGAGTCAAGAACGGGGAGAAATGGCTAAATTGTCAACAATGGATGGGAGTACAGATGAGATTAGGAGTGCTGACTAGTGCTGGACATAGGCAGTACTGATAGATGATACAAGCCACCACTTGAAGGCCGGGAGAATTCAAAATAACACAGAATCACAAAAGTGACGCCTCACGGTATGATCCCTTGCTCCCAAGCGTCACGAAAGTGACGCCCCGCGGTTCATTCATTCATTCATTCATTGCCAGATGCCACGTATCCCAAACGGGGTGGCCAAGGGCTCAGAGTTAATTGTTTTACAGGGAGGGACACTAATCCTCCACCAACCCCACTTGACACGTAGGGATGCCAACAGCATCTGGTGTTCCCAGGCGGTCACCCATCCAAGTACTAACCAGACCCAACGTTGCTTAACTTCACTGATCGGACGGGAAGCAGTGTACTCAACGTGGTATGGCCGTTTAAAAGTAATCTTGTTGTTTTTAGCACATCAAAGACTCAGTTCTTGCACCTATCAACACAACAAAATCTTCCACAGAAGTATCCACTAATGTTTAATAATATCCAGCTCAATCCTGCATCACCCTTAAACATACTTAGGGTTTCATTTTCTCGGGACTTATCTTGGAAAGATCTTATTACATCTCTTGTAAAACCTCTTCCAAGAGATTAGATGTGATAAGTCAACTCCTTACCTTATGCATGGTTGTATTCACCCTTGTGTAGAGGACAACTCTCATGCGTGGAGAGGCTCCCCACATACAGCTCTTCTCAAAAAGATGGAGTCAAAAGCTTTTTGTCTCATTAACTCTCCTCCTCTTACTGGCTCCCTTCAACCTCTGTCTCTTCACCGCACAGTTGCATCTTTATCTTTTTTCTATAACTACTTCAAAAGTCACTGGTCCTCTGAAGTGTATGCTTGCATCCCTCCACCTCTATGATGGCCACGTAGCACCCGTCTAGCAACAAACTCTCATCCTTTTTCCGTCCAACTTACTAATGCAAGAGTCTGCTTTCAAGGCCCAGTAGTCCTCCTACGTACCGTACACCTCTACATGTCACCACTATCTCCATTTGTCTGTATTTCCTACTTCCACTTATCTCCAGTCTTTCAAACACAGCATGTCCAGGCATCTTGAAATGAGCGGATCTTGAATTTGGCTCTCATTGTTCTTGTTTTTTTCTTGGAAGGAACAGTTTATGGGTTACTAGCCTTTGGTTCCTTCTTCCATGCATTAAAAATAACTAAGAGAAGCAGGGTCTTGTAAACAAAGGCTTGAGGAAGAGTAAACACTACAATACAGCACTATACATTTTTTCCCTTCTACTTATGGTTTACTGTGATGAAAAACAAACACTGTAACATTAAAAGGCCTGAATTCTTCTTAAATGTAAAACACCGCACAGAAAGTGGAAAAATTATCAAAACAGATATTATGCATACAACAAAAGTAGTCTATCAATCTATCTATTACCAACTGCCATAATCCCGTTAGGGGTGGCCACAAACAAATCGCCTCCATGTCGTCCTCTCCCTCACCATTTCACTACCCTGTTCCCAGCTCACCCACCACTCTCATATACCTCTCCAATCCATCCCTCCATCTCATCCTTGGCCTCCCCTTCCCTCTCCCCCCCTCTACCTCACTCATATACACTCTCCTCGTCAGTCTCTTGGTCTCCATCCTCTACACATAGCCAAACCACCTCAGTGTGTTTCTCCTAACGCTTCCTATCACATCCACATCCACATCACAATGCCCCTTCACTTCCTCATTTGTCAGTCTCTCTCTCCATGTGACTCTCCATGCTCCTCTCAAACAACCCATTTCCACTGTTCTCATTCTTGACTTGTGTCCCTCCAACAAAGTCCAAGCTTCACTTCCATTAGAGCTGGTGTCACAATATGTCATGCAGTAACTTTTTCACTTCCTTGCTCACTTCCCTGTTTCTTATTGCTGCTTTCAAGGAACCAGCAACCTCTCTCCCTTGCTGTACCCTTTCAAGTACTTCATGCTCTAAGCTTCCATCCTTATTCATCACACTATCCATGTACTTAAATGCACTCACATTTTCAATTTCCTCCTCATCCAACCTCACTGTACATTCAGTGACTTCATTTCTCTTGAAGACCATAACTTTGCTCTTCCCTACAGTCATCTTTAGAGTCCATTTCTTACACACTCTCCCAAACTCGTTCACCAAGCATTGCAGCTCCCCTTCATCTTTACCCAACACAGTGTCGTTTGCAAACAACAGTACAGGAAGTTTCCAGACATACCTCTCGCATTAGGGCCTCTCCAACATCCATTGCCCTACCTTGTATCTCTTTTATAATCCCATCCACATACAGATTGAACAACATGGAGACATGACACATTCCTGTTTCAATCCAAGGTTCAAATAGAAAAAGTCACTCAGTTCACTATCCACACGCTCTGCAGCCTTAGCACCATCATACATACTCTTCATGACATTCAACAACTTCCCATTTACTCCATATATTCTTAATACTTTCCACAATCCTTGTCTATTCACCCTGTCATATGCTTTCTCTAAATCCATGAGGGCTGCATACAACTTCTTTCCTTTCTCTAGAAATTTTTCCACTAAAGACCTTAAAATGAATATCTGATTACACAACCTCTTCCCTTCCTAAAACCTCCCTCCTTCTTCTCCAACTAAATCCTCTGTCATTTCCCTAACTCTATCAATTAGTATCCTACCAAATCATTTTCCTATTACACTAAGAAAAGAAATGCCCCTATGATTACCACACACTTCTTTTTCCCTTTTTCCTTTGTACAGTACAAGGAAATAATTATATCTGACTTACAATCCTCAGGGACTCTACCTTCCTCCCAGGACACACAGCACATCTTCCACATCCATTCTACTACAATCTCTCCCCCATGCTTCAGCATTTCACCACACACTCCATCAATTCCTAGGCTTTCCCCATTCTGACTTTCTTCATTGCTTCCACAACTTCCAACCTACTGATTTCTCCCTCTCATCTCACATCCCTCCATTCCCCAGCCACTTACACTCACACTGCTTTCATTCTCTGTGTTCAACAATTCCTTAAAGTGTTCCCTCCATCTGCTCACTTTTTCTCCCTCCTCCACTATAGTAGGACTCGCGCATGTTTGCGCGAGTGGTGTGGCCCGCACCTGTGTACAGTGTTGCCACGTTTTCTATACCGTTACCTCTCTCTCTCTCTCTCTCTCTCCTGGCGGGAAATGTGAGCCACCCTGAGTACTTTTGATTCTTTTATAAGTTATTTATAATTGTGTTTTCATTTGTTAATTTGGTTTTGTTATATTTAGTAGTAGATGGAGTGTCAAAGTTACTGTCTGCTGAGAGGTTTGTTACGTTACTGATTCATACACCCCGACGTAGTGGGGTGTGGGTGTAGGTGAGGGTGGGAGTGTGGATGTGGGTTTGTTGGGGTGGTGGTCCAGGGGGGAGGGGAAGTGTGAAGGGGGATTTGACCTGAGACACCCAGGAGGGATTAAGAAGGGAGGGAAGGGGAAGGGGGGGCTAGATTCACCTACCACGTGGTGGGAAATGTGAGCCACCCTGAGTACTTTTGATTCTTTTATAAGTTATTTATAATTGTGCTTTCATTTGTTAATTTGGTTTTGTTATATTTAGTGATGCCGACAATGCATTCAATGCATCCCCTTCTCCTGCCTCTCTCTCTCTCTCTCTCTGTAGGGAAGCTATCTGTCAAGGCCACCGACTGGGTGTGGAAGTGTTGCCGTTCGCGAGTGAATAGTTTTTTTTTTTTTACTTGGTATTGGCATATGCCTACTATTTTGTCCTACATATTAGCTTATGATTATAAATGTGATTATTCCTCGCCCTTAAAATTATGGTAAAAGCCAGTAAATGTGAGCATTTTTCCCAAGCAACACCTGTACAAGCTATGGTTGGGTATACGAAGGGGTACGTACCTTATT
Source organism: Coenobita brevimanus (assembly GCF_032717465.1). Taxonomy (NCBI): domain Eukaryota; kingdom Metazoa; phylum Arthropoda; class Malacostraca; order Decapoda; family Coenobitidae; genus Coenobita; species Coenobita brevimanus. Next base: position 53,839,399 of record NC_136977.1, read on the forward strand.
TTAGGCCAGATTGGGTGTGTAAGTGTTGCCACTCACAAGAATTACATGAATTATTTCTTTTACTTTGGATATTGGCATATTTCTTCTTTTTTCAGGCTCATTATCTTATATCCATAACTGTGATATTATTACCCACCCTAAAACTACGCTAAAAACCATTAAAAGTGACTACAATATCTTTTAGCAACACTGTACAATATGTATGCCATGTTTCTGTGTTACTGTATAAATATTTTATGCATAATAAGATTACTGTTGATTCATCCATCAAAATACACAAGTGTAAGTTTTATTCATCTGAATTTATCGAATTTGTGATGCCTTGTACATAAATAGCTTCCGTTTCACATCGCAAGTTGGGGAAACGTGGCACCATTGTACACAGGTGCGGGCCACACCTCAGCCGCAAACGGGCGGGAGTCCGACTATAGTATTCTATCATTTTCATCTTTCACTCCCCAACTGATGTTCTTGACACCCTGTCTAACTCTCTTTACCCCTTTCCAGAACATTTTTTCACACTGCCTCCACTTTACACGCAAATTCCTTCCGAATTCCTCATCTACTCTCTTCTTACTCTCTCTTACTAATCTTTTCACCTCTCTTTCCCTCTCTGCATATAACTCTCTCTTCCGTCTCTCAACTTCTTCCATACCCGTTTCTCATCCACTCACTATGTGCTTTTTTCTTTTGTGCCACAGCCTGTCTCACCTGTTCATTCCACCATGCTATTCCTTGCACCACTTTCGTAATCTCTTCACCCTACACGCCACCTCCCAAGCTGCACAGATTTCTTCTATGAATATCTTGCACACACCTTCCATGTCCCTCATCTGCTCCAATCCATATTTGTCCAATTGCTCTTCCACTTCTCTCTAATTCTGCTATTTTTCCATCCAAAAATAATACGAAACATAAAAAGTAGCTTATTTTATTCACAAATGAAGTTGGATGTAGGGTGTGTATTCACCCACGTTTGTGTACAAGATATTCAAAAAACATTTTGTTGGATTTCAATTAAATCTGGTGTCTAAAAGGGCAGTGGGTCAAGGAAAAGTTTACCAGATTTTCTGAGCTGAATCTAGATCTGAATGCAAGAATAATTAATGAATTTTATTGGCAGTGGCGGTACTGTGCACTCTTGGAGGCTGTAACATAGCAGACTAAGATCATAAAATTAACTATGTATGTATAAGTATGGGCCGGTGCACTGATGGTCCTGCCATCTGGTGGGAGTCTGTGAACTTCTCCTAGAAACATGGTTTGTGGGTTTCAAAGATAAATTTTTCTACACACTTTCATGTACTGTAGTTTCCTCAAATCACAAAATTTTCAAATGGCATTGATAACGATGCTATTGGTGTGTAGGATACGTGGCATTAGAAGAGAAAAAAAAAAAACTCGTAAAACAGGGATCATCACTCTCTGCCTCGTTGCTGCCTAGCAGCGAAAGTGAACGCAATCCAGTGCGTGTAAGTGTGGGTGTGGGTGTGACTATAGAGTGGGTAAACTTAATGTGGGAGGAGTGGGAAAAATCCAGGTAAGGGCACAGTGATAAACCGCTTATCATAGCCCTTCAATCCAGTAATGTATTTTACAAGGTACTTTATTCTTGCTAGCCAGATCGTCTTATTCATTTCAGGAAACATCTTGCACTGAACAGGTTAGTGTGGGCTGAATGAAATGCCCTTAGTTTGAAAAGTTTCACTAATCACGTGCGCTCAATAAAAATGTTTGCCTTTGCAATAAAATAATAATTGCAGTTGGCTGGTTAGTTCATATTTAGCAGCTTCTTTGATTAAACTGTTAGAAGAAAACAATATAAGAAAGAGGCCTCTCCCTCACTTACCTAACCTTTTGGCTGAAACTGGTAGAAAATGGAGGTAGTGACGTAGGATTTTGAAATAACATTTAATGAGAAGCAATGCGTGTAGGGGAGGCGGGTGGTAGAATGAATGACTCGGTACCTATCTATATATAATTTTATTTATCTAGCTCTCTATCTGATATTCACCTTGGCATTCCCTGTGCAGAATTATGTTCTGATATTTGAAAACAGGGCTGCATTTCTCCTGCAATATCCTTACCGCTGTCAATTACCATCCAGTGGTATTACAACTGGGAGACAACAGTGTTACGAAGGCATAAAAATGGATGTCCAAATGTTTTCAATATACTTGATATGTTTCGAGGTGAATGACTGTTTTTAGTAAACTGTGAACAGTTAAGAATGCTTAGTTAATTTTTGATGTTACAAGGTTAATGGCACAGTCAGTGAGAGAGTGTTACTGAGAGAACAGACTACAGACAGCTGTACGCCTTGTTCCCAACAACCTTGCCATATTGAACTTCAGTTGTAAAACATTTAAATTGCTTTTTGTTTAGTGTGTATCTACAAATACTACTTTTTTTTTTATTATTATTGTTGAGGTAATCAGAGGTTAGTGAGTATGCATCATTTGCAATGGCAACGAAGTAGTGTTCAGGAGTACGTCTGCTGAGCACTAAAGACTCATGTTGTACTTCATTTGGTTTGCTTAAGGATATTTTCTCACTTTAAGAAGTGAATGTGTTGTCTGTACATAATAAGACTTCAGGAACAATTTACAGTAGTCTCATCGCACTCAGTCAAGATCGAATGTGGGAAAATACCATGACACTGGAGGTGTGGGGCACGAATCTTTTTTTTTTTTTTTTTTTTTTTTTAATGCAAGGAAGAAGGAACCAAAGGCCAGGAGCCCACAAACCATTCTCTCCAAGAAAAAAACAAAAACAATACAAAAGAGAGCCAAATTCAAGATACGTTCATTTCGGGATGCTTGGACACAGTGTTTGAAAGACTGGAGTAGGAAATACAGACTAAGGAAGACAGTTCCACAGTTGACCTGTTGCATAAATGAAGGACTGGCAGTAATTGCTAACTCTTGCATTAGAGAGCTGGACATGAAAGGGATGAGAGTTTGTTGCTTGATGGGTGCTATGCAAAGATGGAGGGATGCAAGCAGAAAGTTCAGAGGACCAGTGACCATGGAAGTAGTGATAGAAAAAAGATAAAGATGCAATAGTGCAGAGAAGACCGAGGTCGATGGAAGCCAGTAAGAGGAGGAGAGTTAATCAGGCGAAAAGCCTCTGACTCCATCCTATTGTGAAGACCTGTATGCTGGGAGCCTCCCAATACATGAGAGTTGTACTATACACAGGGGCAAATAAAACCCATGTATAAAGTCAACAATTGTGCAGGGGTAAAGAAGGTACAAAGTAGGCTTAGCACACCAAATCTCTTGGAAGCAGATTTTACAAAAGATGTAATATGATCATTCCAAGTCCCGAGTGAATGAAACCCTAAGTATGTTTAAGGATAATGCAGGATTGAGCTGGATATTATCAAACATTAGTGGGTACTCCTATGGAAGATTTTGTCGGATTGATAGGTGTAAGAACTGAGTCTTTGATGCATTAAAAACAACAAGATTACTTTTACCCCGGTCAGAGATATGAGCCAAGTCAGACATTAGGTGTGCCATAGCCTTATTCCTTGTTTGTTGATGTAACTGCTGAGATGGACGTTGTGGGAACTGAATGGAAAGGTGAAGGGTGGAGTCATCAAGGTAGGAGTGGATAGGGTTAGATGTACAGCTTAGAAGGTCACTTATGAAAAATAAGGAAGAGAGTTGGCAATAGGACAGAGACCTGAGGAACACCACTGTCGATACCTCTAGGAGAAGAACGATGGCTGTCAACAAAAGTAGCTGTAGAACGACCAGAAAGGAAGCTATACTGTAGATGATGGCACAGATAGAAGAATAGAAACCATAAGAGGACAGTTTGGAAATTACAGATTTATGCCAGACTCGATCGAATGCCTTTGAGATGTCAAGTACAATGGCAAAGCTTTTGCCAGAGTCCTGAAAGGAGGATGACCAGGTGTCTGAAAGGTAGGTGAGAAGACTGCCAGTGAAGCGTCCTTGACGGAACCCATACTGGTGATCAGAAAGAAGGTTATGATAGAAAAGATGGTTTTAAATTTTTCTGTTAATAACAGACTCGAAAACTTTTGAGAAACAGGATGTTAAAGCAATTATAGTTAGAGGGTTGGAAATGGTCACTCATCTTTGGGACCTTGCTGAATGAGAGTAAACTTCCAGCAAGAAGGAAAGGTGCAATTTTTTTTTATTTCTTTTTTAATGCAAGAAAGAAGGAACAAAGGCTAGGAGCCAGCAAACCGTTCCCTCCAAGAAAAAACAAAAACAATATATACAAAACAGAGCCAAAGTCAAGATCCGTTCATTTCGAGATGCCTGGACACTGCGTTTGAAACGATGGAGATCAGAGGAAGTAGGAAATACAGACACAGGGAGACAGTCCCAGAGCTGACCTGTTGCATAAATGAAGGACTGGGAATAACGGTTAACTCTCGCATTAGAAAGTTGGAGAAAACGGATGAGTGTTTGTTGCTAGCCAGGTGCTACGCACACATTGTAGAGGTGGAGGGATGCAAGCAGACAGTTCAGAGGAGCAGTGACCATGGAAGTAACGAGAGAAAAGGGATAGAGATGAAACAGTGCAGCGAAGAGACAGATGTTGAAGGGAGCCAGTCAGAGAAGGAGAGTTGATAAAATGAAAAGCCTTTGACTCCACCCTATTAAGAAGAGCTCTATGTGGGGAGCCTCCTCACACATGAAAGTTGTACTCTACACGGGCAAATAAAACCAGCGTATAAAGTCAACAACTGTGCAGAGGTAAGGAAGGTATGGAGTCACCTTAGCACACCTAATATCTTGAAAGCAGATTTTACAAGAGATGCAATATGATCTTCCCAAGATAAGTCCCGAGTGAATGAAACTCCAAGCATGTTCAAGGATGATGCAGGATTGAGCTGGATATTATTAAACATTAGTGGGTACTCCTGTGGAAGGTTGTGCCAGGTTGATAGGTGTAAAAACTGAGTTTTTCATGCATTTAAAATATGATTAGTGGTAGGTGGTGGCAACCATCATCCACTCATTTGATGTAGTGCTGCCTACTTCTTCCTTAGCCTTTATCATTTTTTTTTCTGTGCCTGCGCTCCTCTCTTCCTATTTCTCCCATCTTTCCTGTCACTACTTATTGCTTTTCTTTCCGTTACAGGCGGCTTTACATTGAGTGACAAGCCAAATGGTTTCCTGTAAGCCAAGAAACCAGTTACAACGCTGGGTGGTAACCACGTAACCAAACCATACGTGCTCTCTACGTGTCAAGTGGGTTGGTGGAGGGTTAGTGCCCCTCCCTGTAAAACAAATAACTCAGAGTCAAATGGCAACCCCGTATGGGATTATGGCGTCTGGCAATATATAGATAGATAGAAAACATGATTATTTATACCCCAGTCAGAGATACAAGCCAAGTCAGACATTAAGTGTGCCATAGCCTCATCCCTAGTTTGCTGAAGTAACTGATGACATGGATGTTGTGGGAACCGAATGGAAAGGTGAAGGGTGGAATCATCAGCATACAAGTACATAGGGTTAGATGTACAGCTTAGAAGGTCATTGATGAATAAAAGGAAGAGAGTTGGTGATAGGACAGAGCCATGAGGAACACCACTGTTGATAGATCTAGGAGAAGACCGATGGCCGTCTACAACAGCGGCTATAGAACGAAAAGAAAGGAAACTATACACCAGATAAAGGCACAGACAAATGGATAGAAACCGGAAGAGGGTTGTTTGGATATTAAAAATTTATGCCAGACTCGATCGAAAGCCATTGAGATGTCAAGTGCAATGGCAAAGCTTTCGCCAAAGTCCCGAAAGGAGGATGACCAGGAGTCTGAAAGGTAGATGAGAAGATTGCCAGTGGAGCGCCCCTGAAGGAACCCATACTGACGATCAGAAAGAAGGTTGTTATGAGAGAGATGCTTTAAAGTTTCTCTGTTGAGAACAGACTTGAAAACTTATGAGAAACAGGATGTTAAAGCAATTGGATGACAGAGGGTTGGGAATGGACACATTTCTTTGGGACTGGCTGAATGAGAGCAAACTTCCAGCAAGAAGGAAAGGTACAAGTTGACAGACAAAGGCGAAAGAGTTTACCTAGGCAGGGTATAAGCACTGAAACACAGTTCTTGAGGACAATAGGAGGGACTCCATCAGGCCCATATGCCTTGTTAGTACTGAGGCCAGTGATGGCAGAAAATACATCAGCTGAAGAAATTTTAATGTCAGCCAAGAGGAAGTCTGAGGGGGGGAAGTGATGGGAGAACAGCACCAGAATCGTCTAAGGTGGAATTGGGGGAGAAAGTCTAAGCGAAGAGATCTGCTTTATCAGTAGAAGAAATAGCTACAGAGCCATCAGAATAGAAAAGAGGAAAGAAGGATGATGAGGTAAAGTTGTTTGAAAGGTTTTTAGCAAGGTGCCAGAAGGAACGGGAAGAATTCGAGTTGGAGAATTGAGAGCATTTAGTAAGGATGAAATTATTTTTAGCAGAACGAAGAACACCCTTAGCATGATTCCAGGCGAAGCACAAACAAGATATGATTCAGGGGTGGGTTGGCTCAGGTACCTTTTATAGGCCCTCTCCTTACTGCGGAGAGCATTAGAACAAGCATGATTAAACCAAGGCTTTCTTGCATTAATCAAAGGATATGAGAAGGGAATGTATGCTTCCATGCCCGAGTGAATAACCTCCATAATGCGCAAGGAACACTCAGATGGCTCCAGGCCATGGAAGCAATAATCATTCCAGGGAAAATTGAAAAAGCACTGCTTGAGGGCCTCCCAATCTGCAGCTCCAAAGTGCCACAGACAACGTTTCCTTGGAGAGTCTGCAGGCCGCACTGGAGCAATAGGACAGGTTAAGGTAATAAAGTTGTGATAAGAGGAGCCCAACGGAGAGGAAAGATTAACAATGTATGCAGAAGGATTAGCTGTAAAGAAGAGGTCAAGTATGTTGAAGCTCTCTCCAAGGCAGTCAGGGATACGGGCAGGGTGCTGTACAAGCTGCTCTAGGTCGTTAAGGATAGAAAAGGCGTAAGCTTGTTCACCAGGTGGATCAGTGAAAGGAAAGAAGAGCCAAAGGTGATGATGAACATTGAAATCTCCTAGAATGGGGATTTCAGAGAAAGGAGAAATGGATAGCATGTGTTCCATCGTAGTTGTATGATAGTCAATGAATTTTTCATAGTAGAATTAGGAGATAAGTAAACAGCGCAGATATATTTAGTCAGAGAATGACAAGAAAGCCAAAGCTAGAGAGTAGAGAATTTAGAAGAATCAAGTTCAGGAACTCAAGAGCAATTTAAGTCATTGCGTACATACATGCAACGGTCACCTTTGGCTTTGAAATGTGTATAGAGAAAGTAGAAGGATACAGAAAAGGGTTTGCTGTCAGTTGCCCCAGACAGCTGAGTCTGTCAAGAAGAGAAGGTGAGGTTTAGAGGAGGAGAGGTGGTGTTCGACAGGAAGAACGTTACAGGAAAGGCCACGAATGTTGCAGAAATGAAGAAGTGAGTCAGACAGTGGTTCCAGGCATCTCTCTGAGTCGTCACCTGGACGCGGTTTCAATCTTTTCATTAGTGATTGCAGAGATAGGCTGAAGTGGCAGTATGAATATATTTTACATGTTAGTAACACTACATGTAATTATGTATTAGAGTGTTATAACACCCCACCGGACTAACCACGTTTGAATACCCCACAGGACTTACAAAGGGTTTAGTACTTACATAGTGTGATGATTAAGGATGGAAGTTTGGAGGGTGAAGTGCTTGAAAGGGTACAACAAGGAAGAAATGTTGCTGGCTCTTTGAAAGCAGTGATAAGAAACAGGGAAATAAGCATGGAAGTACAAAAGTCGCTGCATGACAGTATTGTGATACCAGCTGTTAACGTATGCTTGGACCCTGTTTGAAGGATGCAAGTCAAGAGTGAGAGTAGTGGAAATGAGTTATCTGAAAGAAGCATGTGGAGTTACATGGAGAAATAGATCGACAAATGAGGAAGTAAAGGTGCATTGTGCTATGGATGTGGATGTGACAGAAAACGTTAGAAATACAGTACACTGAAGTGGTTTGGTCATGTGAAGAGGATGGAGAGTAAGAGACTAATGAGGAGAGTGTATGTGAGATGGAGGGGGAGAGGGAGGGGGAAACCAAGGATAAAATGGAGGGATGGAGTGGAGAGGTATATGAGAGAGTGGAGTGTGAGCTAGGAACAGGGTAATGAAATGGCGGGGGAACGGGTGACATGGAGGTGATTATTTGTGGCCGCTCCTTATGAGATTAAGGCATCTGGCAATAGACAGAAAGATCCCCAACCTAGCCCAACTGGGTAGGAGGAACTGCAACCTCGAGACCTGTGTTGTGAACCACCCCACACATGGTCAGCAGTTCACACATGATGGACCCATTTATGAATCTAGTTCAGCACTTTAAAAAATTAAAAAATTTTAAAAAGAAAAATGCACTCAGATGCATCTGACAAATTCAGAATCCACTACACTGGGGGTTGATAAAACAAGTATCTGCTGTAGTTCATTGTTCACATATGGGAATGCATATTACATTAATCCTATCAGGTTTCTCGGTGGGGCAGATTATGTCCGTGCTAGAGTCAGTCACTCATGCTGACCCACATCTTCGTGGCCCTATATTTTACTTTGATCGCTCTGTGTAAAAACATTTTTCATGATAGAATGTTGGTTTTGGTGCCACTTTAAAGCTGCACAGTTGTACTTTATTGCAGTATGTCCAAAAAAGGAGAACAAAGGAAATCTATCTATCTATCTATTGCCAGACGCCTCAATCCCGTTTGGGGTGGCCACAAACAAATCGCCTCCTTGGTCAGTCCTTGTCCGAGGCTTCTTGTTTGTTTTTTTAGTTAGTTGTTTTCCGGGGAGGGGCACTAACCCTCCGCCAACCCTTTTAGTCGCCTTTTACGACAAGCAGTAAAGTGAAAGGAAAGAGATGCACAATTTTATTTTAGTCTTGGCTGCATATTCGCTTCACGATGTTTTTCTTTGATCGGTCAGTGTAAATGCATCTTTTAAGATAGGATGCTGGTTGTGGTACTACTTTTGAAGCAGAATAGTTGTACTTTATCGTACTATGTTCATAAAAAGAAAACAAAGAAAATAAAAAGTCAGAGTGATGAGTTAAGTTAGGCAAAAATAAAAAATTTTATACCTTGCTGTAGAAAAATATTCACCAAGAATAAAGTTATAAAGAAACAAAGCCATGAGTCAGACCAGCTGTGGAGTACCGCCACGCATAGAGCACCCTTTCCGTGACATCAAGCTCGAGCCTCTTTGTTATGATGTGTAAACGCGATTTATGGTGAATATTTTACAAAAGTTTCTTAAAATGACAATTAAAAGAGTCACTGGAATCTCTGAGGTTGGATTTGAAATGGCGATTGAAATAGTCATCGGAATCTCAAAGGGTTAAAGTGTAAACAACCAGTGTAAAATCAAGGAGACCCAATGAAGGTGATGGAGAAAGTCCTGGAAGGTATAATATGGGAAAGAGTGAATATTGGTGAGATGCATTAATAGTTTATGTCAGGCACAGGGACCCATTAATGCACTATTCACTGCAAGAAGGCTTCAGGAAAAAAAATATATGAAGGAAGTGAGAGTTGTACTTAGTATTTGTTGATTTGGAGCAGGCCTTTGATAAAGTGCCTAGGGAGCTGAAGAAGTGGGCAATGAGAAAGCTTGGGAGTGAGAAATGGTTGGTTAGTGTGGTTATGGCAATGTACAAGGGTGCTCAAACCCAAGGTAGGTGGAAATGGGGAACGTGAGTGATGAGTTTCCTGCATCAGGGGCCAATTTTAATTCCCTTATTGTTTATCATGGTGACTGAAGGTCTCTTACATGACATCAAAACTGGACTCTCATAAGAACTGTATACTGATGATTTGGTGTTGATTTCAGAGAATAAGAGGGTAGCAAAAGAAAGATTCAGGAAACAGAGAGATGGAATGAGGTACAAGGATTTGAGAGTAAACACAGATAACAACAGCAGTTATGATCTCTATGGCAGGTGGCAATAGTGTCAAAGCTGAGGAAGTGTGGCTGTGCACGTTTGTGATATGGGTGTGTAAAATACAATAAGGTTTGGGATATAATGTGAGACAGGTTCCAAGAAATGTTCATGAAATATAATTTCACATTATACAATTACATACACAGTAATTCAATGGAGAAAAGAGGTCAGGTTCTGTTAGGCCATTGAAAGCAGCAATAGGTTCCATGAGAAGCTGGAAAAAATAGCATTACCAGTATGTACTGCATGAGGCTAATAAAAGTTAATACATTGGATTGAACATGTTTATTTTTTGATAAAGAATAGCAGTTATACTAGCCCATGGACTAACTGAACAAAACAAGTCTCAAGAACAATTTAATAGAAAGCTAATGCAGCACAAAAACAAGACTAAACAGCTGACTAAATGGCCTCTGTTTATACCATCACACAGTGCCAAAGAGACTGACGCTATCTTGGAATGCCATTTTGGCTTTAATTTACCTTAATCAATGCTGACTTATCCATACCTAACCCCAAATTATCCTAACCTTACCAAACTCATTTATTCTTACCAACCCATACCTAAACAAGTTTATCCTAATCTAACCTACATTTTTTTAATTTAACCAAATTTATCAAAACAACCTCATCTAAGCTACTTTATCCTAACCTTATACTCACATAATAACCTCTAAACATACTGGAAGGACCAGATCTGCAATGTTAACATCAATTCTGCTACTCTCAATCGTGAACCAAACGACCTTTTTCTCTCATAATTCCCATAACTATGTAAGCCAGCATTTTTATCGATGTATTTTGTATGTGAATATGAAATTCTCACAATTAACTATTCCTAACCATCTATTTCTTTTCCTTGCATTTGGCAGTTCTCGTAATATTATTTTAGTGATTTACCCTTAAATATCATATCAACATAACAGGTTATCCTGAATTAATACCACCAGCAAATGAAAAGCTTATTTCAATCACTTGTATCTATTAAGGTGCTTCATAAGTAAGTGTGGGGTACAAAAAGTGTTACTATGTTTCAGGGTTGACTGCACGTGGAAGCCAGTCACTGCATGGTATGTCATTGCCATTGTAACCAATCTACAGCTAACCAGTAACCTGTTGTACTGGGCATCTGCATCTTCATGAAAATTTTCACTCATCCATCTCATCAGAGTGGTGTATTAACAACTATTTGCAGGATTTAGTGCAGTTAGACATTTTTATACGATGATGATGATGATAAAGCACTTTTTATTTTTTTTTTTTCCCCCCTTGGTAATTACACCCATACCCTGTTATCCGGCACATCGATAACTGGTGTTTCGCTAGACCAAACACAAGAAACAGGGGAACATTCCCACAATCCAAACAATTTGAATGCCTGTTGCCTCAATAGTCAGACACCCTGCCTCTCCAGTCCGACACCTTGCCTCTCCCTAGGTTTGAAACAAGGCTCTCCCAGTCATCCCTTCCTCCCTCCCTCTCCTTTCTTCTCTCCCCCCATCCCTCATCCATTCCCTACCATGCTCAGCACTTCCAGGCATGTCCCCCTCCCTTCCCCCCAACCTCTGGTTGCCTCCTTCTCCATTCTCCTAACCTCTCCAACCCCCACTTGTCTCCCGTGTGTGTGTGTGTGTGTGTGTGTGTGTGTGTGTGTGTGTGTGTGTGTGTGTGTGTGTGTGTGTAATTCACCGGATCGGTCAGGATCACTTGATGGTCGTGATCGTCAGCTTTTACCCTCCCGGAAGGGAGCTGAGAACTCATATAGTCCGATCTAAGGGCAAGGCTGTGACCTTCACACACGCACACACCCGTCCCCTTGCTCAAGGGGGACAGTAACCACCCACTTCGTCAGTGAAACTTTTCGCAACCTGAGCGAGGCGCGAACTCCCGTCCACCAGTTGGCAAGCGGGAACGTTACCACTGCACCAGCGAGCAGTGTGTGTGTGTGTGTGTGTGTGTGTGTGTGTGTGTGTGTGTGTGTGTGTGTGTGTGAGTTAGGGTGGTGAGTGAGTGAGTGAGTGGTGAGTGAGTGAGTGGTGAGTGAGTGAGAGTGGTGAGTGAGTGAGTGAGTGACAGCAGTGAGTGAGTGAAAGTGGTGAGTGAGTAAGTGAGTGAGTGAGTGGTGAGTGACTGAGTGAGACTAGGGTGGGGGGGTAATAGGGCTGTTTGGCTTTCTTGCCTTCTTCCCTGTGCCCCTATCCTCCCCCATCCCCACTTATCTCTCTCCTCCACCCCTGTTTGTCTCCCCATCCCCCCACCCTCCCCCACCCTCACTTGGCACACTGCCAGCAGCCAGCCTGGCTGTTAAGATGCCCTGAAGTGGCATTGAACACCACATGTCCCTCCACCCCACCCTCCAGCATAATGTCTGATGTGCCATTTTTTGGCAATAATGTTGTTTATGAGGATAATAACAATACCTATGGAGTTTCTGTCAGTCTCTATGGGCCAGTGCACTGAGTGGTCCTGACATCTGGTGGGAGTCTGTGAACTTCTCCCAGATACGCCTGTCGCAGGTATGAGGGTTACAGTTACCAATATTTCATGTTATTCTACCCAAAGCCGGCTAAAACTGAGTGTTATTACGTTGAACATCTGGTTTACACCAGCAAAACTAAGGGTTCTACAATATTCATGGCCTAATAAAGAAGATGGGTTGGGGAAAAATAGTATTCAAACGTATGTTCTACTCCTGTCTATCAGGTGATTTCTAGGGATGTATTAAAGAGGGTTTATGTGGAAATACTGCCTCCATGGACGTAAAAAGACGGTAAGTAATTCAAATAAGGGTAATAAGATTTCCATTTCTTAAAGAACAATGATGAAAAATATGGATATATTCGCCATGCAACATTTCCATTTGGTACTGGGCTCTGCCACACGTAAGATTGTAAACAAACACGAGACTGGCGAGATGCATCGGTGATGGGATGACTTGGTTGATCTGAAATGTTTATAGTTGTAAAGGTACAGAGTGCTAATACAACAAAAGAAGGTGGTGGGTCGTGCCACACCCTTTTGTTGTGCATTTATTTTATAAATATTCTCCACTGATAAAAAGTAGAGTTTTGCTTACACTAGCTTGAAGCAGTACATTTTTTAGCAACTATGACTAGAAAACATAAGGTACACACACCCTGTAAGAATACACTTCTTTCTCCATTTGAGATCATCACAACTGTTTAGTTGATTATATAGTTTATACATGACACTTTTTTAAATTGGTATTTCTCCCTTACACTGCCTTGGAAGTGCAGTTGTTAGCGGCTATTGCTAGGTAGCGGAGTGCTGTGGAGGACAGAACAGAGGATAACAAGAATCATAGAATGTAGTGCTTGTCGGTATTGTGGTACATATTTCGGACGGGCTATTTACGAAGAATTGGGAGTAAGTTTTTCATTGATTAACCATGTGATTTGTTCAGTCAGTGTTGAGAGTTGTGGGTTTCTATACTTAGCAGTTAGCGGTATGACATCGACAATAAGGACAGTTAGCAAAATGACGAACTTTGCGCCATGGCTGACTGCAAATTAGATTCAATTTTCAGCGCAGACCAGCACCCATTCATGAAACAAGTGAAAGGATGGGCCAGGTTTCCATCAAATATGGACGCCAAACGTCGTAGGCTGTGGGAGACGCGATGTAGAAGAGGTGTTGAGTGGAGAGCAACCAGGAAAACATGTCGTACATTGTTCCGACAACGAATTTTAAAATATGGCAAAATTTGTGCATGAAAGTATTTCCTCATGTATTTACCATGTTATAGTCTTAAACATATATTGGATGTTTACTGAATAGTAAATTATATGTACAGTAGTGCACCAACTTTCGCTACAGCAGGATTCGCGGAATCCACTTTCGCGGCATGCACCAAATATTCCCTAACTTCCACTTTCGCTTGAAAAAAATTGATTTTCGCGCACAAATTTTGGGTTTGAGACACTATTTTGAACTTTGAATTTCCTGCACCGCCCACCCGCAACCCACCGCCATCTTGAATGACGTCATGTCAACACTCTGTCCACCCATTCCCGCCATTGTGTACGAGCGTGCTAGCTCCATTGTGTTGGATTCTCACGGTTCAATGGCCTCTACTATACCTGGTAGTGTGGGGAAAGGGCCTGGTGGTGTGGGGGGAGAGCCTGGTGGTGTGGGGGGAGTTGCATCTGAGGAGGCAGAGAGAGAGAGTGGTAGCGAGGCAGCAAGAGGTGGCGCCAATACGTCTGGCGTGGCTAAATAAGCCCGCCACGCGCCTCGGATACTTACCCCCAACATCCATTAAACACCTCAACCTGGTCTCTGTGGTATGTTTCTCCTCATATAATGTGTACTGTACAGTTTTTATTGTTTGTATCTCACAATGCAATGTACAATAGTGATTTGATGTAATGTATTGCAAGTGAAAATGAAAATCTGATGTTACTTTAGGATAACCAGGAACCAATTAGCCTTTTTGCCATAAAGACAATGCCCCAACTTTCACTAATTCCACTTTCGCGCATTATTTTTGGACCCAATTAGGCGCGAAAATTGGTGCCCCACTGTAGAAGTTAATTCCATGGAGATGATGATTCCTGTTTTACGATTTTTTTTGTTTTCCTCTAATGCCACTTACACACCAATAGCATTATTGTCAAACGCATTTGAAAAATTTTGTGATTTGAGGAAACTACATGAAAGCGCATTGAAAAATTTTTCTTTGAAACCCGCAACACGTACTGTATTTCTAGGAGAAGTTTACAGACTCCCACCAGATGTCAGGACCACTCAGTGCACTGGCCCACTGATTAAGGTATTAAAACATACAAACAATCCGACTGTGGTATGATGTAGGGTGAAGTGTTTGTTATACAGCTTGCAAAAACCATGTTTATATAGCATACTTTTGCAGATGTGAGTACAGTAATCCGTGTACTATCCTGATGCCCACTATCTGGACTCCCCACTTACCGGGCATTTTGGGGCTGGGCCTTTGGAACCAAAAAAAAAAAAAAAAAAAAAAAAAAAAATCTGACATTTTTTTTTTCAACCATATTCTGAAATTGGCACGTAGCGCCGAACAGCAGTGTTTACGTTCACTGCTTGCTTCCCGCCTTCCCCCATTCCTCCCCAGTTACCACCTACCATCATGACTAGACGCTCATTCAATGGATGCCGCACATTCTCATATTTGTGAATAAACTGCAATCAGGGCTCTTGCTAACTGCCAATGGTTGTGAGCCATTTGGCTCCTGAGGTTTCAGATTTATGAGCCAAGTAAATTTCTGGTAGCCAAACTGACTACGAGCCAAAATATTTTATGAGAAATAAATATATTTGTTTATTTATTTACACACTGTGATGATAAGAATCATATAATGAGGTTTTAAACATTCACAATGGCGGCATGGGAAGACTTAATAACAGATCACAACGTGCTTTTTTGTTCATTTAAGTGAGATTTACTTATTTTGTAGTTTACTGGGTTTTGAAGTGGATGTATTTTCTCCTCGCCAAAAGGCAACTTGCATGTAAAATTTGTTCGCCAGAGGGAAAAATTACTTGCATTTGTGAGCTGTGGCTTGCCAAACAAGAGCCCAGGCAATATCTCGCCACTAGACCACATGGGAATTTACAGTGCTGTGCAGTGTAATGAAATTAGAATTCAGAGTGCAAAGATTAAGTACAGACTGTAAACTGGCTGTTGAAACTGGCTTGGTGCAATCAAGAACAGAACGTGCAGTGTTAAACGGTTATAACTCATTGTGCACAGGATTAAGTGCAGCACAACACTGGATTACTGTACATGCTTCAAAAGCACCTTCACCACTGCCAGAGCCTTAGAGGAGGCGGGTTAACCTTTGTAACAAATGACCACGGACGTGTTGTAAGTACCCTGTACACTGCTAATATTTTCCATACTCATTTCTAATTCCTCATTCTCTGGTTCCTTTTCTTTTATTTCATATTTCTGTCCCTTACTTATGTGAACAGGGTCTTAAATGGGTGCTGTGCATGTCCGGTAGAGAGTTATGTAGGTGGTTTTCTGAGTTAGGCTGGGTTAGGGTCCATAAGTACCTGTCCAGGAGGCAGGGGCCCACTATCCGGATGGACCCACTTTCCGGACATGCCTTTGGCTCTATTACATCGGATAGTGGAGGAATTACTGTAGTTGAATAACTTGTCTCCAAGTGTAACTTTCTCACGATGGAATGACCTTAATAATGAAACTATTGACTAATGAACAATATTGAATGGAGATATTGAAATGTGAGTGTGCATTTGTGTGAATGTGACTGCTTATCAATTAAGGCTGCAGTGGGTGTTGGTACTTTTTTCCTAAACACTTCTATCTATCTATTGCCAGATGCCTTAATCCCGTTTGGGATGGCCACAAACAAATCGCCTCCACATCACCCTGTCCCCCACCATTTCACTGCCCTGCTCCCAACTCACACCCCCCTCTCTCATATACCTCTCCACCCCATCCCTCCATCTCATCCTCGGCCTCCCCCTCCCTCTTCCCCCCTCCACCTCACTCATATACACTCTCTTCGTCAGTCTTTCACCCTCCATCCTTTCCACATGACCAAACCACCTCAGTGTGTTCCTCATAACACTTCCTATCACATCCACATCCACACCACAACGCTCCTTTATATCCTCATTCATCTGCCTGTCTCTCCATGTGACTCCACAGGCTCCTCTTAAATAACTCATTTCCACTGCTCTCACTCTTGACTTGTGTCCTTCCAACAACGTCCAAGCTTCACTTCCGTACATTAGAGTTGGTATCACAATACTGTCACGTAGTAACTTTTTCACTTCCATGCTCACTTCCCTGTTTCTTATCACTGCTTTCAAGGAACCAGCAACCTTTCTTCCCTGCTGTACCATTTCAAGCACTTCACCCTCCAAACCTCCATCCTTATTCATCACACTACCCAAGTACTTAAACATACTCACATTTTCCAATTCCTCACCATCCAACCTCACTGTACATTCACTGACTTCACCTCTCTCAAAGACCATCACTTTACTCTTCCCTACATTCACCTTTAGATTCCGTTTCTTACACACTCTCCCAAACTCATCCACCAAGTCTTGAAGCTCCCCTTTGTCTTCATCAACAACACAGTATCATCTGCAAACAACAGTATAGGGAGTTTCCAAACACTATCCTCTCTCACCAGGGCCACTCCAACATCCACTACCCTTCCTTGTACCTCTTTTATTACCCCATCCATGTACAGACTGAACAACCATGGAGACATGACACATCCCTGTTTCAACCCAACCTTCAAAGAGAAAAATTCACTCAGTTCACCATCCACACGCACTGCAGCCTTAGGACCATCATACATACTCTTCACAGCATTCAACAACTTCCCATCTACTCCATATATTCTTAATACTTTCCACAATCCTTGTCTATCCACCCTGTCATATGCTTTCTCCAAATCCATGAAAGCCGCATACAACTTCTTTCCCTTCTCTAGAAACTTTTCCACTAAAGATCTATGAATGAATATCTGATCTACACAACCTCTTCCCTTCCTAAACACGTGCTCTTTCAAAAGTAAGGTTCATCATACACAGTGCAGCATCTTATATGCTACAAAATATTGTACTGTAATTGCCTTTAGTAGGGTAGATACTCAGTTGAAAAAAAAATAATTTAGTACGGGAAGCTTAGGTTCGTACAGTTTGCTTCCACTGATGGGCATGAAATCCAACAAGTTTCGGGGGGTCCATTATTCTGGGAAACTGAGAGGTGCCACAGACAATGAGAAAATGCACTGACAAGGAGAGGTGACATCACCAAGTGTCAGGCTACTTGTGTTCGCCAGTGTGTTAACACTATAATAGCGTGAAAAGAGAAATCTGTACTTTACACAGGAAAGATCATCCAATACAGTATCTTACCATTATGCCAGGAATCGAATCTGGGACTCTTAGGTGAGAGCCAGGCAACAATCCACTACACCACGACCAGGTGAAAGTTATTTCACAGTCACAATTTTGTATCACAGTCACAATTTTGTAATCAATGTCCCTTTGCACCCATTATGGGCCTGAAGAGGCTGAGATAATCCTCTGGCACTCAAGCACGTGGATGCTTTTAATCTATCCCAAGCACTTACACCAAGTCAGAATAAAGAGAGAAACCTGTACTTTACACTGGAAAAATCATTCAATATATTACCATTATGCCTGGAATAAAACCCGGGACTCACAGGTGAGAGTCAGGCAGCAATCCACTACATCACGACAAGATAAAAGTTTCTCACATTGTCATAATCTTGTAACCAATGTCCTTACACACCACACCACACCACACACACACACAGGCATGCATGCATCCACACCAATCATGAAAGCTCTGCTGGGGCAGCAGTGAGGCGGACGGTGTGCACAAGCAATCACTCACAAGTGATCGCTGACCGCTTCATCTGTGACTGCTGTGGAAACAAAAATTGGAGATGCCGCCATGAATACCCATCATGGACTGCTAATTAATTATGCTTCTCAGTACATTTATAACATTTTCATAACAATGCGCCGTAATGATTTTTGTCTTCATTTGTTTTTCCTTTCTCTGTTCTGTAAAAAAAAAAAAAAAAAAAAAAAAAAAAAAAAAAAAACTGAGTGAGCCCTAAGAGGCTATTCATTGCTGAAGTGCCTTAGTTATAGCAGTGTAGTTGTGATTTCAGACTGTGCTATATATATATCATTACAACTGTTCTTCCAGTTTTTTGTTAATGTAGGGCTGTTTTCTTCTATGATAATCTTGTCTTGAATAAAACAAAATATCAGTATGAGAAGCCAGCCTGACAAGGGTGAATGAATTTCCACATGCAAAAAAAGTTACAATGACTCAGCAATGTCTTGCTGACCAAGATCTCTCCAACATGACTGCTTTGTTACTTAATGAGTGGACTGGGGCAATGTGATTATGAATGCCTTTCAGATGGTTAGTTGGCATTTCACCGGAGATCTTATTTTTATTTATTTATTTATTTTTTTAATGTAAGGAAGAAAGAACCAAATGCCAGAAGCCAGCAAGATTGTTCCCTCCAAGCAAAAATAAAAACATTATAACAGACAGCCAAATTCAAGATATGGTCATTTTGAGATGTCTGGACACAACACGTTTGAAAGATTGGAGGTCATGGGCAGTAGGAAATACAGAGGAAGATCTGGCCTGCTGCCTCATGGGGTCATTTGGTCAGCAACAGCATCCCCTCATTAAATCAACCCTTGGTTTGATATATTGGAATGCTGTTTGGAGGGCTCACAAGGTCTATTCAGCTAAAGTTTAAGTTAACCAGGTTCAGTATAGCAAGGGTTTACTGTAATTACCATGCTAATCAATGACATCCTGTAGGTGGGGGCACCCATCATCCACTCACTCAATGCAGTGTTGTCTCATGGTCTCTACACTGAGTGAGGAGCCAAATGGTTTCCTGTAACAAGGAAACCATTTACTACACAGGGTGATAACCATATAACCAGGATTTCTGGTAGGGTTAAGTTTTCCCCAGATTCCCTTATCTAAAAAGTAAAAATTACAGTACTGAATTATGGCACATGTTTTGGAGTGCCACGGAGGGGCAAGTACCTGCCCAGGGCCCTAACCAAATGAGCAGATTCGCATGGTCATGTGGAATGTGAAAAGTGTAAATGAGGAGAGTAAGAGGGTGAAAGTGGTGAATGTGTTCAAGAGTGCAAGAGATGCCGTGATGGCACTGTGTGAAACTAAGATGAAAGGATGTGAAGTAAAGGAGTGTGAGGTTATAAAGTGTGTAAGGTCGGGCATGAATGGGCGAGGAAGATGCAAGGAAGGAGTTGCTTTGTTGATGAATGAAGGGTGGCAGAGTGGAGTGAGAGATTACAAATGTGTCAGCTCAAGATGTATGTACTGTATGTCAAGTTCAAGTTTGAGAAGGTGAAAGTGGCAGTGATTGTACTGTATGCCCCGTGTGAAGATAAGAGTAAGATAGAGAAAGACAGGTTTTGGGATGAGCTGGCTGAAGTAGTGGGAGAAACTCAAAGGAGTTGTAAAGTGATTGTAATGGGCGATATCAATGGTAGAGTAGGAAATTGTCCTGTGAATGATATATTGGGTAATACTGGAGTACCAGGAGAGAATGACGATGGGAAGCGACTGAAGGACATGTGTCAGGAAACGAGGTTGTACATCTGTAATTCTTATTTTAAACACAAAGACGCACATATTATATGTGGCACAGAGGGAATGGAGATCATGTTGAAAGGAGCCTGAATGATTATGTGCTTGTAGAGAAATTGATGCTGGGTAGTGATGCTGATATGAGGGCAGTGAGAGGACAATGTGGAGGTTTGTCTGATCATATAATTGTGGTATGCAAGATCAAATTGAGAGGAATGAGGTGGACCAAGAGAGAGAAAGGAGCAGTCAGGGTGAGAGACTGAAAGTTGAGAAGCTGACGATAAGAAATGGCAGATGAATAAAGGGCCAAAGTAGGAGAGGAGATAGGATCAGTGAATTGGAATGAAATGACTCGAGAGCTTGTGGAATGTATACAGAGACTGCTTAGTCAGGAATGCTAAAGTGGTGTGTGGTGTGGCAAGAGTAACAACAAAGAAGAAAGTGCAGCACGGTGGGATGAAGAGGTTAAGAATGCAGTGGAGGAAAAGAGGAAGAAGTGGCTAGAGTGGATACACCACCGGGGTTCAGTTGAAATAATAAAATAAATATATTGAGATTGGGAAGAACATAAAAAGACTAGTGAAGAGGAAAAAGAAGGAAGTAAATGATGATCTAGACTGAAAAATGAATGCAAATTACTCTGAAACAGGAAGTTATTCTCGGAAGAGGTGCAGAAATGTAGAGGTGGCAATGGAAAGAAATGTGAAAGTGTGAGGGATGTAAGTGGTAGATTATTAACCCATGGGGATGAAGCAAGGACCAGAAGGAAAGAACATTTTGAAAGTCTGATAAACGGGAATGGAGAGAGCAAAGCAACTGTTAACATGATTGGTTTTGAGAGTGAACAGAGAAGGAATGCAGTGCCAAGAAACATGACACTTGCAGAGGTGAAGAACACTGTGAAGGGGCTGAAAAATGGGAACACAGCTAGGGCTGATGAGTTGTATGCAGAGATGATTACATGCAGTCGTGAGAGTGGAATGAAGTGCTCGTTGCAGATACCTAAGAAGGCATGGATGAGTGAAAGTGTGCCAGTAGAGTGGAAAAGGGCAGTGATTGTACCCCTGTACATAAATAAAGGTGAGCAAAGTGAGTGCATGAGTTATTGTGGCATAAGTTTACTGAAAGCTGTCGGGAAGGTATATGGAAAAATTATTATACAGAAAGTAAAAGAGATATCAGGAAAAATTATTATACAGAAAGTAAAAGAGATATCAGGAAAAATTATTATACAGAAAGTAAAAGAGATATCAGAAGTCCTAGTGAGTGATGAACAGGGTGGCTTTAGGAGTGGCTGAGGATGTGTGGATCAAATATTTGCAGTAAGACAGATAATGGAGAAGCCTGCTGAGAAAGACTATAAGGCAGTGGTTTCCAACCTGTGGGGCGTGCCCCTCTAGGGGGACACGAAGGGCTGCCTGGGGGGACACGAAGGCTTGATAAAGAGGGTAATTATACAGTAATCCTGTACACTCTGGACACCCACTTTCCGGACGCCCCACTTACCGAGCGTTGTGGGCCTGGACCTTCAGAACCCAAAAATGACCAAAAAAAGAAAAAAATCCCCCCCAAATCCTAATTTTTTCTCACCCGTAATTTGAAATTGCCGCGCGGCGCCGAACAGCTGTTACACCATGGACCCTTCACCCCTTCCTTCCTCCCTCCTTCCCCCTCCCCTGTCAGGGTTGCCATTTTCATTACCAAATGTTGGCCAATTTGGTAATAAAAAATTCGTTAGGTAATGAATCAGAATAATGCAATACCAAACGGATTTTTCATATGTGTGAGGATACACAGGATGGAGATGGTGGATTGTTTGCTCTCTCTGATTAATCTCTATCTATCTATCTATCTATTGCCAGACGCTTCAATCCTGTTTGCGGTGGCCACAAACAAATTGCCTCCACGTCGCCCTGTCCCCTGCCATTTCACTGCCCTGCTCCCAACTCACACCCCCCTCTCTCATATACCTCTCCACCCCATCCCTCCATCTCAACCTCGGCCTCTCCCTCCCTCTTTCCCCCTCCACCTTACTCATATACACTCTCTTCGTCAGTCTTTCACCCTCCATCCTCTCCACATGGCCAAACCACCTCAGTGTGTTCCTCATAATGCTTCCTATCACATCCACATCTACACCACAACGCTCCTTTATATCCTCATTCGTCAGCCTGTCTCTCCATGTGACTCCACAGGCTCCTCTTAAATAACTCATTTCCACTGCTCTCACTCTTGACTTGCGTCCTTCCAACAACGTCCAAGCTTCACTTCCATACGTTAGTGTTGGTATCACAATACTGTCATGTAGTAACTTTTTCACCTCCATGCTCACTTCCCTGTTTCTTATCACTGCTTTCAAAGAACCAGCAACCTTTCTTCCCTGCTGTACCCTTTCAAGCACTTCATCCTCCAAACCTCCATCCTTACTCATCACACTACTGAAGTACTTAAACGTACTCACATTTTCCAATTCCTCACCATCCAACCTCACTGTACATTCACTGACTTCACCTCTCTCAAAGACCATCACTTTACTCTTCCCTACATTCACCTTTAGATTCCGTTTCTTACACACTCTCCCAAACTCATCCACCAAGCCTTGAAGCTCCCCTTCATCTTCACTCAACAACACAGTATCATCTGCAAGCAACAGCACAGGGAGTTTCCAAACACTATCTTCTCTCACCAGCGCCACTCCAACATCCACTACCCTACCTTGTACCTCTTTTATCACCCCATCCATGAACAGATTGAACAACCATGGAGACATGACACATCCCTGTTTCAACCCAACCTCCAAAGAGAAAAATTCACTTAGTTCACCATCCACATGCACTGCAGCCTTAGCACCATCATACATACTCTTCACAGCATTCAACAACTTTCCATCTACTCCATATATTCTTAATACTTTCCACAATCCTTGTCTATCCACCCTGTCATATGCTAGCCTATATAGCATGAAAATAATCAACATACTGTTAATTATAAGAACAGTGATTACATGGATTTCCACTTGTATATACAATTATTGAAGAATAAATGCTAGCTTTACGAATTTGGTAATGAAAAGTTAAATTTGGTAATGAAAATTGATGAGTTTTGTAATGTGGCCATTGCAATCTGGCAACTCTGTTACCCAATCATCAACAGTCACAGCCTAACTCCGATCGAGAGCAGATGCTTATCGTAATGGAAGCCACATGTGCTCATTTTTTGTGAATAAACAGTGAATAAACTCCAATACCTCGCCACTAGACCACACGGTAATTTACAGTGTTGTGCAGTGTTAAGAAATTAGAATTGAGGGTGCAAAGGACTAATTGTGGAGTGCACACTGGTGGTTGAAACTGGTGTGATGCAATTAACTGTGTGCAGTGTTAAACAATTATAACTCACAGTGCTAAGACTTACTGTAAGTGCAGCACAACACTGGATTACTGTACGTGCTTCAAGAGCACTTTCATCACTGCCAAAGCCAGAGAAAGCAGCCACAAACGTGCTGTAAGTACCGTGGCTGAGGTACAGCCACTTCTAATTCCTCATTCTTTGGTTCTTTTTCATTTATTTCATGCTTTATGTCCATTATTGGTGTGAATAGAGTCTTAAATTGGTTTAAATATGTGCTATGCATGTCCGGTAGGGAGTTATTTAGGTGGCTTTCAAAGTTAGGCTGGGTTAGGGTCCTTAAGTACCAGTCCAGGAGCCAGGGACTTGTTGTAAGTACCCAAAATGTTTAATATTGTATAAACTCACCTCTAAAACCTCATTCTCTGGTTCTTTTGCATTTATTTCAGTCTTTTATCTCTCTTATTGGTGTGATTTGGGTCTTAAATAGGTGTTTTTCTGAATCAGGGTAGGTTAGGGTCCATAAGTACAAGTCCAGGAGGCTGGGACCCACTTTCCGGACAGGACCACTTTCCGGACATGCTTTTGGCTTTATTACATCGGAAAGTGGAGGGATTACTGTATTTGAAAACTATGAATTACAATGGAATTCAGTAATTTCTAAATATAGAGAAAATATTTCAAACATGAGTAAGAAATCTAGTTATATGAATACAGTATATAAACAATTTCAAAGATTAAGAATCTACGATATTTACTGACATGTGCCAACTATGCAAGTAAAATACAGTATTTGAGGAAAGGGGATGCAGGGAACGTGTCATTCAGTGCAGGCGGACAAGATTTAGAAAAGGTTGGAAACCACTGCTATAAGGTGTTCATGGACATTTATGGATCTGGAAAAAGCATACAACAAAGTAGACAGAGAAGCATTACGGAAGGTCTTGCGCAAGTACTCTGTAGATGGTATGCTGCTAGATGCTGCCAAGAGTTGTTATGATGGTAGTGAGGCATGTAGATGGTATGCTGCTAGATGCTGCCAAGAGTTGTTATGATGGTAGTGAGGCATGTAGAGGGGTAAATGGGCATCTAAGTGATTGGTTCACAATCAATGTGGGCATGCGACAAGGATGTGTGATGTCTCCGTGAGTGTTCAATATATATGTGGATGGGGTGATGTGAGAAGTAAAAACATGTATAAAGGAGAGAGTGATGAGGATGGTAATGAATGGTGATGGATGGAATATCTCAAATTTGTTCTATGCTGATGATGCAGTGCTACTTGCGAATACCAGGCGAGAGCTTGGTAGACTATACTCAGTTTTATTTAATGAGGCGAATATGCATGTGACAGCTTGGTGATGATTGGCTGAATGCAACATGTCTGAATAATATTTACTAACACAAATTTCCCCCTCAGATAAATGTTGTCAATTAACATTGCTAATGAATGAAGAGATTATGAAGTAATGTTGCATTCAGCCAAACATCACAAGCCTGTCAAGTGCATCTTCGCCTTGATAAAAAATAAATAAATAAATAAATAAGTACAGTGCTGAGTTCTGTAGATGTCTGTGAGAGTCGTGCTTTGAGAGTAAATGTAGAAAAAAGTAAGCAATGGTTACTGAAAGAGAAGGTAACTCCCAGTGTGATGTCACGGTGAATAAAGAGAGACTGGAATTGGTGAGAGAGTTCAAATACCTGGGTACAGTGATAGAAAAGAGAGGAAAATATGCAAAAGAAATGGAAAGAAGAGTGACACAAGGAAGAAAAGCAGCTGGTGCTATGAAGGCCTTAGTAAAAAACGGTGGCTTGAGTGTTGCAGCAATGTTAGTGCCAACTTTAACACATGGATGTGAGACTATGGTGTGGCATGAAAATGAAAAGTCAGCAGTATGCACAATGAAGATGAGACAGCTGAGGACTGTACGTGGAGTACTGAGAGTGGATAGGATAAGGAATAATGTGATTAGTGAAAGATGCGGAGTGAGGAAGTCTGTGGACACCACAATCAAAGAGAGTGTACTAAGATGGTTTGGTCAGGTGGAGAGAATGGATGACAACAGTGGTGAAAAATGTATATCTGAGTGAATTTGAAGGAGGGATGTGACAAGGCTGGCCAAGAAGAAGGTGGAAGGATAAGGTGGATGAGTGTGTAAGGATGAGAGGTACTGAAGCTGGTAAGGCTATGACACTGACAAGAGCCAAAGCTGGCTGGATGAATTTTGTGTGAAGAAGTGCATAACCAGGGATCTGGCACCCCTTTTTAAAGGGACCATTTAAATTACCCCCTGATGCTACAATCTAATCTCATGGATATGAAGGAGTACATGGGGGATGTGCATATGGTACAAGAAATGAGGAAGGGGAAAGCATACACGAGTTTGGGGAGGCAATGAACATGATTGTGTGCAACACACATTTTAGGAAAAGAGAAAGTAGGTTGATTACGTACGAGTCAGGGGGAAATAGCAGCCAGATACACTATTTCCTGGTCAGGTGGGCTGATGGGTGGTTAGTGAGGGATGGTAAAGTTATAAGGAGTGAGGAGTGTGTGCTGCAACACAAATTATTAATATGTGACATGGTTCTTAAGGAGCGGGTAGTGAAAAAGAGAACCTATGCACCTAGGAGGAAAATATGGAAGCTGAAAGACCAAGCAGTAATAGATACCTTCTACTGCAAGAAGAGGAGAGTGGTGGCTGAACAGGATGTTGACAGAAGTGTTAATGAACAGTACACAAGGCCCTCAAGACCAACCTCTTGAGAGTTATCAATTCATTATGTGGATGGACAAGAGGCCCACCATGACAAAGATCCTTGGTGATGGGATGAAGTTGTTGAAGCTGCAGTTAAGGAGAAAAGAAGGCTTTTCCAGGAATGGAAGAAGCGTGGTAATGGAGAGGAATACTTGGCTACCTTGTGTAGGGCTAGAAAAGAGGTTTACAGGGCAGTCTGATTCACAGAGACTTTTACTTGATAACCTAAATCATGTGGAAGGGAAGAAAATGATTTTAAGGTGGCAAATCAGATGAAGAGGGAGAAAAAGGATATCATAGGTGAGTAGTGTGTGAAGAATGATGAAAGATGGGTTATGGGGCGAGAGCACTACAACCAGGTGTTGAATGAGGAGTTTGACTGGGGCAGGGAAGGTTTGGACCCAGCAGATCCAGTTTTTGGTCCATGGCCTGTGATTGACACTGCTACCGTGAGCAGGGCAATAGACAGGATGCACGTGGGGAAGGCAGCAGGTGTGTCTGGGTTGCCTGCTGAAATGTTGAAAGCCTCACGAGATATACGAATGAGATTAGTCACTGACCTGATAAACATGACTATATATGAGTATGTTGTCCCAGATGATTGTCTAAAACGTGTAACTGTAAATGTGTTGTAGAAGGGGAAGGGTAATGCCCTCAAAAGAGGAAATTATAAAGGTATAAAGCTTTTACATCAGATAATGAAGGTAATGGAGAGTGCTGTAGAAGGTATGATTAGAGAAAGAATGAATACTGATGAGATGCAGTTTGGGTTTATGCCAGGTAAAGGGACCACTAATGCCATATTCATTGTGTGACAGATTCAGGAAAAATATATAGGAAAGAAAAGGGTACTGTACTCTGTTTTTGTTGATTTGGAGAAGGCCTTTGACAGAGTCCCGGTAGAGATGGTGAGGTTGGCAATGAGAAAGCTTGGGATTGAGAAGTGACTGGTTAGGGTCGTTATGGGCATGTATGTGGGTGCTCACACCCAGTTAAGGGTGAATGAAGATTTGAGTGATGAGTTATCCATGAATGTTGTGCATCAGGGATCAGTCTTGAGCCTCTTGTTGTTTACCATGGTACTTGAAGCCCTCTCACTTGACTTCAGAAATGGACTCCCATGAGAGATGTTGTATGCTGATGATTTGGTGTTGGTTGCAGAGAATTAAAGGGAGGTGGAGGAAAGATTTAGGAAGTGGAGATGGTATGGAGCATAAGGGCTTAAGAGTAAATGCAGATAAAACAAAAATGATGATACCTAGGGCTGGGGGCAGTACTGTCAAAGAGAGAAAGTGGCCATGTGCGACTTGTCACAAGGGTGTGGGAAGTAATTTCATCTTATGCAGTGTTTGTGATAAGTGGGTGCATGAGAGATGTAATGGAATTAGAGGGAGACTTCGAGATAATGGTGATTTCACGTGTGCGGTGTGTCGGAGAGAGGACGTGGATATTGCCAGGCAAGAAGGATTGAACCTGCTGGTGAGTCTCTTGAGTGTGTGGAAGAGTTTTGTTATTTAAGAGACATGTTATGTGCTGGAGGTGGGTTGGAGCTAGCTCTGTGGCTAGAGTGAGGAGTGGTTAGAAGAAGTTCAGGGAGCTACTGCCTCTCCTGGAACTGAAAGGGTTCTCCCCCCGTGCTAAGTGATCCTTGTATGCAGTGTGTGTTAGGAGTGTATTGCTGTATGGTAGTGAGACCTGGGCAGTAAAGGAAAAGGATATCTGCAGGCTCAAATGTACAGAAATGACAATGACTAGGTGGATGTGCTGTGCATCCTTGAGTGCAAGGCCTTGGGGGGCTAAGTTTATGATGGAAGAGTTGAGAGATAGGATGGGACTAGAGTGTATTGGTGTTGTGATGAGGAGAGGTAGAATGAGATGGTTTGGACATGTGCAGAGGATGAGGGATAATACTTGGGTGCAGAAAGTGAGAAGTGTTAATGTTGGGGTTAGAGGAGCGTGAGGTAGACTGAAAATAACCTGGGACAAGGTCGCTGAGTGCGAGCCCAGGGTTAAGAAACTGAATAGGGAAGCTGTCAGAGATTAAGCAGCATGGACAGCCGCCATTAGGCTGCCAAAACCGATGCATATCAGCATGTTGGAGCCTACGAAAACGATTTCTAATGATTCAATATAGGTGCTCTCTTTGTGTACATATTTACATGAGCAATTGTATACACTTTGACAAGGAATGTGGCAATTTATGATTTCACTAAAACAGAAAAATGAATTGTGATCATCATTAGAAGCAACACCCAGATCTCAAATGTTCAATAATGAAATAACAACACCACATACCATCTTGGACCCAACTATGCTTGCAAAAAGACTGCCTGTGGTGAAGCGCTGTTAGCACATTACATGTTGTGCACAGCCTACAATGTAGACCAGTAATTTAACAAATAAAAAATTATAAAAGTAGATTTATTTACACACATTCAATCTACGTACATTGTGCTCACTGCTTTTACACCACCATCATGCAAAGCCAGTGATATTAATGCTGCCAACAGTAAGCTGTCTGTGCACAATCTACATGTAGCTCCTGCTATTGTCCACAGTAGTCGCTGTTGATAAGTAACTCCAGTTTGTCTAGTTTAAAAAAAACATCAACCACACGAAAGAAACTGCCCCTGCATGGCCATTCCACGCAGCGAACTGATGATCCCCTGCAACAGACAGCACCTTCCTGTGGTAAGGTGAGTCACAGGGAAGAGTAAGGAAGTTTAGTTCCCAGACAGACTCTGCATTTGCATTCTTCAATCTAGTTAACAGGGGTATCAAAAAAGGCTCCACACCATCCCATATTTTGGCTATAAGGGTACCACCAGTGGTGTAAATGGTTTCCTGGGTTACAGGAAATCATTAGGCTTGTCATTCAGTATACTGTAGAATCACAACAATGAACATGACATTCACACTGGAAAGATTTATCATGGAAAGATGAGATTACTTCACTTGCAAAATCTACTTCAAAGAGATTAGGAGTGCTAAGCCAACCCCATGCCTTCTTTACTCCCAAACAGTTGCTGACTCTATACTGAGATTTCATTCATCCCCATGAAGAGTACGACTTGTGTATGGGGGGTTCCCAAAATACTGCTCTTCTCAACAGGGTGGTTAGAGGCCTTTCGAGTCATTAACTCTCCTTCTCTTACTGACTCTCTTCAACCTCTGTCTCCTTGCCGCACTGCTGCATCTTTATCTCTTTCTGTCACTAGTTCAATGGTCACTGCTCTTTCGAGATTTCTGCTTCCATCGTTAATTCTCCTTCTCTTACTGACTCTCTTCAACCTCCGTCTCCTTGTCGCACTGCTGCATCTTTATCTCTTTTCTGTCACCAGTTCAATGGTCACTGCTCTTCCGAGATTTCTTGTTGCATCCCCCTCATTTACACATGGTGCATTGCATACATCTAACAACAAAGTCCCACTCTTTTCCTGTTTGTCCAACTTTCTAATGCACGAGTTAACCGATACTCCAAGTTCTTCATGTATGCAACAGGTCAACTATGGAAGTGACTTCCCCCGTCTGTCTTTCTCTCTCTCAATTATAAGTCTTTTAATTAGTGTGTCCAGACATCTCAAAATGAACAAATCTTAATTTGGCTGTTGTTGTTTTTTTGTCTTCTAGGGGGGGAAAAAAAAAAAAAAAATGCAGGCTTCAGGCATTTAGTTCTTTCCTGAATAAAATAATAACAATAATAATAATAATAATAATAATAATAATAATCCTATATACCACTGATGACTACAGTAAAAGTCCAATTCTTCGGCATCCAATTCCCCGGCAAATCTGACATTTCGGCAGTTTTGAGAAATAGTCCCATTTACAAAAATCTCTGATCATTCGGCAGATTTTCCGATTTTTTTCGTCAGTCTTGAAATTCTCCATGAAGACCCTCTACTGCTGGGGACTTCTTCCAGCAGTAGCAGAGTCCAATCAACCCCTTCTATTGTACATATGTAATTAAGGAACCTACTATAAGTTTAGGTAAGTGCATGTGAACTTGTAGGCCTACTGTACCATTACATTTATATACAGTATGTTCACTAATTTCTTTATTTTTCATATTCATGTATAGTACTGTATTCATTACAGTATTGTACAGTATCAAACAGTATACAGTACTCTCTCCAAGCACATTTGTAATGATATGAGTGGTGTTGATAGTGTTCACTGAAACATATAAGGTATTGAGTGGGTAGGGTTTTTGATAATTCGGCAATTTTGATTTTTCGGCACTAGCCTGGTCCCATAGATGCCGAAAAATAGGACTTCTACTGTACCAGGGTTGGAAAAAACCCAGGTAAAAAAAAAAAAAAAAAAATTGGGGGGAGGGGGGGGTTATTGTTTTTGGGGATTTTTTTCTTATTCCTTACATTTATATGTAAATCAGTTAAAAATAAGCAATCAAAATGTAATTTAGAGTGACACAGAAGGTTTTAAGTGATATCTGAAGAACAGACACTTGTTTAAGACATGTTGTTTTTGTTACAAGGTGGTCCGGTTGGACAAAGCCTCTGTTAACTTGTGCTGTACAGGAAATGGATGGGTGAGGAAGGTTTGACTACTCCTGACTCAGTACTCAGTGTCTCAGTCTCAGTTTCTCCTTGGTAGTGAGAGGACGACAGCAACAATATGCCTGCTGGTAGTGGCAGAAAAAAGGCAACAGAATGGGATGAAGTTGATATTTTAGAAAATGATAAACAGAAAGCAGCCTGCAAGTACTGCAACCAAATAATAAGTGCTAAAATTGAAAGAGTGAGAAGTAACATCCATAAATGCCCTAAGAGGAAAGTTCATTATAGGGAAAAGGCAGGTGAGTTACTGAGTAAGGCAATTAGAAAGACCAAATAAGTAATTGTAAATCTATATTTCTGTATGTAAAAAAAAAAAAAAAAAAAAAAAAAAAAAAAAAAATTTGTGTGTGTGTGTGGGGGGGGGGGGGGATGCCAATCTTGACACTGACTACAGAAAGAACTGGGTGTTTAAAAGGTAGTGTCATAGTTTTCAAAAACAAATTGTACCAGTATGTGTAAAGCATGGATCATAAAAGAATCATATGACTCCACAACAACACTTATTATTGGTTAAGTTTTGTACTCCAGTTCCAATAATAATCAGCCTCTGCCTGCCGATGCAATGCACTAGAGGAAACTAAGGAGAGGTGTCCAGAACCATTTCATACATTATTGGCTTTCATAGTTGTTTCTGTAAAAATTTATAGTGTATGAGGAAGGTGAACTCACCTGAGAGTACTGTAGTTATAGTGAGAGTGACGACTAACACTGAGAAGTTCCACTTTGAGGCCCACAGTGGAGAACACTATAGAATCTTCGCCTCCTTCACTTTCTCCAAGGGGCCAGTATTGATGGCATTTTATCTATAAAAGTAATTTCAGGAAAAAAATTAAATACAACACTAGCATCATTTAAAAAAAAAAAAAAAAAAAAAAAAAAAAAAAAAAAGCAAACATCTATCTATCTACTGTATTGCCAGATGTCTTAATCCTGTAAGGGGTGGCTACAGACAAATCACCTCCATGTCGCCCTGTCCCCTGCAATTAGGAGCGTTCGTACAGCTGGAGAAATGCCAAATGTCACCAATATTTTAATTTTTCAGATGGAAAAAAAATCACATGTCAGGCAATAATTGAATGTCCTTTATCATGCATCTTACATATTGTAAAAATATATAAATACAGTATTCAATTTCTTCTCTTTAAAACAGTGCTGTGTTGATGCAGCATGGAAAAAAATACAGTTGTAATAAAAAAAATGCTTCACAGCAGTTGCAGCCTGGTTTATGCATGCATAGAAATATATATGTATATCTTTAACCAATAACAAAAGTTAGTTATCATTCATACTAACAAATTACACTCCCTGTAAGTAAGAACAAAACTTAATTCCCTTCAAGAAAGCATGTCGATATTTGGATGCTGCCTCCGGTACAACAACTTTTCCGAGCAAACCAAAACAGCCATCTGTCTTTACTCACACTGATCTACTCCATCAGCTGATCTGTGTATGCTTGCTTCATACGTCTGGCAGTGCTAGGCTTTGATACACCGTAACAGTTTAGAGTCTATTAAATATTAAACTATGGATAGACCATATGTGCCATTTTTTATACATGTCAGATTATATACAATGTCAATATTCATATGCCTTTTTTGCTTCTTACAGTCCAAAAACAGTATTATTGGGATATACTGTCCTAACCTTCTTAGGGAAGAATATATAAATATACTATTTTTTCAGTGATATTTTGGGTGAAATAGGACAAATAAGAGTGATTTACATTTTTAAAGGTATTTGCTTAACCAATATCATAATTAACAATCAGTAAAATAACAATGAAGTTTAATTAAGAGCCCATTCGCCTGTCAAAACAAAAATGGGACATAGTTTCTGGTGGTGTCTGGTAGATTTTCCACTCCGTGTGAACACTACTTTTCACTGCCCTGCTGCCAGCTCACACCCCCCTCTCTTGTATACCTCTCCACTCCATTCCTCCACCTTATCCTTGGCCTCCCCCTCCCTCTCCCTCCACCTCACTCACATATACTCTCCTCGTCAGCCTCTCTCTCTCTCTAACCTCTCCACATAGCCAAACCATCTCAATGTATTTCTCCTAACGCTGCCTATCACATCCACATCCACGTCACAACATCCCTTCACTTCCTTGTCAGGCTCTCTCCATGTGACCACATGCTGCTCTCAAATAACTCATTTCCACTGCTCTCACTCTTGACTTGTGTCCCTCCAACAAGGTCCAAGCTTCACGTTCATACATTACAGCTGGTATCACAATACTGTCATGCAGTAACTTTTTCACTTCCATGCTCGCTTCCCTGTTTCTTATAACTGCTTTCAAAGACCCAGCAACCTTGTTGTACCCTTTCAAGAACTTCACCCTCTAAACTTCCATCCTTACTCATCACACTACCCAAGTACTTAAACACACTCACATTTTCCATTTCCTCATCCAAGCTCACTGTACATTCAGTGACTTCATTTCTCTCTAAGACCATAATTTTACTCTTCCCTACATTCACCTTTAGATTCTCATTCTCACACACTCTCCCTAACTCAGTCCCCATGCTCTGCAGCTCCCTTTCATCTTCACTTAACAACACAGTATCATCTGCAAACAACAGTACAGGGAGTTTCTAAACACTGCCCTCTCTCATTTGGGCCACTCCAACATCCACTGCCCTAACTTGTTTCTCTTTTATAACCCCATCCATACACAGACTGAACACCCATGGAGACATGACACATCCCTGTTTCAATCCACCCTTCAAAGAAAAAAATTCACTCAGTTCACTCTCCACACATACTGCAGTCTTAGCACCATCATACATACTCTTCACTGCATTCAACAACTTCCCATCTACTCCACATATTCTTAATACTTTCCACAATCTTTGTCTGCCCACCCAGTCATTTGCTTTCTCCAAATCCATGAAGGCCACAAACAACTTCTTTCCCTTCTCTAGAAATTTTTCCACTAGAGATCTAAGAATGAATATCTGATCTACGCAACCTCTTCCTTCCTAACGCCTCACTATTCTTCTCCAACTGATTCCTCCGTTATTTCCCTAACTCTGTCAATAAGTATCCTACCATATGCTTTTCCTATTACACTAAGACAAATGCTCCTATCATCCCTACAAACTTCTTTTTCCCCTTTTCCTTTGTACAGGGGAATAATTATACCTGACTTACAATCCTCCAGGACTTTACCTTCCTCCTAGGCCAATCTGCACATCTTCCACACCCATTCTGCTACTATCTCTCCCCATGCTTCAGCATTTTACCAAACACCCCATCACTTCCTGGGGCTTTCCCCATTTTGACTTTTTTCATTGCTTCCACAACTTCCATCCTACAGATTTCCTCCTCTCTTCTCACATCCCTCCTTCATCCAGACATTGCCCAGCCACTTATACTCTCATTACTTTCATTCTCTATGTTCAGCAATTCCTTAAAGTGTTCTCTCCATCTGCTTACTTTTTCTCTCTTCTCCTCTAGTAATCTACCATTTTTATCTTTCACTCCCTCGACTAACTTCTTTAACACCCTCTCTACCTCTCTTTACCTCTTTCCAGAACATGTTCTTACATTCTCTCCATTTTACACTCAAATTCCTTCCAAATTCCTCATCCACTCTCTTCTTACTCTCTCTTACTAATCTTTTCATCTCTCTTTTCATCACTACATATAACTCTCTCTTCCATCTCTCAACCTCCCCTACACCCATTTCTCATCCACTCACTATATGCTTCCCTCTTTTGTGCCACAGCCTGTTTCAACTCATTGCACCATGCTATTCCTTGCACCCCCTTTCATCTTCTCTTCACCCCACACACCACATTCTTATGTTAATTTCCACATGTAATTCATCCATCCACTTTTGTACTAAAGTAAAAGTCCTGTGATCCGAATGGCAAGGACCCAAGGGTCTCTCGGACTCCTGTTTTTTTTCGGACTATTGGGAGGGATCCCTGAAAACATTAGAAAAATATACATGACCATTAAATAAATACTTACAATGATATGTGTTATTGTTTTACTCATCGTCAATGCATAGAAGTGTAGCTGAATAGTTGCAGGCAGGTACATCCATGTCGAAGGGCAAGTCCAAGCCAGATAAATCCTTAGATAATGCCCAGAAAATTTGAAAAAAGCCCACCAAATTTCAAACATTATTCCTTGAATAATTCAGAGTACTGGGATATTTGGATCATTGGTGGTCAGATTGGAGGACCTTTACTGTATACAGTACAGTATTTTCCCTTTTATTTGGCTTCCTTGAATTAAATAACTCACCTTTCACACATTAAATGGACATGCCCCTTACCTTCCACACTCCCTTCTACACTAAACCACTTCTCAGCTTCTGCTTCATGGGTTTCACCTGTGACTTAAATTCAAATGAGAATTCATGCCAGCATCAAAACCACTAACAGCAGTAGAGAATGGGAAGGGAAAGGAAATGAAGTAACAGCACTGGAATGTTAAGTACAGAAGGCACATGGGGCTCCAACCACATCTCAAGCCTCCAGGTCAAAAGCTTTCAGAAAACAAGATCAAAGTCAAAGCTGACCCTAACATACAGTATTTCAACAGGCCTTGAGGCCGAGGTCAAGTCCTTTCATGGGAGGCCTCATGAGGCCAAAGATTAACTATACTATACAATAAAAATATTATGTCCTCATTGCTCTTATAAAATATTTACTCTTTTTAAAGCAACATTTTACCATCTGCTTAACAATGTGTGGTGGTTATGTTTCCTGTCTTCACAAGTAGAGCAAAAATGGCATATAGAAATTTCTCTGAGAATGATTATACAGTGGTAGGCTTGTAATTCATTCAAAGTGCCATATATGTCAAACTGGTTTTCCTACTGAATACCCAGTTAGTTACTGATTTAAAAATAATCTCCCTATACTCCCCCTTTCCACTCCCACTTCCCCTTCCATCATCCCATTTCTCTCTCTTCTATTCTGTATTCTCCAAATCCCCCTTCACACTCCTCCATTAACCATCTCCGTCTCTCTCTCTCTCCTATATTCTTCCTTTCCACTCTCTCTCTCTCTCTCTCTCCTATATTCCTCTTCCCCCCCTCCTCACACTCACTCATTCATCACCCCATTTCTCTCTTCTTTTCTATATTCCCCATCTTCAACCCACCTCCCCTTCACACTCACTTCCCCATTAACTCTCTCTCTCTCTCTGACAGACTGAGAGACACCTCACTCATGAGGGTATGTAGCATCTGGACATCACATTATTATCTCCCTCTTTCTTGGATTTCCCTTCACCACCCTCCCTCATAACATCCACTTTCCCACTCATCTTCCCACCATCCATCCCCATCCCCTCCTTTATCTGTCTGTCTCTCGCTCTCTCCTCATTTGCTGTATTTTATCAGAATACAGGAAAATTTAACAGCACACCAGGAAGCACCTGGCAACGGTATCACTGGACAGAGAATAAAACAAGGATAACATAGAAGAGGCATGAATCTATATGTCTCTGATAAACTACTCTGTCAAGTAACTATTTTCTTGGTAATAAATGTCGCATCATCTCACTCTTTTTGCCAAAGTCAGTGTTTCAAATGAGTAATTACTGGTCCACATCACAGTACCTGCCACTCCCTTACAGCTTTACTGGCATGTCCCTCTTGCCTCACTGTCCCCACCTCTAAGATTTCACCATCTTCCCCCCATCCCCCACACTATCACCTTCCCTTACCCCTCCATACCCCACACCCATCCCAACCCCCGCACATTTCTTCTTCATTGTTTTCCTAATTAAAATTTTCTTTTCCCTGAACACTTTGCCTTTTAAAACTTACTACGTACAAATGTATAATGCATATGTATATACTTATTCTGTTATATCTGCAATGTACTGGTAATACCATACAGCTACTGCAATTGACTTAGGACCCCCCCCCCCGACAAGGTATTAAAATCACATGAAATGCCATCCATTAATATGAAATCATGCTTCCCTTGTTTTTCAAGACCAGTTGGATGCATTTTGGCAAGGAATCACTTATCAATCTCTACAGTAATCTAAGGACATTTCTTTGCACCAAACATTTGTCAGTTCGGTCTTGAGGTTGTCCAGATTGGATGTCTTCTTCTCTGCCATGGTTTTCTTTATCTTTGCCCAGCAGTTTTCTATCGGATTTACATCCGGACTGTTGCCAGGCCAGTCGAGGACCTCAATCCAATTATCCTGAAGCCATTTTGCCACCTTTCTTGACTTGTGACATGGAGCTGAATCGTACATGAAAAAGTCGCACCCATGAATAGCAAAAAAGTTTAACAAATGATCTTTCAGAACATCTGGTGTTCCCAGGCGGTCACCCATCCAAGCAACGTTGGGTCTGGTTAGTACTTGGATGGGTGACCGCCTGGGAACACCAGATGCTGTTGGCATCCCTACATGTCAAGTGGGGCTGGTGGAGGATTAGTGCCCCTCCCTGTAAAACAATTAACTCTAAGCCATTGGCCACCCCGTCTGGGATACATGGCGTCTGGCAATGAATGAATGAATGAATCTTTCAGAACTTGAATGTACCGGCCACCATTCATAATCAAGTCCTTAGGAAGAAAGTAGAGGCCTCCCCTTCCCATTTCACCTGAGAAACACCCCCATACCATTACTGATTGTGGATGCTTAAGAATAGGCACCATGTAAGCAGGGTGATATCGACCACAAGAGGCAGGGCGACGAACCTTGGCAGAACGCACCTGGAACACCTGAAATGTACTTTCATCGGAAAACATGACTTTTCTCCATTCATCCGATGTCCAGTGTGCATGCTTCTTGGCAAACTGAATACACTGCTTCTTCATGTGGTCAGTGAGAAGTGGTTTCTTGGCTGCGGTGTGGCTTGGCAAACCCAGCTCCTTCAGCAAGCGGTGTTGAATAGTTCGAACTGAGATGTCTTGTAACAGCTGGGGATACATTCTCCTCAATTCTGCTGCCATCAGTCGAGGATTCTTAATTACTTCCCTCTTCAGAAGCGTATCTGTACCTCTGAAAGTCGTCCCGCATGCTTGTGCTCTGGTACGACACCAGGTGGCAGGCCGTGCACTGCAGCAAGATTCTTCATGACAGTTGACTTTGCACGTCCAGTATGTTCACAAATCGTGTTGACAGGGACATTATCCTCCCTCCAAGCAATGATACAGACCCTCTCATCCCTTGACCAGTACTTTCCAGGCAAGACAACTCGACTCTAGGAAAATAACAGGGCAAACAGTAATGCATATGAAAAAAAAAAAAAAAGAGAGGTGCAAGCTCAGAGCAATGGAAACATATACTCCCATGCTCGCTTCTGGGCAAGCACTGACGTGCTGAGTGTTTCACCACCTCCCACCAACACCAGAGGAGTTGCCAGTTACTTCTTGCCCAAAAAATTCACTTGGTAGACGTGGAAACACAAAGCAAAGACAGACAACTCTCCCATGGCAATTCTGTGTGTTATCTGCTGTGAGTGTATTACCATACCTATCTATCTATCGCCACATGCCTGGAGTCTGTAAGGTATGGCCACAGGTAAATCACCTCCACATCACCCTTTCCTCTGCCAATTGACTGTTCTCCCTCCTACTCACACCCACCTCTCCCATATCTCTCTCCGCTCCATTATCTCCATTTCATCCTTGGTCTCCCCCTCCCCCTCTCCCTCGCCATCTCATTCAACTTTGCTCTTCTAGTCAGTCTCTCACCATCCATTCCATATGACAAAGCCATCTCATGAGTATTTCTCTTATTGCTTTCTATGATCAATATCAATCCCACAATGATCCTTCATTTCCTCGTTTGCCTATCTGTCTCTCTATGTAACTCCACTCTACTTTCCACCTCTTTTCCATATTTACCTATCTTTTCTATCACTGCACCTAGATACTAAAACTCTCTCACCAGTTTTAGTCTCTCTTCATTCACCACAGCATCACGCTGGGAATTTCCTTCTCTCTCAACATGTCACTTTACTCTTATCTACATATTAATTCAAGGCACAACACTAACAGACATTAACAAAACTCTAAACCAGTCCACAAAGCTCTTGTCCACTATTTGCAAACAACATTCTTGCAACCTAGGAAACTATTTATATTGCTAGGTGGTAGCCATATAACCAAATAACAGGGTGGAAGCCTATTACGATGCCCCAGTTAATTGGGTAGGGACAAAAATGCGACATCCACCCACGAGCAATGCCTCCACGCTCTTCACCACACCTCACACTGGTGAGGCACTGTCTACCATAAGTGAACATGATTCATTGCACAACGACAGCCCTGGTGGGTCAAATGCTCTCCTGGGGTTGATGGGTCTACTCAGCTAGACAGACCCTGATTGCTCATCATCTGCATACTCGTACATCAGATTTGACATATTCCATCCTTCATTATTCTTTATGCCTTCCTTCTCTCCATTATTTCTGCTTTTTCTTCTCATCACAACATCCATGTTACATACAGATAGTCTTCGATTTACAACAAAGTTATGTTCCAACAGATTCGTCATAAGTCGATTTGGCCGTAAGTTGAAAATGTGTATAAAATACAGTACTGTCAGAAGTCACAGCTATAGTACACATTACAAAGTCAGTCACACATATGCCCTGAAACTTTTAAAGTTATTGGTATGCATAAATCATGTAAATATCCTTCCTCCTGACTAATTTTATCCAATTCCTGTACGAACGCCTCAGCAGCTTTCATGCCAGCACTAGCAGCCTCACCCCTCATCTTGACGTTATGAAAGGAAAAAAAAGTTTTAAAACCACATAAACCTGCCATAACTAGCATTAAACTACATATCACAATCAGAGCCCACACATTACTTTAGAGGGGAAAAAAAAAAAAAAAAAAAAAAAAAAGAAGAAGAAGAAGCCTGGATTCAAGGCAAAACAAGTGTATCCTTGGTAGCAAAATATCATGCAGTGTGAATACGTATTTTTGCAGTAGAGAGAAACTGTCAACCATAACATTTACCAAGAAACAGTATATTAATCAACTGAAAACACACCTGGTTATTAACCCTTTCCCGCACGGTAAGTTTCAGTAAGTTTTCTGGTGCAGGAATTTTCACTACGAAGCCGCCCGGCCGGGGAGTGCGCGCGGGGCAAATTTGAGCAAATTTGAGCGAATGAAACACATTCTTGCCTTATTTTCGCCACCCAAAAATCCATGTATTCCCATGAAACCTATCTCCAGGTATGCATGGATGTTTGTTCTATCTGGTAAACATGACCAAAACACAGGAAAACACCAACAAAAAAAGTTATTAGCCCTGGAAGCATGGTCGAGTAAACTTTTTTCACTTCCCAACATCGCTGTTTGAAGGTTTTCCATCATACAGGAAAATGATCTAATAAGTTTTTATAGAGAATTTCATCAGCTTTCTAACGAAACCAATCCGGTTGAGATACGATGTATACTTTTCGAGAAAATGGCCAAAAACTGAGAGCCATTTTTGGAAAAATTTCACTGACCTCTGAGAGCAAAGTTTTCCCAGGCACCTTATGTTTTTATTACATAGTAATATGCCCCAATTATCCAGCTTTCTCACTGTGACGGGAAAACCCCATACGCCTCATAGTTCTTGAGTAAATCGAAAAAAAGTACTAGGCACTCCGTGCGTGATTGACTTTCGTGATGCGCGCAAGGCGTACGCAATGTTCCCGTCTACGTAACAACGAATTCTTATCAGAAATATTACATATTTATGTATTGTACATATGTAGAATTTCCTGCTCTTCATCTTGGTTCAAACGTGAAATCGATACGTCCAATAGTTTCCGAGTAATTGGCAGAGAAACAGAAAGTATTACTATGAGCATTTTTCAATGGTAACAGC
This sequence comes from Coenobita brevimanus, assembly GCF_032717465.1. NCBI lineage: Eukaryota > Metazoa > Arthropoda > Malacostraca > Decapoda > Coenobitidae > Coenobita > Coenobita brevimanus. The sequence continues at coordinate 53,880,100 of NC_136977.1, forward strand.
CGGGAAGAGACACTCATTTCCACCGCCTTTTCTCGCACAAAATGTAACATAATGCTTACATTTTGGTATTGATCATACGTAGAATTTAGTGGTATAGATCATGGTTGTTACAGAAAATCGATGTCTAATAGTTTTCGAGTAATTGGCCAACAAAGTGAGGTTAGTACTCCAAGCACTTGTCACTGATAACAAACGCGAGGAAAAAGAAAAAAACCCTCGCCTTTTACCCCCCAAAACGCTACCAAAGGCTTACATTCGGGTATTGATTATACGTAGAATTTAGTGGTATTGATGATGGTTGTAACAGAAAATTGATGTCTAATAGTTTTCGAGTAATTGGCCGACAAAGTGAGGTTATTACTCGGAGCGAATGTCACTGATAACAAATGCGAGGAAAAACATTTCCCTCGCCTTTTACCCCCCAAAACGCTACCAAAGGCTTACATTCTGGTATTGATTACACGTAGAATTTAGTGGTATTGATGATGGTTATAACAGAAAATCGATGTCTAATAGTTTTCGAGTAATTGGCCGACAAAGTGAGGTTATTACTCCAAGCGAATGTCACTGATAACAAACGCGAGGGAAAAAAACATTTCCCTCGCCTTTTATCCCCCAAAACGCTACCAAAGGCTTACATTTTGGTATTGATCATACGTAGAATTTAGTGGTACTGATGATGGTTGTAACAGAAAATCGATGTCTAATAGTTTTCGAGTAACTGGCCGACAAAAAGATGTTATTACTCCGAGCGCTTGTCACACAACAACCGCTAGGAACAAAAACATTTCTCTCGCCTTTTACCCCCCCAAAACGCTACCAAAGGCTTACATTCTGGTATTGATCTTACGTAGAATTTAGTGGTATTGATGATGGTTGTAACAGGAAATCGATAAGTCTAATAGTTTTCGAGTAATTGGCCGACAAAGTGAGGTTACTCTTCCGATCGCTACCAACTTTTACACACACTGTTTTTTCCTTGCACATCTGCCTGAAGACTATGCTACTAACTTTTTTTTCCCCCTATCTGTACAGACTGTTACATCTTCCATGGATGTTTTTCTATTGTTATAACCTACTACACAAAAATATAACTCTTCTATAGTTACTGCTGTGGAGATTTACTTTCTTTCATATGTGTAATCTGTAGGAGAAAATGGTTATTTGTCTGAAAGTGTGAGAGGTAATGGTAATAGATTATTACATATATCAACAAAATTTGCAGAACTCACTTCCTCCAGGGGTGTTGATCCAGTTAGACCAGGAATTTGAAGATGAGGAGTTATGTAGTGTGTGTGTGTGAGTCAGCTTCTCCCTGAGAGTATGAGGCAACGCTATTTTTAGCACACACCACACTCGTTCACGGAAACTCGCAGCTTGTTTGACGTATATTTCATACAATTCCATACGCATTTACACTATCAGAATCACAATAATTCCAGCCCTAAAACACAGGTAATTCTCCCCTCCCAACTTCAGGTTTGCCCCTTCACAACACTCTGTTTCATGCCACACGTAACGCTTGCTGGCTCCATAATTTCACCAAGCCATCCACAGTATGTTTCACACAATATATATTTATGCCTTGGCTTCATTTATATACGTATTTCCACTCACGCCATACGGCCTACGGGGGGGCGGAGTGGCGAAACCCCGCTACACTGACCATACGTCTGGCTCCAAGGCCCAACAATTGCTAACGGCCAGAATTGCTTTTCAATACATATATGTATGTTCCATCGACAATATCACGTCACTATATGTTCACATACAATGTATTATCTCACTGAGTCAATAGGGCCTTTGCCTTGGGCGAGAGGGGGAGAATTATGGACGATTTAAAGGGAACCACGAGCTGTCAAACACCACCACCTGACTGCTCAACAAACACTGAGGTTGGAGGGAGCGGGCTGAGGTAGATAAGGCAAAGCAGCGTTGCCAATGACTTACCTCTAGAGAGCTTTGGCGACCCTATGATGCGCCCAAAAATCATGCAAATCGGCCTATAAGTTTTTTTCTGACGAATATTTTTGTGCCTAAACCACGCGATTCGCGTGACTGTGCAAGACCTAGTGCAAGGCGACGTCACGCGAATCGCGTGAGTGTGTCTGGGAGGGTTAAAGATGTAAAGTATTCAAAATTTAATGTTCAGTACCATTATTCATACCACTTGCAGTACAGGAGTAGACTGTAGCATCAGTCGAGCAGGGCAGTACTCCCAAAATAGATGGAAAGCTGATGACAGGGAGAGCTGGAGCTCAAGTTTCATCAGCCCTTGCGACTTGGTCCCGACCATCCCCCTTTGCTGAACTTTTTCAGTGTCTCAGTAACACAGAGAGTAGGCCAGCATGCTCTCCAATACAAGTTTCTCTAACTATCAACACCAAACTCCATGCACAGTACACACTACACTTCCTTTTCCAAAATTTAAAAAAATCATGGCAGCACAACATGTGGCCTCGGAGTCCCCAGAGGGGGGACCATAAATGCCCCCACCTTCTGCCCTTCTTCCAGTGACGACTTGAGCTGCCTGGAACCACTGTCTGACTCTCTTCTTCTTAATTTCTGCAACATTCGCGGCCTTCCCTCTAACTTTCACTCTGTTGAGCACCACCTCCCTTTCTCTAAACCTCACCTTCATTTTCTAACTGAGACTCAGCTGTCTGAGGCAACTGACAGCAGACCCTTTTCTGTATCCTCCTACTTTCTCTATACTCTTTCAAACGCAAAGGTGGCTGTTGTGTATACAGTGCTCATCAGAAGTATCGAGCGCCTATGGAAGGCGCGCAATATTTTTGGAGAAAAAAGAATCACCCGTTTTTGGTACAAAAATTGAGCCAGATGTTTGGGATGCTAACATGACGTCACGGGAGCTTGAGGCCTTACTGCACGCTGGTTGGTTCCCGCCTCAGTTGCCTACGGGCTGCGTAAGAGAAGAGAACTCCGCCGCGTCTCCCTTTCTTATTGCGCCATTTTTTACCTAGTGTCCCACAGTGTTTTGGCTTTCACCACTTTGTTATGGCCCCTACCCGTGAAATATCGAGTGAAATCATATCCCAGATCATTGCTCTAAAGGAGGCAAGCCACCCCACGAAGGATATTAGTGAATTGGTTGGTGTGGCTCGATCGACAGTGCGTAGGTGGTGTGCCCGTTTTCGAGTGGAAAACAGTGGTGACACTCCCACAAAGAAACCGCAGTCTGGTAGGCCCAGGAAAACTTCCCCTAAGTCTGTTAATGTTTTAAAACGTGCAGTGGAGTCTAATCCTCGTGTGAGTGCAAGGAAAATAAAGGAGAGCAACCTGGAAGTGTTTGGTGAGGTTTCTGTGCGCATAGTGTCTCGAAGAGTCCATGAACTTGGTTACACAAGTCACAGGCCTGTGAGAAAGCCTCTTCTTACAGGTTACCAACGACTTCGTAGGCTTGCCTTTGCTAACAAATACCTTAACTGGGGTGAGGAGCAATGATTGTCAGTGTTGTGGTCTGATGAGGCAACGTTTAGTGTTACCTGTAATCGAGGAGCATGGGTGTACAGGCACAAAGGTAGTGACCCGCTTGACCACCGTTACGTGGAAAGCACAGTTAAACACCCTGATTCACTCATGGTATGGGCTTGTTTCTCTAGTAAAGGTTTGGGGAAGCTTGTTGTGCTTCCCAAGAACTGCAGAGTGAATCAGGACATTAATCTGGAGCTTCTTTGTGATCATTTACCTGTGTCCTTTGAGCTCACAGGTGAATGAGTGTTTCAGCAGGACGGTGCACCTGCTCATAAAGCCAAATCAGTTACCAATTGGCTTCGTGACTGCGAGATATCATTCATGAAAGACCGTCCAGGCAATAGCCCAGACCTCAACCTGATAGAAAACCTCTGGTACCTCGTAAAGAAGAATCTCCAAGGGAAAGACGTGAGCTCTCTGCCTAAGCTGGAAGCAGCCATTCGTGACTCCTGGGACAAAATACCTCTTCAGCACCTCAGGAACCTCGACTTTTCACTTCCAAGACGTCTCAGGTCCGTGAAGAAGCGTAAAGGATACCCTACGAAGCACTAAAGGTAAATAAAATGCATTATTTATATGTTTTTTCAGTGCTGAATGGTTTGTTTTGTAGGAGGGACGCAGGGCGCTCGATACTTCTGACGAGCACTGTATATACGCAATGACTTATCTTGCTCTCGTGTTCCTGAACTCGATTCTTCTGAATTCTCTACACTCTGGCTTCGGCTTTCCTGTCATTCTCTGACTAAATATATCTGCGTTGTTTACTTAGCTCCAAAATCTACAGACTATCAAAAATTCTTTGACTATCTCACTTATAAGATGGAACACATTCTATCCATTTCTCCTTTCTCTGAAATCTCCATTCTAGGAGATTTCAATGTTCACCACCACCTTTGGCTCTCCTCTACTTTCACTGATCCACCTGGTGAACAAGCCAACACTTTTTCTAACCTTAATGACCTAAAGCAGCTTGTACAGCACCCTACCCATATCACTGACCACCTTGGAGAAAGCCCCAACATACTAGACCTCTTCCTTACAACTAATCCTTCTGCTTACACTGTTATTCTTTTCTTTCCACTGGGCTCCTCCAATCATAACCTTATCACCTTAAACAGTCCTATCGCTCCGGTACGGTATGTGGACCCTCCAAAGAAACATCGTCTGTGGCACTCTGGAGATGCGGATTGGGAGACCCTCAGGCAGTACTTCTTTGATTTTCCCTGGAATGATTATTGTTTCCATGGCCGGAAGCCATCTGGGTGTGCCTTAAGAATTACCAAGGTTATTCTCTAGGGCATGGAAGCATACATTCCTTTCTCATATCCTCTAACTAATGCAAGAAAGCCCTGGTTTAATCATGCTTGTTCTAATGCTGTCTGCAACAAGGAGAGGGCCTATAAAAGGTACCGAAGTCAACCCACCCCTGAATCACATCTTTTATACTTTTCTGCCCGGAATCGTGCTAAGCCTGTTCTTCGCTCTGCTAAAAATAATTTCATCCGTACTAAGTGGAAGTTAAGAAGTCACTGCATGATAGTATTGTGATCCCTACCCTGACGTATGGAAGCAAGGCACTGACCTTGCAAGAGGCGAACAAGTCAAGAGTGAGAGCAGTGGAAATGAGTTACTTGAAAGGAGCATGTGGAGTGACGTGGAGGGACAGGTTGACGAATGAAGAAGTGAAGGAACGCTGTGGGGTGGATGTGGATGTGGTTGAGAAGATTAGGAGAAATACACTGAGGTGGTTTGGACATGTGAAGAGAATGGAGAATGAAAGACTGACTAAGAGGGTGTATGTAGGTGAGGTGGAGGGAGGGAGAGGGAGAGGTAGACTGAGGATGAGGTGGAGGGATGGAGTTGAGAGGTATATGAGAGAGGGGGGGGGTGAGTTGGGGGGAGGGTAGTCAAATGGTGGGTGACAGAGCAACATGAAGGCGTTTTGTCTGTGGCCACCCTTTGCGGGATTAGGGCGTCGGGCTATAGATAGATAGATAGACTAAGTGCTCTCAACTTTCCAGCTCAAATTCTTCCCGCTCCTTCTGGCACCTTGCCTAAAACCTTTCTAACAACTTTGCCTCATCATCCTTCCCTCCTCTTTTCTACTCTGATGGCTCTGTAGCTATTTCTCCTACTGATAATGCAGATCACTTGTTCACACTTTCTCCTCCAATTCCATCTCAGATGATTCCAGTGCTGTTCCTCCATCACTTCCCCCCTCTGACTTCCTCATGGCTGACATTAAAATTTCTTCAGCTGATGTATTTTCTGCCATCACAGGCCTCAATACTAATAAGGTATATGGGCCTGATAGAGTCCTTCCTGTTGTTCTCAAGAACTGTGCTTCTGTGCTTACACCCTGCCTAAGCAAACTCTTTCACCTTTGTCTATCAACTTGTATCTTTCCTTCTTGCTGGAAGTTTGCTCTCATTCAGCCAGTCTCAAAGAAGGGTGACCATTCCCAACCCTCTAACTATCGTCCAATTGCTTTAACATCCATTATTTAAAAAGTTTTCGAGTCAATTCTTAATAGAAAAATTTTAAAGCATCTTTCCTATCACAATCTTCTTTCTGATCGTCAGTATGGGTTCCGTCAGGGAGGCTCCACTGGCGATCTTCTCACCTACCTTTCAGACTCCTGGTCATCCTCCTTTCGGGACTTTGACGAAAACTTTGCCATCGCACTTGACATCTCAAAGGCTTTCGATCGGGTCTGGCATAAATCTTTAATTTCCAAACTGCCCTCTAACGGTTTCTATCGTTCTATCTGTGCCTTCATCTCTATAGCTTCCTTTCTGGTCGTTCTATAGCCACTGTTGTAGACGGCCATCGTTCTTCTCCTAGATCTATCAACAGCGGTGTTCCTCAGGGCTCTGTCCTATCACCAACTCTCTCCCTTTTATTCATCAATGACCTTCTAAGCTGTACATCTAACTCTATCCACTCATACGCTGATGACTCCACCCATCACCTTTCCATTCGGTTCCCGCAACGTCCTTCTCAGCAGTTATTTCAACAAACAAGGGATGAGGTTATGGCACACCTAATGTCTGACTTGGCTCGTATCTCTGACTGGGGTAAGAATAATCTGGTTGTTTTTAATGCATCAAAGACTCAGTTTTTACACCTATCACCCCGACAAAATCTTCCACAGGTATACCTACTAAAGTTGAATAATATTCAGCTTAATCCTGTATCATCCTTGAACAAGCTTGGGGTTTCATTTACTCGGGACTTATTCTTGGAAAGACCATATTACATCTTTTGTAAAATCTGCTTTCAAAAGATTAGGTGTGCAAAGCCGACTCCATTCCTTCTTTACCCCTGCATGACTGTTAACTCTATACAGGGGTTTTATCCGCCCCTGTTTAGAGTACAACTCTCATGTGTGGGCAGGCTCTCCACATACAGCTCTTCGCAATAGGTTGTAGTCAACGGCTTTTCGTCTCATTAACTCTCCTCCTCTTACTGACTCCCTTCAACCTCTGTCTCTTCGTTGCACTGTTGCATCTTTATCACTTTTCTATCGCTACTTCAATGGTCACTGCTCCCCTGAACTGTCTGCATGCATTCCTCCATCTCAATGATGGGCGAGTAGCACCCATCTAGCAGAAAACTCTCATCCCTATTCTGTCCAACTCTCTAATGCTAGAGTTAACCATTACTCCCAGTCCTGCATTTATGCAACAGGTCAACTCTGGAACTGTCTCCCTCTGTCTGTATTTCCTGCTTCCTATGATCACCAGTCTTTCAAACACAGTGTGTCCAAGCATCTTGAAATGATCGGATCTTGAATTTGGCTCTCTCTTTTATTTTGTTTTTCACTTGGAAGGAACAATAATTGTGGGCTTGTGGCCTTTGGTTCCTTCTTCCTCTCAAAAAAAAAAAAAAAAAAAAAAAAAAAAAAAAAAAGTCTTATGTGAATGAGCCTTGGGAATGCTCCCTGGCATGCCACGTGTGACTACGACCTCGATCAGCTGCAACTCGAAAGTATTTGTGAAGGCTCTCTGGGGCCTTCGTCGCAAACACAAATTGGTCATAAGTCAGCTGCTGGCAAGTCGAAAACTGTGTGTGTGTGTGTGTGTGTGTGTGTATTTACTTAACTGTATTTACCTAATTGTGATATACAGGAAATGAGCTACGCTCGTGGGTCCCGTCTCAGTTTCTCAATAAGTCAAATTTAGCTTTGAACTCGTTTAAGTTTTTAGACTGGACGATCTCTTTGTCTAGGATATTCCACAGGTCTATACATCTATAAGGAAAACTATATTTCTTGATATCCTTCAAGCAGCTTGGCTTCTTCAGTTTCATCCCGTGTCCTCTTGTTACTCTCTGATCCCATAAAAACAGATCTTCTTTGTCAATTTTATCTACTCACATCATCGTCCTGAACACTGCAATCATGTCGCCTCTCTTTCTTCTTTCTTCTAAGGAAGGCAACTCCAGCTTTTCCAGCCTCTCTCTGTACGACAGATCTGACAGACTGGGGATCATTTTGGTTGCTGTTCCTTGTATTCTCTCAATCTTGTTTATATTTTTCTTTTTGTGTGGGGACCACACTACTGTTTCATATTCTAACCTGGGGTGAATCATGGCCACTATCAATTTTTTCATCATCTCCTCATCCATATAAAGATAAGCTACTCTTATATTAGTCAGGAGTTTATACGTCTCTCTAACTGTCTTGTTAATGTGTTTTTCAGGTCACAAACTGTCCTGGACCAGCACACCCAAATCTTTCTCTTCTCTCGCTTTTGTGATTGGTGTGTGTGTGTGTGTGTGTGTGTGTGTGTGTGTGTGTGTGTGTGTGTGTGTTACAGGGAATTTGTGTAACCAGTGATTTCATGAAATCCCTAGGGAATCTGTTAAATGAGTTTAAATTACGATGGGTTAATTAAGGTTAGGTTATTTTGGTTGCAGTTAGATTGTGCTGGGATAATCTATGTTAAGTTAGGCTAGGCTAGATTTGTTAGGATAGATTAGGTTAGGTTAATTTTTATGAAAGCTAAGTTATGTTAGCTGTTCATACAAATTAACCCAACTTATACTTAACCTAGATTATCCCAGCATAACCGAACTGCAGCCTAAATGAACCTAAACTTAATCAACCCATCTTAATCTGAACTCATTCCACGAATTTCCTAAGGATTTCATGAAACCACAATAAATATATATATATATACAGTACATATATATATATACATGTATTTGAAAAGTGTTTAAAATTAAATTATACCAATAAAGTAATTTCTAAATGCTAAAAAAAATTGGAAAAGGGGTCTGCATTAACATTAATATATATTTAAGACATCAAGCTTTAATCACACGACAAGCGGTTTGTGTGCTTGTGTGTCAGTTGGTGGTGAGCTGGGGGCGTCACTATTATTCCCCCATGCTCTGCCTCAGTCAACCCATATCATTTCCCCCCACATCATTATGGGATTATGGTGTCTGGCAATTGATAGATAGATAGATAGATAGATCATTTTCCCAAAGTCTCTGATATACTGCTCAACGGTGACGAGTGATGAGTGAAATATACAGACAAAGTTAACATGTCTGTTTGTAAGATCGTAAAAATTAAGGCGTATAAAGTGTACAGTACAGTACAGTATTTGCAAATTGCTAAAAATTAAGAACACCACACGGCACGCAAGGTAGAAGCTACATTTCCTATTCCCCGTCCATGAATCTGCTCCTGCCAGTGAAGAGCACCAGGAGAATGAATCACTGTTCCTTGACGATGACCCTGAAGATAAGGGGGAATGATTATGAAGGATTTGTTCTGAAGGATACTTCACCAGGTGCTGAATGATGATAAACACCCAGGAAGGTGGGGGGGACAGAGTAGGGTGAGCCAAGTGAGTCAGAATGGTTACGTAATAAAACTATCTATCTATCTATCTAATAAACATTTTTGTTTATTACTTATGAGTGTTAATGTGTCCAAGCCTTGCTTAAATTTTACCGTGTTATGCAATAAATTATTAATAGTGGAATCTGAGAAAAAATAAGAGGTAAATGGGATACTGCCACGAGTCAGAAGAACTGGTGGAAGTGAAGCAGGATGGTGGCCATGATGCTTTTCATAAATGAAAATGTTTTATGTGTTACATATGGCCTTTATCAAGTCTAAACCTTGCTAAAATTATACTGTGCTATGCAACAAATTATTTTTAGTGGCTTTTTGGAAAAGTTAAGAGGAAAAAGGGATATTGCCACTATTTAGAAGGAAATGATGGGGTGAAGCAGGATGGTGGCTATGACACTTCACGTATGAAAAAATTCTTCCTGTGTGTGTTACGTACGGCCTTTATCGAGTCTAACCCTTACTAAAATTGCAATGTGTTATGCAATAAATTATTTATAGTGGCATTTGAGAAAAGTTAAGAGGCAAATGGGTTAATGCCCTGAATTAGAAGGAAATGGTGGAGTGAAGAAGGATTGTGGCCATAATACTTCTCATGTATGAAAATATCTTAGCAAGGGGAAGTCCATATGTCGCTTTTTTGGAATTTCGCTTTTCTCAGAATGGATTGGGCCCCAATTAGTCCGTTCTAGTGAAGATTTACTGTGTGTATATATATATATATATATATAATAATCATCATCATCAGCCACTACAAGTCCACTGCTGAACAAACGCCTCCCCCAATCTTTTCCATAAATTCCTTGACTGAGCCAATCTTTGCCACATTTTCCCCGCAAATTTCTCTATCTCATCTCTCCACTTCCTGTCTGGCCTTTTTCTGCTACGCTTACAATCTCTTGGTGTCCACTCAGTCAGCCTCTTGCTCCATCAGTTATCCCTTATTCTTGCTAAATGGCCTTCCCACCCCCATTTCTGTTCTTTTATAACTTCTATAATATCTTTCACTTTAGTCTGCTCTCTCACCCAAGTTGATCTACTCCTGTCTCTTAAAGATATTCCCAACAATGATCTTTCCATTGCTCTCTCAGAATGGATTAAATTGTTTTCCATCAATTTTGTTAGTTCCAGGTCTCACAACCATACGTCAATGCAGGAATTATCATCATATTCATTCATCATCCAATCCTACGTTGCCCCATGAGGAGCGTAGGAGCCCGGGGCTAGGAATGTTGGTCCTGATATTTAAGATGAGAATGACCAGCCTCACTTATCCCTGAGTGATTATGTGAGCAATAAACCCCAACCACCCCTTGGATGTAAACCTTCACTGGCTCAATCCGACTGGAGTGCCATAATTACCCATTAAACCACCAGGCGCCAAAATCTGGTTATGTAGTTACCACCCAACGTAGTACATGGTTTCCCGGTGTGCAGGAAACCATTTGGCTTGTCATTCAGTGTAAAGTCACCCACAGGCAGAAGAAATAGGAAAGAATGAAGGAAAGAAAGACAGAAGAGGGAGTTAAAGTCACCCATAGGCAGAAAGTCGAGGAAAGAATGAAGGAAAGAAAGACAGATGAGGATTACATTCGTCATATATTTTTCAATTCATACAAACTGGCAAGCTACTTTTCATAATGTCTCTATGTTTACCAAAACCGTTTCATCCAATTGTAATGCATCTTTTTACTTCGCTATCACGATCTTTCGTTAATTTTAGCATTTGTCCGAAGTAATTGTACTCCTTGACTTCTTCAAGAATTTCTCCGCTTATTCTGATGATGCTCTTTGGTGTTTGTGGAGTAAATGTTAGTTTTACTCTGGTTCATCTTTAGCTCTGCTTTGAGACTTTCTCTGCTCAGGTCATTTAACATTTCTTGCAATGTCTCTGCTGTTTCTGAAATTAGGACAATGTCATCTGCAAATTTTAAATGGTTTAGCTTTTCTCCATCTATTTCACTCCTTTGTTTTCCCAGTCTAGCTTTCTGAAAATACTTTCTAGGCATGCCTTAAATAATTTTAGTGAAACTTTATCTCCCTGACACATGCCCTTCTCAATCTTGATTTTTCCGAGTCCTTACGTAATTCAGCTGTAGCAGTTCTCTCTTTATATATGTTTTCGAACAATTTTACAATGTTCTCATTCACTCCTTGCTCTCGCAATGAATTTATAAATGCTATGTGCTCCACTGAGTCAAAAGCCTTTTCGTAATCAACAAAACCTAAGCACAGTGGTTTATTATATTCTGCTGTTTTCTCAATTAGCTGATTCATTGTGTATTGATGACCAGCAGTCGAATACCTGCTTCGGAATCCTGCCTGTTCACGAGGTTGGTTTTCCTTCAAATTTGTCATTCTTCTGTTCATATGGACTTTAGTGAAGACTTTGTAAATTATTGATACAGTACAATCCCTGCTATCCGGTATCCAGACAAACGGAATACTCAGAAAAACGGGAAAATTCAAGGGCTGGAAGAACGTCAGTAAGTTATAACTGTGCGCCATTTTGAATGGACCGCCAAACCGCCATTTTAACGTGTCACGCGAGGCTGGGTGAAGTCGGACTAAGCGAGGTGAAGGCATTTCTGGCTAATGTAAATCCCTAGTAAATCCTCTTAACCAGCCCTCCTCCTCCCTCTTTCCCCTACTTGAATTCAGTCGTCCTCCACACCCTCCACAATTTCCATAAATCACCAGTCTGCTTTTTACCACCAGACAGTAAACAAGCTCTCTTGCTGTTGTGTTGCATTGATGGACGGTAATTTCAACATTCCAAAATGCCTTAAGAGCAAACTAAACGTAAGCGTGTCGTGCCTACCTTGAAACAGAAGCTGGACATATGCAATAGACTTGAAAAAGGCAAACATTATAAAACACTGATGACCGAATATAATGTAGGAAATCCAACGATTTATATCAAGACCCAAGCATCCAAGCTCAATGAATTTATCATGAAAAGCGAGACAAGTAAGTCCATTGAAAAAAGGCATACTCTTCATTGTTCAAGTGGTTTTGCTTAGAAAGATCTAGGGGAGCACCTATTTCTGGTCCTCTTATCGAAGAAAAAGCAAGAGAGTTTCACAATAAAATGAATACAGAAGTCGAATGTGATTTCAGTGTTGGATGGTTAAATCGTTTCAAAGACAGGCATGGAATTTGTAAGCCAGACATCTCGGGAGAGAGCAAATCAGCAAACGCCGGCGTTTTTCTTCCTAACGGACCGACTCTAACTTGCACCACATAAATTCATCTTAGAACGCATGTGTGCTGGCAGAGATGAAAAAACAAATGTTAATAGGAATGAAGGTTTACTTCGTTGGAAGAAAAAATATATATATGCTTGCACTTCATAAGTACAAACCTTTCTTGGAAGAAAAAAATATATATATGCTTCCACTTCATAAGTATATCATGTATTTTATTTTATGCAAAAGAGCTGACTGGCGGCAGATGAAGGGTGGAATGATGGAGGTCAGTTGGGGCCGGGACCGTAAACAAAGCTTTTGTGGGGGCACAGGTGTGATAATTCTACAGTGCAGTCTTAACATCAGTTCACCAATAAATGTTCAAGATTTTATTTCTTTATTTTTCCACTTTTATGAGTACAGTACATACAACGAATACTTCGGTAAACAGAAAGGTGCAAAACAGTGGCGGAATGGTGGCGGTCAGTTGGGGCCGGGATCGTAAACAAAGCTGATGTGGGGGCACAGGTGTCGTGATAATTTACCAATAAATATTCAGGATTTTATTTCTTTAGTTTTCCACATGAGTACAGTACATACAAGAAATTATTCGGTAGTTAACAGAATGGACTTGTGCATTTTGCAGTACCGGTACTGCAAGGCATTGGATGCACGTGCATTATGACCATGGTGTGTGTTTACGAGGCAATTTTTCAGGTGGAATCTCTTAGTGTGCCCCCTGATGTGAGTGGTGAGTACCTGAATTGTATTTACTGCTGTGATAATGATCGCCTTTGTATAGATTTGAATATCAGAACTACGGGAAAAATCTGTAACCGGGAAGGTGAATTCCCCAAGCCACCCGGTTAACTGGGATTGTACTGTAATAAGATCTTTTGAGTCATCTTTTTCGTAAAGTAACAGAAATCCCTCCAATATCCGATGTACTAGAGCCAAAGGCATGTCTGAAAAATGGGTTTTTCCGGGAGCTAGAAAATGCCTCCTGGACAGGCACTTATGGACCCTAACCCAGCCTAACTCACAAAACCGCTCCCTACCGGGCATCCATAGCACCTATTTAAGAACCTATTCACACAAATAAGGGACAGAAAGCATGAAAGAGATGAAAAGGAACCAGAGAATGAAGATTTAGGGGTGGGTATGGAAAATATTTAGCAGTACCCAGGGTACTTACAACATATATGTGGCCATCACGAAGAATAACCCGCCTCCTCTCAGACTCTGACAGTAGGAAGGTGCACCTGAAGCATGAACAGGAAACTCGCACGGAACACGATCTCACGGAACGGCTCGCAATTATACACGGTAAGGGCTGGGATACATATAAGACAACGTAAGATTAAAGAACCAGTATGAAAACTACAAATTAACGCAGGAGAGGCCTTTGAAAGACCAAATCCTCGAACGTCACCGCAGCGCGCGGTTCGTTTTGATTACGTGACAATCTAGGCGGGAAATTATTCAGTGAGTGAGACATTCCCGAGTACAGTAGCACAGTATTTGTAAGTTAAATATTTACAGTACTGTACTGTTCTGGTAAGTTTATGTGCAACTTAAAGTACTATTAAATAACGTTAAAGCAAGAAATAAAGTCTTATAACCAGTTTACCTGATAGGCGTCAGAATATTGCCTTTTTTATTTGTTCGTTTTTTCCACAGTACTGTACAGTATTTGTAAGTTAAATATTTACTGTTCTCGTATGTACTGTACTTGTAAGCACTTAAATAAAGTTAAATCATTAAATAAAGCCTTGTAACCAGTTAAGCCGAATTATATAATTACCCATGATCGGCGTCGGAATATTGCCTTTTTTGTTTGTTCGTTAAACTCTTACTGTACTGCTTTTCCACAGTACTGTATTTTTAAGTTAAATATTTACTGTTCTGGTATATACTTGTAAGCAATTAAATTATTAAATAAAGCCTTGTAACCAGTTAACCTGATTTATATGATTACCCATGATCGGCGTCGGAATATTGCCTTTTTTGTTTGTTCGTTAAAGACTTGCTGTACAGCTTTTCCACAGTACTGCATTTCTAAGTTAAATATGTACTGTTCTGGTATGTACTTGTAAGTTAAAGCACTCAAAAAAGATAAAGCATTAAATAAAGCCCTGGTACCAGTTAACCTGTTTTTTATGATTACCTATGATCGGCGTCGGAATGTTTCCTTGTGTTTACGTACAGTATTTGTGTGTTGAAGTTTTGCTGTGGAGTACTGTATTTGTGAGTTATAACATTAAATAAACCTTCTAACCACTTAAAGTGCTTTCTAGTGATTACCAGTGACAGATAACAGCAAAACAACACATTTGGGGGGTCTAGGGAGCAAAATACGGGGTAGTTTAAATATACGCAATTTCGCACCTAACACGGCACGGTAGGAACGAATCCCACGTGTTCCGGGCGAGTTTCCTGTACAGTAATCCAGTGTTGCACTGCACTTAATCCTTTGCACTCTGAATTCTATTTTCTTAACAATGTGCATTCTTTTCTTACTTGCGCTGCACTTGAAACTCACCAGTGTTGCACTCTGCAATTAAGCTCTTGCACTCTGAATTCTAATTTCTTAACACCACACATTCTTTTCTTACTTGCTCTGCACTTGAAACTCACCAGTGTACACTTAAGCCTTTGCACTCTGAATTCTAATTTCATAACACTGCACATTCTGTTCTTAACACTGCACAACACTGTAAATTCCCGTGTGGTCTAGTGGCAAGTTTTTGCTGTTTATTCACTGTCAGAGTCCAAGAGTACGTGTTGCAGGTGGCCAAGGGATGCATCGCTGGGACATGGTGATGGACTATCCACTGCGGATGACTCCGAAGATAGCCACAAACTCACGTCCAGTGGAGACTCCACCGTGGCCGATGTGCTGGGTTGTGGCTCGGAGGTGGAAGGCCTGTCTTGGGGAGGCAGTGATGTGGAGACAGGGCTGGGCACAGCGGGGGTCACAGGCCTGAAGAAAGTGTCAATGGTTGATTGACGTAACAAACAGCGATTCTAACGACTGATGATGCGCGCCTAAAAGCGCACACTTCCTCCACAAGTCCCAGGGGCCCCATCTCCCTGTCGCAGTTCATGTGTTCAAGGTAGTCCAGAACGAACTCAACATGTTTCTGGAGTGTGCTCAGCTTGGGGATGGCTGGAGTAAAGGTATGCTGAGAGGAGTCCGCATCATCCTCGCTGTCCTCGTCGGAATCTTCAGGTTGGGTACTTGTACCTGCAACTGAAGATGTGATCTCGATATCAGACATGATCTGATACCCAGGATCGCCTTCGTCGTCATCCAACCACTCATGCACTTCGTCTACATCCACCTCGTTGCCAGCTGCATGAAGATGCCCATGGAAGTCATCCACGTCAAAACCTAGAAAGCTGTGCACCATATCGGCTCAGAGAAGCTGATGAGGCCAACCACTTTCCAGAGTCATGACAGAGACTTCCCTCCATGCACTGGCCCAGTTGTAGATGGCAGACTTGAAGTTGTAGCGATGAAGGTTTTCCACAGTCTGCTGGCCTCGCGTGTCCCGTCCCTCCCCGCGCTCATCTTCGTCCCCAAGAACAACCATCAATTCATCCAGGAACTTCCAACGGTACAACCTCTTCGCTGCCACGATCACTCCTTGGTCCATTGGTTGGATGAAAGCAGTAGTATTAAGTGGCAAAAACAAGCACCTAATGTGGCCATTCTCAGCCACCAACTCCTTGTCCGACGGATGCGCAAGTTCATAGCCTAAGAGAAGGAGAGCCTTTACCTGGTCGCCTGGGATTCCCAGTGTCTTCATCTGATAATGGATGACCTCCTTGATGAGGAGCTGGTGAAACCAGTCTTTGAAGATCTTGGTTGTGAACCAAGCCTTCACAGAATGGTACCACTTGACAAGAAGGACATCCATCACCCCATGAAGGCACCAAGGCTGCTTTGCACGGCCAACGATAACGGGCTTGAGCTGGTGCATGCCGTTAGCACTGGCGCACCACAAAGCAGATATCCGGTGCTTGGAGAGCTTGCGGCCAGGTACACGTTTCTCTGTCTCCTCTGGTAAAGTGTTAGTTGGCAGCGAGCGACAGAATAGACCAGTTTCGTCAGCGTTGTAGACTTGAACAAGAGTGAAGCCCTCCCTGTTGATCTATCCCTTCACCTTCTGCTGAAAATCCTCTACTCCCTCCTCGTTGGTGTCCAGAGCTTTGCCATGGGTCTTACGGTTGGTAAGTCCACGTTGTAACTCAAAAACGAAGGGCCAACCCTCGGATGCCTTGAAGTCTGGGGCGTCGTGTAACCTTGTGAACTTCTCGGCAGCAGCCTTCAACTCCATACAACGCACCAGCATACCAGCAGCATGTTGTTGACAACACCAAATCAGCATGGAGCGGTAAATTTCTGCAAACCTGGGAGGGTACATAACCTTCCCCTGAACGTTGCATTTGGTCTTCGATGCAAAGTCAGTCGTGTACAGGATGAGTCTGTCCCGAGATTTCTTGATATCAAACATGGTGGAGCGGGCCAGGTTGAATTCTCGGTGGATGCAGGAAGTCGATCATCCCTCGTCCACCTTCTCCAATATCTCCTTCTTCTCCAGAGTCAGAACCACTCGTTTCCTCTTCTTCGGCTGTGAGGCCATCGTCACACACAAAAGTAAGGGGCACCAGAGGAACAACAGGGCCTGCAGCAGGTAGGGCACCACCACAAAAGCGAGCACGTGGGAGGCCATGGTGACGAGCGTGCACGCACAATGATGGGTTGGCGGAAAATGGGGAGGAGGCAGCGTCACCCTGCCGGACATCAGAGGAACAACGCGGCAAAACACAGCTGTTCAGCACCATGCACCAAGTTTTTTTTTTTTTTTTTTTTTTTTTTTTTTTTTTTTAAGGGGGGGGGGGGGGGGGGGCAAAGGCATGGCCCCAAAAATGTCCAGGAATTGGGGTGTCCGGAAATTGGGCATCCGGGTGTTACAAGGATTACTGTAACTATTGCATTACACCATGTTTTGGGAATTTTCCTCTTTTTTTATACACTGAGTAAATGAGTGAGCAAGCCTATTTTGTACTTCTACTCCTGCATCCAACAGCAAATCCACTGCTATTCCATCTTCTCCCAGAGCCTTCCCTCTTTTCATACTTTTAAGAGAAATATTTACTTCGTCTGGTGCTCTATCTATCTATCTATTGCCAGACACCTCAATCCCGTAGGGGGTGGCCACAAACAAATCGCCCTGTCCCCCACCATTTCACTGCCCTGCTCCCAACTCACACACCCCCTCTCTCATACACCTCTCCACCCCATCCCTCCATCTCATCCTCGGCCTCCCCCTCCATCTCCCCCCCTCCACCTCACTCACATATACTCTTCTCATCAGTCTGTCACTCTCCATCCTCTCCACATGGCCAAACCACCTCAGTGTGTTCCTCCTAAAGTTTCCTATCACATCCACACCACAACGTTCCTTTATATCCTCATTCATCAGCCTGTCTCTCCATGTGACTCCACAGGCTCCTCTTAAATAACTCATTTCCACTGCTCTCACTCTTGACTTCTGTCCTTCCAGCAACGTCCAAGCTTCACTTCCATACGTTAGAGTTGGTATCACAATACTGTCATGTAGTAACTTTTTCACTTCCATACTCACTTCCCTGTTTCTTATCACTGCTTTCAAGGAACCAGCAACCTTTCTTCCTTGTTGTACTTTTTCAAGCACTTCACCCTCCAAACCTCCATCCTTACTCATCACACTACCCAAGTACTTAAACGTACTCACATTTTCCAATTCCTCACCATCCAACCTCATTGTACATTCACTGACTTCACTTCTCTCAAAGACCATCACTTTACTCTCTTCCCTACATTCACTTTTACATTCCGTTTCTTACACACACTCCCAAACTCATCCACCAAGCCTTGCAGCTCCTTTTCGTCTTCACTTAACAACACAGTATCATCTGCAAACAACAGTACAGGGAATTTCCAAACACTACCCTCTCTCACCAGGGCCACTCCAACATCCACTACCCTACCTTGTACTTCATTTATTACCCCATCCATGTACAGACTGAACAACCATTGAGACATGACACATCCCTGTTTCAACCCAACCTTCAAAGAGAAAAATTCACTCAGTTCATCATCCACACGCACTGCAGCCTTAGCACCATCATACATACTCTTCACAGCATTCAACAACTTCCCATCTACTCCATATATTCTTAATACTTTCCACAATCCTTGTCTATCCACCCTATCATATGCTTTCTCTAAATCCATTAAAGCCTGGTGTTACCTCAGGTATTTCACTTATGTCAACTGAAAAGTTAGCTATTGGTACTATGGTCTTTGATGCATACAGTTCTTTGTAAAATTCTTCAACTCTCTTCACCACCTTATCTCTGCATTTAATGACTTCACTGTTTTTGTCTTTCAGTGATGTAATTTGTTGCTCTCCTGGTATTATTTTGCTTCAGACCTGTTTCAGACTTTTTCTTTTTTCAATGGTTTCTTTGATCTGATTCATGTTTCTTTTTCTTTTTTCTTATCTTTGTCTTTTGTTGATAAGCTTATTTAATCCCGCATGTTCTATTTCATCATTCTCTGTTTTTACATTCCTTTCTTTTTTTCATAACCTCAAGAGTCTTTTCTGAATACTTCTTGGATTTGGTTGTATTGAGTTTTCCTACTACCTACGCTGATTCTCTTAGCACTTTTCTTAGTCTGTCATTCAGCTGATCAATGTCACATTCAGCATTACTTACAGCCTGAAATCTGTTCCTTCTTTCCAAATGAAAGGCTGCTTTGTTTTCGTTTACTTTTACCAGGCATATCTTTTGCATCATCATTTTTCTTTCGCTTCTGACACTGAATCTGGCTGTGCAACCCACCATTCTATGGTCACTTCCTATACTTACTTTGTTCATAACTGTGACATGTGTGATCATGTTATTCTTATCTGCTATAATGAAGTCAATTTCATTCTTTGTTTCTCCATTTGGGCTTCTCCAGGTCCACTTTCTCCATGTTCTTCTGTGAAAGAATGGGTTCATTATTCTCATGTTACACATTTCAGCAAACTTTATCAACATTTCTCCTCTTTCCTTCCTTTCTCCCACTCCAAATGTTCCCATACATGCTTCTTCAATTATTTTATTTTCCAAGTTATATATACGTGTGTGTGTGTGTGTGTGTGTGTGTGTGTGTATATATATCTATATATATATACAGTACAATCCCAGTTAACCGGGTGGCTTGGGGAATTTACCTTCCCGGTTACAAATTTTTCCCGTACAGATATTTCTGATTTTCAAGTCAAATTTATACAAAGGCTATCACAGCAGTAAATACAGTTCAGGTACTCACCAGTCACATTAGGGGTTACACTAAGAGATTCCGCCTGAAAAACTGCCTTGTAAACACACACCATGGTCATAACGCACGTGTGTGAAATGTCTAGCAATTTGCAGTACTGCAAATTGCACCAGTCCATTGTTTACCGAATTACTGTATTCATTATATGTACTGTACTCATAAAAATTGAAAAATAAAATAAAGAAATAAAAGCTTGAACATTTATTAGTGAACTGATGATGTGTTAAGACTGCACTGTAGAATTATCACGACACCTGTGCCCCCACGTGAGTTGTGTTTACGTTTCTGACCCCGACTGTTCTTCTTCTTCCCCACCTGACCTCCATCACTCCACCCCTCACCCGCCACTCAGCTGTTTTGCAGAAAATAAAATAAATGATGTACGTATGAAATGCAGGCATATTACTTATTTATTTTTCTTCCAACAAAGTAAACTTTCATTCCCATTAACATTTATATTCAGCCATAGTGTTTTATAATGTTCGCCTTTTTCAAGTCTGTTGCATATGTCCAGCTTCTGTTTCAAGGTAAGCACGATACGCTTACGTTTAGTTTGCACTTTAGGCATTTTGGAGTGTACAAATTACCGTCTATCAGAGGAACACAATAGCAAGAGAGCTTGTTTACTGTCTGGTGGCAAAAAGCAGACTGGTGATTTTTGGAGGGTGTGGAGGATGACTGAATTCAAGTAGGGGAAAGAGGGGGAGAGGAGGGGTGGTTAAGAGGATTTGCTAGGGATTTACATTAGCCGGAAATGCCTTCACCTCGCTTTGTCTGACTTCACCCAGCCTCGCGTGACATGATCAAACGGCGGTTTGGCGGTCCATTCAAATTGGCGCACAGTCATAACTTACTGACATTTTTACCAGCCCTTGAATTTTCCCATTTTTCTGAGTATTCCATTTGTCTGGATACCGGATAGCTGGGATTGTACTGTATATATATTGCTCTCCTCCATCCTTCTTTCCTTCCATCCTCTTCTGTCTTCTTTTACTTCATTCTTTCCTTGTCCTTCTGCCTACGGGTAACTTTACACTTCCTCTTCTGTCTTTCTTTCCTTCATTCTTTCCTCTTCCTTCTGCCTGTGGGTGACTCTACACTGAGTGACAAGCCAAATGGTTTCCTGTACACTAGGAAATCATTTACTACGCTGGGTGGTAACATATAACCAAATTTTGGCGCCTGGTGGTTTAGTGAGTAATTATTGTGCTCCAATTGGATTAAGCAAGTGAAGGTTTATATCCTAGGGGTGGTTGGGGTTGATTGCTCATGTAATGCCACTCAGGGATGAGTGAGGCTAGTCACTCTCATCTTAAATGTTGGGACCAACTGCTTAGCCCTGGTCTCCTACGCTCCTCATAGGGGAATGTAGGATTGGATGATGGATGGATATATATACACACACATTTTATATATACAGTAAACCCTTCACAAGTCGAACTTTTAGAAGACAGAATCTTCGGTAAACCATACTCAGACTGACACCACGTATGTAAGTAGGTCGAGATGCAGAGGTGGGGGAACAAAGGTGACGCCAGGGGCACATGTGGCCACCAGTCTGCTGCTTGCCTGATTTCACTGGCTTTGATGTCTCAGGTAATCTTGATGTCATGCAAAAAGTTGGTGAGAAGAATATTAATTAAGACGATGTCATCCAGTGACTTGAAATGGATGCAGATGATCCCAGGTATCATCACCAAACAGAAGAAATTGCTGAGTCTGTGGCTGGGAAGAAAGATGAAGACGACAAAGAGAACAGTGATGTTGGACACAAAAATCCATACAAATTATCCCAAGTTCGTGAAGCAATGCATGTTGTCATATCTTGGCTGGATTATGTTGATGATGCAGAAGCACAAAATTTTTATACACATGTAAGGGAGTTGCAAGGCTTGCTTATTCGTCGCCAGTATTCACAGCAGAAGCAGGTGAAGATTCATGACTTTTTTTAAGCCTATGCCAAGGCGTCGGCCTATCCCTCCTGATTCCAGCAGTGATTCTGCTTCTACAGCTCTTCAGATAGCCATGTCACGAGTTGGCGCGATTCTCCATCTAAATAAACTCGTGACATTGAACTTTAGTGGGAAACCGCGAATTCTAGTGGAATCCCAGTAAGTATCACTCAGTCAACTGCCACGTATTCACCCGATCGGGAGTGTTTTCGGAACAATTTTTCACTGTTTCATAAGTAATCAATCTTGCGCGCGACATTAGCGCTTTCACTGAGTGATTTATTAAGGGCGTGTTTCGCTCACTTTCTTTGTGTTAGCCGTTAGCAAGTGCGGCCCGCCCTCGCCTCTCTCTCACAGTTTGAGTTCAGTCAGGATTAGAGCGTCGTGGAAGCAGGTTCGTTCGGGCCCAGTGTGGAGCAGCGCCGCCATTGTCCAGCGAGTTCCTGAATTCCCACCTAGCGTGAATCGGCGAGAGGTCCAGCGGTGTGGCAGCATCCTTCCTCAGCAACGACGCCCAGTTCATCCCACTCTCTGACCAGTATTTCTTTTTGTGTTTTCCTAAGTTTAAGAGTTTAGCCTTTGAGTAAGCGAGTGAATGTGTTCTTATTTTGAATTCACTTGAGACTCATGTAACGTAAACTAATTTCATTGTAATCAATAAATTTACAGTTCTTTTTCTTGAGCTTAATTTAATGTAAACTTGTGTTTTATTTTTCCACATTAAGCTTATTTCACTTATCGCTCCTAGTTTCCATAAACGGTTTGCATTATTCATAACTGGTACTTATGCCAGTCCTTTTGTATTAAGTTTAAAATCCATTGTGCAACCAGGAGTTAATGCACGGGCAAGAACCTGCTTATTACTATTAGTATTATTTATTGATTGTCAGGGAGGAAGTCACTTTCTTGAGAGGCTAACAGTACTACAAACAGCACTCGTGAGTAATTAGTCTCTGCTGTGTACTGTTGAGAAAGTTTATAAATTCTCAACCTTAGAGAATCGGCGAAGTAAGCCGGCATAAAGTAATCATTGTTTGATTTTCACAAGTCAATTCATTGACCATATTTTCAAGTAATATTATAAAGTATTCTTTAATACTGCATATTCACAAAAACCCCATGACATCTGGAGACCTCATTCCAGGATATTAATTTCAAGCTCTAACGTTATTCACGAGACAATACTCACTCATACTTAGGTATTTATCATTAAAGTCTATAGGCACTATCTTACTGGTGATTATTAATTCATTTTTATCAATTTTAAGTACTAGTTTTCACAGTCAGTGTTTTGTTTAATTTTCCTTCTTTTCCAGTCTAACTACATAAAACTAGTCACCACTAACCTGTGCCTATATTCTTTATTCTCGATTATTGGCATCTTTCTCTGCAAAATAGCAGTCAGTGCTTAGTCTCTAGTTCACTTAGATTTACTTAGCATCATGTCTACCAACATCTATGTACAGGAAGCTAAAGATATGGGGCTTACAAACCCCAAAGAAGTAAAGGATTACGTCCTCTCTCGGTTTAATTATGAGCAGCAACGGGAGAATGGTGCTCGTGAAGAACATCAAATTCAGCGTGAGGAACGCGAAAAAGAGCGCAAATATGAGCGAGAACAGCGCGAGGAACGTGAGAGAGAACATCAACACGAGCAAAAACAACGGAACTCGAGTTAGAACAACGTGAAAGAGAACGAGAACACGAACGTGCCGAGCGAGAAGCACGCGAAAAACATGAACCTGAAATGTTGAAGCTCAAGCAAGATTCCTTGGTTTCCGACACATCTGGTGCAGGTGGCCCAAGCTCCACGAGCGCTATCCCTGCACATATTATGGCGACCCCACACATCAAGCTTCCCCCATACAAGGAAGGCGAGCGAATCGAGCCATACATAGCTCGTTTTGAAGACATGGCTCAACTGTACCAGCTGGATGATGCAGCTAAGCGGCCTCAGTTTCTTAGCCTGTTTGAGGGCCCTGCTCTTGATATTCTCCACAGAATTCGTGGAGACAATCTCACGTATCAGATGATGAAGGCGGCACTCGTCAAAGCGTACGGTCTCACAGTTGACGACGCCAAGAGTCAGTTCATGAGGGCGCGTTTACAGGAAAAAAAAGACTGCCATTCAGTTTCCTGACCGGCTTACTGCTTACTTAGATGAGTGGAAGGAGAAAGATGAAACTCCTTCCACGCGTGAGGGGATAATCGACCTTATGCTGCATACGCAGCTAGAAAAGTTGTGGCCTACTGAACTTATGGCTCAGCTTAAGATCTGCCAGGTAAGGGATGTCAGCCAAACGGTGGAGAAGGCAGATGCATTCTTCACTGCATACGGGTATCAAACTCGTAAGCAGCATACCTGGAACAGCAAAGCTGATAAATCTGGGAAACCGTCTCAGACTGAACCCAAGCAACAAGGCCGTTCTCAGAATAATGGCCAAGGTCCAAAACTGCAGAAGAAGGACCAGGATGAAAGGATGCGAAGATGTATAATGGATGCAAGAGCTTATAGAGGTTGGGTGAGTGGACTTTCTGACCAATACTTGGTGGTGGCCAGAATTAGGATCCAAGTAAGATGGAGAAACAGAAGAAGGGAAAGACGAGAGGAAGGAGTAGTTGCAAGGCGAGTGGAAAGGTTACAAGAGGATGAGAAAAAGGCAGAGTATAAGAGAGAAGTGGAGGAACGATTGGGCAATATGAAATGGAGCAGATGGGGGATGTGGAAGGTGTGTGCAAGATATTTACAGAAGAAATATGTGCAGCAAGTGATGTGGTGTGTGGGAGGAAGAGAAGACGAAGGGGAGTGCAAGGAACAGCGTGGTGGACTGAAGAGGTGAAACAGACTGTGGCACAAAAGAAGAAAGCATACAAAGAATGGATGAGAAATAGGGGCGTGGAAGAAGTTGAGAGGCGGAAGAGAGAGTTATATGTAGAAAGAAAGAGAGAGGTGAAAAGATTAGTAAGAGAGAGTAAGAAGAGAGTGGATGAGGAATTTGGAAGGAATTTGAGTGTAAATTGGAGGGACTGTAAGAAAATGTTCTGGAAAGAGGTGAAGAGAGTAAGACAGGGTGGAAGTGAGGTTAGCAGGGGAGTGAAAGATAAAAATGGTAAATTACAAGTGGAGAAGGGAGAAAAAGTGAGCAGATGGAGAGAAAACTTTAAGGGATTGTTGAACATACAGGATGGAAGTAATGAGAGTATAAGTGGCTGGGGAATGGCTGAGAGAAGGAGGGAGGTGAGAAGACAGGAAGAAATCAGTAGGATACAAGTTATGGAAGCAATGAAGAAAGTTAAATTGGGGAAAGCCCTAGGAATTGATGGAGTGTGCGGTGAAATGCTGAAGCATGGGGGAGAGATAGTAGTAGAATGGATGTGGAAAATGTGCAGATTGGCCTGGGAGGAAGGTAGAGTCCTGGAGGGTTGGAAGTCAGGTATAATTGTTCCCTTGTACAAAGGAAAAGGGGAAACAGAAGTGTGTGGTAATCATAGGGGCATTTGTCTTCTTAGTATAATAGGAAAAATGTATGGTAGGATACTTTTTGACAGAGTTAGAGAAAGAACAGAGAAATTAGTTGGAGAAGAACAGGGAGGCTTTAGGAAGGGAAGAGGTTGTGTAGATCAGATATTCATTCTTAGATCTTTAGTGGAAAAGTCTCTAGAGAAGGGAAAGAAGTTGTATGCGGCTTTCATGGATTTGGAGAAAACATATGACAGGGTGGATAGACAAGGATTGTGGAAAGTATTAAGAATATATGGAGCAGATGGGAAGTTGTTGAATGCTTTGAAGAGTATGTATGATGGTGCTAAGGCTGCAGTGTATGTGGATGGTGAACTATGTGAATATTTCTCGTTGAAGGTTTGGTTGAAACAGGGATGTGTCATGTCTCCATGGTTGTTAAATCTGTCCATGGTAAGGTAGTGGATGTTGGAGTGGCCCTGGTGAGAGAGGATAGTGTTTGGAAACTCCCTGTACTGTTGTTTGCAGATGATACTGTGTTGTTGAGTGAAGAAGAAGGGGAGCTGCAAGGCTTGGTGGATGAGATTGGGAGAGTGTGTAAGAAACAGAATCTCAAGGTGAATGTAGGGAAGAGTAAAGTGATGGTCTTTGAGAGAGGTGAAGTCAATGAATGTACAGCGAGGTCGGATGGTGAGGAATTGGAAAATGTGAGTACGTTTAAGTACTTGGGTAGTGTGATGAGTATGGATGGAGGTTTGGAGGGTGAAGTGCTTGAAAGGGTACAGCAGGGAAGAAAGGTTGCTGGTTCTTTGAAAGCAGTGATAAGAAACAGGGAAGTGAGAATGGAAGTGAAAATGTTACTACATGACAGTATTGTGATACCAACTCTAACGTATGGAAGTGAAGCTTGGACGTTGCTGAAAGGACACAAGTCAAGAGTGAGAGCAGTGGAAATTCGTTATTTAAGAGGAGCCTGTGGAGACACATGGAGAGACAGGCTGACAAATGAGGATATAAAGGAGCGTTGTGGTGTGGATCTGGATGTGATAGGAAGCGTTATGAGGAACACACTGAGGTGGTTTGGCCATGTGGAGACGATGGAGAGTGAAAGACTGACGAAGAGAGTGTACGTGAGTGAGGTGGAGGGGGGAAGAGGGAGGGGAAGGCCGAGGATGAGATGGAGGGATGGGGTGGAGAGGTATATGAGAGAGAGGGGTGTGAGTTGGGAGCAGGGCAGTGAAATGGCGGGGGACAGGGAGATATGGAGGCGATTTGTTTGTGGCCACCCCAAACGGGATTGAGGCGTCTGGCAATAGATAGAGTTTATTGAGAGACAAAATGTACTCTCAGTAAGCATTTTTAACAATCACACCAACCAAAGATTTCAATGGGAAATGTTTACAAAAGCAAAGTAGATGTATGTAATACTATTTTCAGAGACTAAAAACCATTATAAAAGAAAAATCTTTCATTTTAGCTATTTGGGAATAATGGTAAGCTTTTTTTCTGTTATGAGAAGGACCAGCAGCTTTTTGCTCACTACCACAGTCACTCATGTTCTCGAGACAATGAGAAAAAACACTAAAACAGCTCTGAAAATAGCCAGTTAATCCAGGCAGTGTTCTAGGCCGGCTGGTAAACAAAAAACTGTATCATGTCGCGACAGATTCCCTGATCACAGTTGCCAATGTCTTGCTGAGCTCTCTGCCTTTCCATTTTCTGTACATTATGGCTAACTTACCCTTAAAATCATGCAATTTTATGCTAAAATATTACATTATGTTAGAATAATGGTACAATAATTAATAATGCTATGAAAAAAATGCATGGCTGTGAGCATAAAGAAATGCTAGTATCTGGTAACACCAGACAACACGTTGCTGGGAGGCACTCGGTACATGCTGTGACCAGCATGAAGGATTGTTGACACACTGAAGTGAAACAGGCAGTGAGACCATGTTACAGAAGGGGAATTTGGACCCTAATGCCAGTTGCTTCCTGTACCTCGTGGTTGCTCTCCACGTCAAAGAGGGTTTGGGCTACATAGTGGTATACTTAACTCGGTTTCGCTTCCAGTGGCGCTCGGTACACTATGTTATTAGGGGCCTCAAATAGTAGTAGAATGGATGTGGAAGATGTGCAGAATGGCCTGGGAGGAAGGTAGAGTCCCGAAGGATTGGAAGTCAGGTATAATTATTCAATTGTACAAAGGAAAAGGGGAAAAAGAAGTGTGTGGTAATCATAGGGGCATTTGTCTTCTTAGTGTAATAGGAAAAGTATACGGTAGGATACTTATGGACAAAGTTAGGAAAATAACAGAGGAAATAGTTGGAGAAGAAAAGGGAGGTTTTATGAAAGGAAGAGAAGAGGAAGGTTTTAGGAAGGGAAGAGAAGAGGGAGGTTTTAGGAAGGGAAAAGGTTCTGTAGATCAGATATTCATTCTTAGATCTTTAGTGGAAAAGTATCTAGAGAAGGGAAAGAAGTTGTATGCAGCCTTCATGGACTTCGAGAAAGCATATGACAGGGTGGATAGACAAGGATTGTGGAAAGTATTAAGAATATATGGAGTAGATGGGAAGTTGTTGAATGCTGTGAAAAGTATGTATGAGGGTGCTAAGGCTGCATGCAATGTGTGTGGGTGGTGAACTGAGTGAATTTTCCTACTTCAATGTTGGATTGAAACAGGGATGTGTCATGTCTCCATGGCTGTTCAATCTGTATATGGAT
Organism: Coenobita brevimanus; assembly: GCF_032717465.1. Taxonomy (NCBI): domain Eukaryota; kingdom Metazoa; phylum Arthropoda; class Malacostraca; order Decapoda; family Coenobitidae; genus Coenobita; species Coenobita brevimanus. Next base: position 53,908,172 of record NC_136977.1, read on the forward strand.
GGGGTTATAAAAGAGATACAAGGTAGGGCAGTGGATGTTGGAGTGGCCCTAATGAGAGAGGACAGTGTTTGTAAACTTCCTGTACTGCTGTTTGCTGATGATACTGTGTTGTTAAGTGAAGATGAAGGGGAGCTGCAAGGCTTGGTGGATGAGTTTGGGAGAGTGTGTAAGAAACAGAATCTAAAGGTGAATGTAAGGAAGAGTAAAGTTATGGTATTCGAGAGAAGTGAAGTCAGTGAATGTACACTGAGGTTGGATGAGAAGGAAATGGAAGATTTGAGTGCATTTAAGGATTTCGGTAGTGTGATGAGTAAGGATGGAAGTTTGGAGGGTGAAGTGCTTGAAAGGGTACAACAAGGAAGAAAGGTAGCTGGTTCCTTGAAAGCAGTGATAAGAAACAGGGAAGTGAGCATGGAAGTGAAAAAGTTACTACATGACAGTATTGTGATACCAACTCTAACATGTGGAAGTGAAGCTTGGACCTTGTTGGAGGGACAGAAGTCAAGAATGAGAGCAGTGGAAATGAGTTATTTGAGAGGGGCACGTGAAGTCACATGGAGAGACAGACTAACAAATGAGGATGTAAAGGAGCATTGTGGTGTGCATCTGGATGTGATAGGAAGTGTTAAGAGAAACACATTAAGGTGGTTTGACCACGTGGAGTGGATGGAGAGTGAGGGACTGACGAAGAGAGAGTATGTGAGTGAGGTGGAGGAGGAAGTAAGGGAGGGGAAGGCCAAGGATGAGATGGAGGGATGGAGTGGAGAGGTATATGAATGAGGGGGGGTGTGAGCTGGAAGCAGGGAAGTGAAATGGCAGGGGACAGGGCGACATGGAGGCGATTTGTTTGTGGACATCCCTTATGGGATTAAGGCGTCTGGCAACAGATACATAGATACATAAAATATGGCCACCACTAGTGATTATGTCAGCCACTGAACCACACAGGATTACTATACCTGAAGCGGTGGCGTCTTAGTCGTGGATCTACCCCCCAGAGGCTGTCAAAGAGAAGAGGAGGACAGCATGGGGGCCAAACCACCACAAACCCCCCCGGCCCCTCACGGGGCTCGAGCACCTGGGAGTGGCTTTGGTCGCCCGGGCAAGTACTACATCTCCCAACACAACACACACAACAACACAGTTTTTTCTACACCGAGAATTGATTCCCCGGCTGTCATTTCTCGACGACTTCTTCTAGCTGGGGACATTGAGAGCAATCCAGGACCCACCAACAAATACATATGTCCAACATGCTCAAAACCTATCACGTCGAGCCGACATACAAAGGGTTCAGTTCAGTGCAATTCTTGCAAGAACTGGATCCATTACACCTGCACAACACTTGCATCCACAAAACATTACACAAACACCTGGACCTGCTCCTTATGCTCATTCCCCCCTTATGGGATTAAGGCGTCTGGCAATAGATACATAGATACATAAAATATGGCCACCACTAGTGATTATGTCAGCCACTGAACCACACAGGATTACTATACCTGGAGCGGTGGCGTCTTAGTCGTGGATCTACCCCCCAGAGGCTGTCAAAGAGAAGAGGAGGACAGCATGGGGGCCAAACCACCACAAACCCCTCCGGCCCCTCACGGGGCTCGAGCACCTGGGAGTGGCTTTGGTCGCCCGGGCAAGTACTACATCTCCCAACACAACACACACAACAATACTGTTTTTTCTACACCGAGAAATGACTCCCCGGCTGTCATTTCACGACGACTTCTTCTAGCCGGGGACATTGAGAGCAATCCAGGACCCACCAACAAATACATATGTCCAACATGCTCAAAACCTATCACGTCGAGCTGACAGACAAAGGGTTCAGTTCAGTGCAATTCCTGCAAGAATTGGACCCATTACACCTGCACAACACTTGCATCCAGAAAACATTACACAAACACCTGGACCTGCTCCTTATGCTCATTCCCCCCACCCATCAACCCCCCTTCCAATCCTACTCTTACTTCCTTCACACCTCCACAACCAAACCCATCGACCCTTCCCACACCATCCAGTCCCCCAACTCCTCCCATTCCAACCCATCCTAAACCACCTCAACCCTTACCTCCATCACAACCTCCTCCTACCCCTTCCCCTCCACCCACACCATCTTGACCCCCGTGCTGCAGCAGCCAACACACATCGCATACACAACATAAACATCCTGCAGTTAAACATAGATGGCATAAACACCAAAAAACATGAACTCACATAATTCATCAAACAACAGAACATACACACTGCCATCTTACAAGAAACAAAACTATACAAAGCACAGAAAACACCAACATTTCATAACTTCACCACCATTCGACAAGACCGGGCCGATGGCGGTGGCGGTGGACTCATCACCCTAAAACACAAATTCATCAACTTTACAGATACCAGTGCACACACAAAGTCACTTCTCCCCCCACATAACACCACAACAGAAATACTATCTATCTATAGCCCGACGCCCTAATCCCGCAAAGGGTGGCCGCAGACAAAACGCCTCCAAGTCACTCTGTCACCCACCATTTGACTACCCTCCCCCCAACTCACCCCCCCCCTCCCTCATATACCTCTCAACTCCATCCCTCCACCTCATCCTCGGTCTACCCCTCCCTCTCCCTCCCTCCACCTCACCTACATACACCCTCTTAGTCAGTCTTTCATTCTCCATTCTCTCCACATGTCCAAACCACCTCAGTGTATTTCTCCTGATCTTTTCAACCACATCCACATCTACCCCACAACGTTCCTTCACTTCTTCATTCGTCAACCTGTCCCTCCACGTCACTCCACATGCTCCTCTCAAGTAACTCATTTCCACTGCTCTCACTCTTGACTTGTTCCCCTCTTGCAAGGTCCACGCCTCGCTTCCATACGTCAGGGTAGGGATCACAATACCATCATGCAGTGACTTCTTAACTTCCATACTCACCTCCCTATTTCTCATCACTGCTTTCAGTGTACCAACAACCTTTCTTCCCTGCTGTACCCTTTCACGTACTTCATCCCCCAAAGTTCCATCCTTACTCATCACACTACCCAAGTACTTGAATGCACTCACATTCTCCATATCCTCACCATCCAACCTCACTGCACACTCTGTGACTTCATTCCTCTCAAACACCATAACTTATACTTTTGTTTACATTAACTTTCAGCTTCCTCCTCTTACACACTGTCCCTAATTCATTCACCAAACCTTGCAACTCCCATTCATCTTCACTCAACAATACTGTATCATCAGCAAACAGCAACACCGAAAGCTTCCAAATCTCACCCTCATTCATTAGGGCCACCCCCACATCCACTGCCCTACCATGCACCTCCTTTACAACCCCATCCATATATATATTAAACAGCCATGGAGACATCACACACCCCTGTTTCAGTCCCACACTGAGATCAAAGAACTCACTCAGCTCACCATCCACTCGCACCGTAGCCCTAGCTCCTTCGTACATACTCTTCACAGCACTCAACAATTTCCCCTCCACTCCATATATTCTTAATACTTTCCACATACCTTGCCTATCTATTCTGTCATAAGCTTTCTCCAAGTCCATGAAGGCAGCATACACCTTCCTTCCCTTCTCGAAATACTTCTCCACTAAACATCTTAGAACAAATATCTGATCTACACACCATTTTCCCTTCCTAAATCCCCCTTGTTCTTCTCCAACTAGCTCCTCTGTCATATGCCTAACCCTATCAATGAGTATTCTACCATATATTTTACCAGTCACACTAAGAAGGCAAATACCCCTATGGTTACCACATACTTCTGTCTCCCCTTTTCCTTTGTACAGAGGAACAATTATACCTGATTTCCAGTCCTCTGGAACTCTTCCCTCTTCCCAAGCCAATCTACACAACTTCCATATCCACTCCACAACAATCTCACCCCCATACCTAAGCATTTCACCACACACTCCATCAATTCCTGGGGCCTTTCCCAGCTTAATCTTCTTCATCGCTTCCACTACTTCCGACCTACTGATCTCTTTCTCCCTCCTCTCATCTCTTCTTCTCCCAGCCATTCCCCAACCACTTATACTCACACTGCTCTCACTCTCTACATTCAACAAATCCTCAAAGTGCTCCTTCCATCTCCTCAATTTCTCTCTCTTTTCCACCAACAATCTATTATTCCTATCTTTCACTCCCCTACTATTTCCCCTTTCACACTGCCTTACTTTCTTTACCTCCTTCCAAAACAATTTCTTACTCTCCCTCCATTTCACACTCAGATTCCTCCCAAACTCTTCATCCACTTTCTTCTTACTCTCCTTCACCAGTCTCTTAACCTCCCTTCTTCTGCTCACATATACCTCTTTCTTCTCTCTCTCATCTTCTCCCCTACCTTTACTTGCCAACCATTCATCATATGCCTTCTTCTTTTGTTCCACAGCTCGTTTCACCTAGTCATTCCACCATGCTGTCCCTTGCACACCCTTGCATCTCCTCCTCACTCCACAAACCGCCTCACACGCTGCGCTTATCTCTTCCGTGAATATCTTACATACGTCTTCCACCCCTTCCATCTGCTCTAGCTCATACCTTCCCAATCTTTCTTCCACTATGCTCTTATACTCTGTCATTTTCTCACTATCTTGCAATTTCTCCACTCTTCTCACAGGAGCTGCTTCCTCCTGTCTTCCCCTTCGTCTCCTCAACCACTTTCTTTGCAGCTCTACCTTGGCCATCACTAAGTGATGATCCGAGACTCCATTCCCCCACCCTCTCCACACTCTTGCATCCAACACTTGTCTTCTCATTCGCTCATCCACACACATGTAGTCTATCATTGCCTTTTGTTCAACAAGTTCACCATCCATCCTCCTCATTACTCTCCATGTATACCGGTGGATCATCTTATGACGAAAGTAGGTGTTGGCTATTGCCAACCCCTTACCAGCACAGACGTCCACCAAAGCACTACCATTCCCATCTACTTCAGCTACAATCAATTAAAATACGCACTGGTAACAAATCACACATAACAATCGCTAACACGTACATTCCCCCCCAATCGTCCCCCGCAGTACCACACAATTACTCTCCACAGATACACCATATCACTAACATACCCATCATCCTTGGTGGTGATTTCAACGCCAAGTCATCAGCCTGGCATGTCAACAACCCTGACACAGACAGAGGGCTGGTACTACAATCCCAGACAGATCATCATTTCATACTAAACAGTCTAGATCAACATATCCATATCCCACACCAAGCCCTCTTCCTCCCATCATCTCCAGACATCACCTTCTGCTCCCCAAACCTCGCCCCCACTACATCATGGAGAGTGGTCAAAACCCTAGGTTCTGATCACATCCCAATCATTATCACTACCAAAACCAGAATCACCCCAGCTGGCCATAAACACACATACACTAATTATAAGAGAGCCAACTGGGAGGCCTTTGTAACTGAAACAGAACAACATCCTGAAACACTAAACAGTACACCCATCACAAACATCAACACCGCTGTGCACACTTTTAATACAATTATACAAAATGCAAACAAAAGACACATCCCTAGAGGCAACAGAAAGAGACACAACCCCAATTTCACACCAGAAATTCAATGCCTCATCAGACAACGGGACACACTGCGGACACTCCCCAACACCCCATACACAAGACACCACACAACAAATACAAGAACTCAACACTCAGATAAACAATAAAATATAAGAACAGCAAACACTAAACTGGAAAAATTACCTCCAAACACTTGACCACAAAACAAACATCAGCAAACTCTACACATCACACTTTCCAACAGCAACACCACACAATCACACGCTGCCATCACAACAATAGACACCATTCCCTCAAATAAACAACAAGCAAACACTCTCATCAATCACTTTTCACAAGTCAGCCATCTAAACCCCCATCCCAAAGACCGATGTATCATCCGACGTAAGAGACAGTTCCCCACAGACCCAGACCACGCACCTTTCACTGACAACCAGACGAAGCACATCATTAACAACCTCAAGCACTCATCTGCCTCTGGACCAGACAACATAAGCAACATTCACCTTAAACACCTAGGACCACAAGACATACAAGCACTCACCAACATATCAAACTACAGCTACTCACACAACATAATACCCAACATCTGGAAGCATGGCAATATCATCACTATCCCTAAACCCAACAAAGACCCCACATTACCCTCCTCACATCGCCCCATCACACTCCTCTGCACCCCATCTAAAGTCACTGAACGACTGGTACTACAACTAGTCACACCTCACATTCCCCTAGCCCAGTCACAACATGGCTTTAGGCCACTACACTCCACAAACACCCTTCTTACGGACCTTACACAGAGAGTTTTCGATGGCATGAATTCAGCTAGGCCACCACATAGAACACTCCTAATCACACAAGACATTAGCAAAGCTTTTGATGCCATCCCCTGCAACAACCTCACAAACAAAATACTCAACACAAACATGCACAATAACACAAAAAGATGGCTGGCAAACTACTTAGCAGGCAGATGTGCACACGTAACATTTGCCGGTCAGTCTTCTGACATCAGAAACTTCACAAACGGCGTCCCCCAAGGATCTGTTTTGTCCCCTACACTCTTTAATCTATACATGCACAACATACCCACACCCCACACACCACAGATACACATAGCTTCCTATGCAGATGATATAACACTTACATGTACGCACCAAAATGCAAACACAGCTGCACACATCATTCAACCTTACCTCAACACACTACATGAATGGTTCACCACAAACAGGCTCAAAATAGCCCCACCCAAATCTACAGTGACTCTTCTCACAAACTGGACAGCAGAACACAGTCACATCCCACACCTCACCATAAACAACACTCCCCTACCACACACACACACACACACACACACACAAAATCCTTGGCATAACATACAATACATCAATGTCATTGAAACAACACATCACAAACATTAAAAATAAAATAACACCAAGGCTCAATGCTTTGAGGTCACTTGCCCATACAACATTCGGACACAACAAAGAAACCACCACCACAGTATACAAACAATACATACATTCAGTGATGAATTATGCAAGCCCTGCCTGGGCTTCTAACCTCACCGAAACACACTACAACACTCTACAGACCATACAGAACAAGGCCCTAAAAATAATCACAGGCTGCACAGCTACTACACCCACAGACCACCTACATCAAGAAACCAAAGTCCTCAAAGTCAAGGATCACCTAGACATGAGAGGCACCCAGTTTCTTGCTGCAGCCTCCACAAACCCACAACATCCACTACAGTACATGGCAGCACATCCACCCACACCAAGGAACAGCAAAACAACACCCAGCACACGATACCATATACAAATACTGTACTGTCATCTCTCCCCCCTCGGCCACCTCAGACCAGCTTCCAGAAGCATATCCACACTCAGATCACTCGCCGCTCCATTCAGTCACTTAAAGACAACACACAGCTGCATGCACGGCCTCCTGACATCCACCCTTCTGAATCCTATCTTCCTCGTAAGGACAGGGTCCACCTGGCCAGGCTAAGATGTGGGCACCATCCAGCCCTCTTAAGCTACTAGAAGAGGCTGGATGACTCCGTCGCTGATGCCTGTCCAGGATGCAACACAGCACCCCATACTATTAAGCACATTATGGAAGACTGCACTGCACACAATCACCTATGCCAACAACACAACATACACTCTTTGAGAGCGCTGTGGTAAAGCCCGGTCTTGGCCATGGCTTTCCTAAGGGACTTGGGGCTGTTCGGCCAGACTGCCTAGGGAACCGCTACTACTACTATACACCAACTAGAGGCAAGTGGGTTACGACGCCTGTCCACCATTCACTGGATAGTAAGTCAATTTATCTATCTATTGCCAAATGCATCAATCTTGGAAGAGATGGCCACAAGTCGCATCCAAGTCACCCGGCCCCCCATCATTTCACTGCCCTCCCCCCTGCTCATACCCTGCTTTCTCATATACCTCTCCACTCCATCCCTTCATCTCATTCTTAGCCTCCCCCTTCCAATCCCCCCCCCCCTCCACCTTGTTGGTCTCTCGCTATCCATCCTCTCCACATGGCCAAACCACCTCAGTGTATTTCTCCTAATGCTTTCTATCACATCCACATTCACACCACAAGGCTCTCTCACTTACTCGTTTTGTCAGTCTGTCTCTCCATGTAACTCAACATGCTCCTCTCAAATAACTTATTACCACTGCTCTCACTCTTGACTTGTGTTCTTCCAACAACGTCCAAACTTCACTTCCACGCATTACAGTTGGTATGACAATACCGTACTATCATGCAGAAACATTTTTACTTCCATGCTCACTTCCCCATTTCTTATCACTGATTTCAAAGATGCAGCAATCTTTCTTCCATGTTGCACCCTTTCCAGCACTTCATCCTCCAAACTTCCATCCTTACTCATCACACTACCCAAGTATTTAAATGCATTCACAATTTACATTTCATCATTAACCAACTTCACTGTACATTCAGTGACTTCATTTCTCCTAAAGGCCATAACTTTACTGTTCCATACATTCACCTTTAGATTCCATTTCTTACACACTCTCCCAAAATCATTCACTAAGCTATGCAGTTTCCCTCTGTCTTCACTTAACAATCATCTCATTAGGGCCACTCCAGCATCTACTGCCCTACCTTGTACCCTTTTATAACCCTATTCATACATACACTGAACAACCTTGGAGCCATGACACATCCCTGTTTCAATCCAACATTCAGGTTCAGAAAAATTCACTGAATTCACTATTCACATGCAGTGCAGCCAAGGCACCCTCATACATATTTTTCACAGCATTCAGCAACTTCCCACATACAGTACTCCATATACACACACCTTCCTTGAATAATAATGATGGGATGCATTGGGAAAACCCATCATTGAGCAGGGGTATCGTTAATCAGGGACTTTACAACAGAAAGTATAGTATACGGATGTGTTGGACAGCCTTAAGATCCACCCCAATGAAGTCCAAAACCATCCCAGATGAATCCAAAACCAAGTTTTGAGGTCACCTAAACCCGCTAAGAGCTTTAAAACATGTTAAACTCAGCCTAAAAACAGTTTATAGCTCACCTAAACCCAAAAATAATACCTGAAAATCATCAAAATTAAGTATGGAAAAAATCAAACAGTGAACTGTACCTGAAATTGACAGTGTTCACCCCACCTATGATTAAAACACATTTATCTAAGTCTAAAAACAGTTAATAAATCAACCAATAGATAAAATTTAAGTACAAAATATCATCAAAATCGGTTAAAAAAAAAAATAAATAAATAAAAAAAAAAATAGAATAAATGGGGACTGGCCATTGATAGGTGGGAAAGGGTGTTAATTTTTTTACTTTGCTATGGCAGGTATCGTTTAACAATTGATCATACTGCAGGGTATTCTTGATATTTTCCACATTCCTTGTCTATCCACTCTCATATGCTTTCTCCAAATTGATGAAGGCCACATAAAACTTCTTTCCCTGCTCTAGAAATTTCTCCACTAGAGAACTAAAGATGAATATCTGATCTACACAACCTCTTCCCTTCCTAAAACCTCCCTGTTCTCCTCCATCTAAGGTCTACGACTTCTCTAGTTCTGTCAATAAGTATCCTACCATATACACTTCCTATTGCACTAGGAAGACAAATGCCCCTATGATTAACATACACTCCTTTTTCCCCTCTTCCTTCGTACAGGGGAATAATTACACCTGACTTCCAATCCTCTGAGAATCTACCTTCCTCCAAGGTCAATCTGTGCATATTCCATCTCCACTTTACAACAATCTCTCCCCCATGTTTCATAATTTCACCACACACTCCATCAATTCCTGGAGCTTTCCCCATTTTGACTGTCTTCATTCCACTATTTCCATCTTTCTGATCTCTTTCTCCCTTCTCATCTCCCTCCTTGCCATTCCCCAGCGACCTATACTCACATTACAACTTGAGAGGTGTATGAGGGAGGGGGGGAACGAGTTGGGGAGAGGACAGTCAAATGCTGGGTGACAGAGCGACTTGGAGGAGTTTTGTCTGCGGCCATCCTTTGCGAGATTAGGGTGTCGGCTATAGATAGACAGATACATAGACTTTCATTCTCTATGTTTAACAGTTCCTTAAAGTGTTCTCTCCATCTGCCTACTTCTTCTCTCTTCTCCACTACTAATCTGCCGTTTTTATCTTTCACTCCCCTCCTAACTTCTCTATCACCTCTTTACCACCTTCCAGAACATTTTTTTACATTCCCTCCACTTTACTCTCTAATTCCTTCCAAATTCCTCATCCACTCTCTTTCGTACTCTCTTTTGCTAATCTTTTCACCTCTCTCTCCTCTCTACAGTACATATAACTCTCCCTTCCATCTCTCAACTTCCTCCATGCCTCTACTTCCCATATTCTCACTATATGCTTTCTTCTTTTGCACCACAGCTTGACTCACCTCTTCATTCCACCATGCTGTTCCTTGCACCCCCTTTCACCCCACAAACCACCTCACATGCTGCACAGATTTCCTCTGTGGATATATTGCACACAACTTCTACCTCCCCCATATCATATTTACCCAATTGCTCCTCCACTCCTCTCTTAGACTCTGCCTTCTTTTCATCCTCTTCCAACCTTTCTTCCCTTGTTGCATGGACTACTTCCAACTATCCTTCCCTTCTCCTATTCCTCAAGTGCACTTGAATCTTGACTTTCACCATCACCATGTGGTGGTCTGAAAATCCACTCCCCCAACCTCTGTATGCTCTTGCATCCATTACATACCTTCTCATTCTTATCATCCACACACACACAATCAATCACTTCCTTCCGTTCATTCAATTCATCACCCACCCTTCTCATCACTCGCCACGTAGACCTGTGGATCATTTTGTGGCTAAAGCGGGTATTGGCTATCACCATCCCTCTCCCTGTACAAATGTCCCAGCACAAATGGGTGGTAAGTGCTGTACTTTATTATAATTCATTTTGCAACCTTCATCTTCTTCACTTATTTATTTGCTGATTTTTTTTGTTTAGGCATTGTTTTCTTAGTGTGTTGCATTATACTGGATGTTCCCACCTATGTTTTGATGTCCAACTAACTGAAAGACCAAAGAACACTGCCACAATTAGGAGGAGTGCTGTACATATCAGTAGGATACAGGTAGGGTATAGATACGTAGGGTAGTGTTCCGTATGAGGATTTCGTCTGCATCTGGACATCCCGATGGCTCTATTAAGTCGGATATTCGAGGGATTACTGTGATACCAAAGGAATAAAGCATAGTACTAAAAAATCATTCACTAACCTGATTCTTTTCAATTATTTTGTTGAGCATGATGATACCTTTTATTTTCTGCTGCCATATCATCAGCCAAAAATGTGGCGTTGTATGTGATAATGGCCCTTGCGTCAAAACATAGGATCTTTTCACGCACTCAGCCTGTTGAAAAAGCACACTGCTATAACAATAACAATGATGGTTATACTGCAATAATAATAGTAATAATAATAATAATCATCATCATCATCACCCTAGGGCAGGGTGAGGAGTAGCAATGTCCAGACAGCCCAAATTTGCCCAATCCAATAGGCCACACTTCCAATCACTCATCATTCAAGCCCCCGGAATCCTGGCTCTATCAGATACATCAAAAACATTCATCACATTCCATAGCTTCACATAAACGTATCTGACAGAGTCAATCCAGACTCTGCCACGTTAAAAAAGGGGTGCCAAATCCCTGATCACGCACTTCTCCTCACAACATTCATCCAGCCAGCTCAATCTCTTGTCAGTTCCCTAGCCTCACTGACTTCCAAACCACTCTTCCTCAAACACACATCCACCACATCTCTCTACCTTCTTCTTGGCCTACCTCGCCTCCTCCCTCCTTCATATTCACTCAGATATACCTTTTTCACCACTCTATTGTTAACCATTCTTTCCGCACAACCATACCATCTCAGGACACACTCTTCGATTCTGGTGTCCACCGACTTCCTCACTCCACACCTTTCATGAATCACATTATTTTGTATCCTATCCACCCTTGGTACTCCACATACATTTCTCAGCAGTCCCATCTCCACTGCTCGTACTGCTGACTTTTCATTTTCATGCCACACCATAATCTCACATCCATATGTTAAAGTTGGCAGCAGCACTCCCTCATGCAAGCCTCGTGTAGCTGCAACACTCAAGCTTCAGTTTCTTATCAACGCCTTCATTGCACCAACTACTTTTCTTCCTTGTGCCACTCTGCTTTCAATTTCTTTTGCACATTTTCCTCTCTTTTCTATCACTGTACCCAGGTATTTGAACTCTCTCACCAATTCCAGTCTCTCTCCATTCACTGTAACATCGCATTGGGAGTCACCTTCTCTCTCAATAACCATCACTTTACTCTTTTCTACATTTACTCTCAAGGCATGATGCTCATGTGACATCAGCAAAACTCTGCACTAGCCTACCAAGTTCTTGTCTGGCATTTGCAAGTAGCACTGCATCATCAGCATACCACAAATTCGAGATATTCCATCCATCACCATCCCCCTCTCCATTGCTCATGTTGTTACTTCTCTCATCACCCCATCCACATATATACTGAACAACCATAGGGACATCACACAACCTTGTTGCACGCCCACACTGATCGTGAACCATTCGCTTAGATGCCCATTAAGCCTTACACATGCTTCACTACCATCATAAAAACTCTCGAAGGCACCTAGCAGCTTACCATCTACACCGTACATGTGCAAAACTTTCCACAAACCCTCTCTGTCCACTTTATAAATGCTTTTTCCTGATCCATGAATGCCATAAACACCTTATGGTCCTTTTCACAAGCCTTCTCTGCTATCTGTCTCACTGCAAATATTTGATCCACACATCCATTGCCACTCTTAAAGCCACCCTGTTCATCACTCATTAGGACTTCTGATGTCCCTCTTACTTTCTCTATAATTACTCTTCCATATAACTTCCCTACCACACTCAATAAACTTGTACCACGATAATTCTTGCACTCACTTCATTCACCTTTATTTTGTACGGGGGGACAATCACAGCCTTTGTCCACTCTGCTGGCACAGTTTCACTCAACCATGCCTTCTTACATATCTCCAACAAGCGCTTCATTCCACTCTCTCCACTACACTTAATCATCTCTGCATACATCTCATCAACCCCAGATGCTTTCCCATTTTTCAGTTGCTTCACGGCACTCTTCACCTGTGCGAGTGTCACGTCTCCTGGCACTGCATTCCTGCTCTGCACACCCCCAAAACCAATCATGTTTACAGCTGCTCTGCTCTCTCTAATCCCATTCATCATCTATCTATCTATCTATTGCCAGATGCCTCAATCCCATTTGGGGTGGCCACAAACAAACTGTCTCCAAGTCGCCCTGTCCCCCGCCTTTTCACTGCCCTGCTCCCAACTCACACCCCTCTCTCATATACCTCTCCACCCCATCCCTCCATCTCATCCTCGGCCTCCCCCTCCATCTTCCCCCCTCCACCTCACTCACATACACTCTCTTCGTCAGCCTTTCACCCTCCATCCTCTCCACATGGCCAAACCACCTCAGTGTGTTCCTCATAACGCTTCCTATCACATCCACATCCACACCACAATGCTCCTTTATATCCTCATTCGTCAGCCTGTCTCTCCATATGACTCCACAGGCTCCTCTTAAATAACTCATTTCCACTGCTCTCACTCTTGACTTGTGTCCTTCCAACAACGTCCAGGCTTCACTTCCGTACATTAGAGTTGGTATCACAATACTGTCATGTAGTAATTTTTTCACTTCCATGCTCACTTCCCTGTTTCTTATCACTGCTTTCAAAGAACCAGCAACCTTTCTTCCCTGCTGTACCCTTTCAAGCACTTCACCCTCCAAACCTCCATCCTTACTCATCACACTACCCAAGTACTTAAACGTACTCACATTTCCAATTCCTCACCATCCAACCTCGCTGTACATTCACTGACTTCACCTCTCTCAAAGACCATCACTTTACTCTTCCCTACATTCACCTTTAGATTCCGTTTCTTACACACTCTCCCAAACTCATCCACCAAGCCTTGCAGCTCCTTTTCGTCTTCACTCAACAACACAGTATCATCTGCAAACAACAGTCCAGGGAGTTTCCAAACACTATCCTCTCTCACCAGGGCCACTCCAACATCCACTACCCTACCTTGTACCTCTTTTATTACCCCATCCATGTAAAGATTAAACAACCATGGAGACATGACACATCCCTGTTTCAACCCAACTTTCAAAGAGAAAAATTCACTTAGTTCACCATCCACACGCACTGCAGCCTTTGCACCATCGTACATACTCTTCACAGCATTCAACAACTTCCCATCTACTCCATATATTCTTAATACTTTACACAATCCTTGTCTATCCACCCTGTCATATGCTTTCTCCAAATCCATGAAAGCTGCATACAACTTCTTTCCCTTCTCTAGAAACTTTTCCACTAAAGATCTAAGAATGAATATCTGATCTACACAACCTCTTCCCTTCCTAAAGACTCCCTGTTCTCCTCCAACTAATTTCTCTGTTCTTTCTCTGACTCTGTCAATAAGTATCGTACCATACACTTTTCCTATTATACTAAGAAGACAAATGCCCCTATGATTACCACACACTTCTTTTTCCCCTTTTCCTTTGTACAAGGGAATAATTATACCTGACTTCCAATCCTCTGGGACTATACCTTCCTCCCAGGCCAATCTGCACAATTTCCACATCCATTCTGCTACTATCTCTCCCCCATGCTTCAGCATTTCACCACACACTCCATCAATTCCTGGGGCTTTCCCCAATTTAACTTTCTTCATTGCTTCCACAACTTCTATCCTACTGATTTCTTCCTGTCTTCTCACCTCCCTCCTTCTCCCAGCCATTCCCCAGCCACTTATACTCGCATTACTTCCATCCTCTATGTTCAACAATTCCTTAAAGTGTTCTCTCCATCTGTTCACTTTTTCTCCCTTCTCCACTAGTAATCTACCATTTTTATCTTTCACTCCCCTGCTAACTTCACTTCCACCCTGTCTTACTCTTTTCACCTTTTTCCAGAACATTTTCTTACAGTCCCTCCACTTTACACTCAAATTCCTTCCAAATTCCTCATCCATTCATCAGACTTTCAATATATTCTTTCCATCTGGTCCTTACTTCATCCCCATGGGTTACTAATCTACCACCTACATCCTTCACACCATCACATTTCTTTCCGCTTTCACTTCTACATTTCTGCACCTCTTTCCACAATAACTTCCTATTTTCAGAGTAGTTTACATTCATTTTTCTTCCTAGATCATCATTTACCTCCTTTTTCCTCTTTACTACTGTCTTTAAGTGCCTCTTGCTCTCAATATATTCAGTTCTTATTTCAGCTGAACCCCTGTCCTGAAACCACTTTAGCCACTTCTTCCTCTTTTCCTCCACTGCTCTCTTAACCTCCTCATCCCACCATGCTGTACCTTTCTTCTTTGTTGTTACTCTTGCCACACCACACACCACTTTGGCATTTCTAACTAAGCAATTCCTATATGCATTCCACAGGCTGTCCAAATCCATTTAATTCCAATTCACTGATTGTACCTCCTCCCATACTTTGGTCCTTGTGTATTCATCTGCCATTTCTTTGATCATAAACTTCTCAACTTTCAGTCTTTTGCCCTGACTGCTCCTATCTCTCCTGATCCACCTCACTCCTCTCAGCTTGACCTTGCATACCACAATCATATGATCTGACAGACCTCCATATCGTCCTCTCACGGCCCTCATATCAGCAAGCGTTCCCAGCATCGCCCTCTCTATGAGCATGTAATTAATCAGGATTCTTTCAACATGATCACCGTTCCCTCTATACCATGTATATTTACGTGCCTCTTTGTGTTTGAAATATGAGTTACAAATGCACAACCCTCCTCTCCTGACACATATCCTTCAGTCGCTTCTCATTATCATTTTCTCCTGGTACTCCACTACATCCTCAGAACCAGTGCCTATTCTTCCATTCATATTACCCATTATGATCACTTTATAGCTCCTGGGGATTTCTCCCACTACCGCACCCAGCTCATCCCAAAACCTGTCTTTCTCTCTCATTCCTGTCCTCTCACAGTGCATATGCTACAATCACCACCATTTTCACCTCCTCAATCTTGAACCTGAATTATATACACCTCGAGCTGACACATTTGTAGTCTCTCATTCCACTCTGCCACACCTCATTCATCAACAAAGCAAATCCTTCCTTGTATCTTCCTCGCCCATTCATGCCCGATCTTACACATTTCACACACTCCCACTCCTCCACTTGACACCCTTTCACCTTTGTTTCACACAATTCCATCACAGCATATCTTGCACTCTTGAACTCATTCACCACTTCCACCCTCTTGCTCTCCTCATTCACACCTCTCACATTCTACATGGCCATGCGACTCTGCCCATTTGTTTGGGGCCCTGGGCAGGTATTGGGCCCTCCGAGGCTCTCTGAAACAACTGCCATGATTAAGTGATTTTGGATAGGGCAATCTGGGGGACACTTAACCCTGCCAAAAAACCAAGTTATATGGTTACTACCCAGCATAGTAAATGGTTTCCTGGGTACAGGAAACCATTTGGCTTGTCAGTCAGTATAGAAATCATACAGCATCTCTACACTGAGTGAGTGGATGATGTGCACCCCCATCCACCACATATAATAATAATCATCATCATCATCATCATCATCCGGATCTCCTTTCCCACCCAAGTGCAGGGTGAGGAATAATAATAATAATAATAATAATACTGTAATAATAATAATAATAATATATATTTTTTTTAATGTGTCCAACTCTGGGCAAAGGCTTCACAGCCTGCTCCCAAGGCCCAGTACCCCTCCTACATACCGCACACCTCCACAAGTCACCACTATGGCGTTAACACCCACTGCTCATACAGGACTGGTGTATTGGTATTAGCAGGGTTATTTTAACGATGTGTTGGCGGGTCTTCTGGTAGATCTGTAAAGTCTGATTTTATGAGATTCAAATCCTTAAGCTGTTCCCTGCCCCACCTGGGATTTGAACCTTGGTCCAGTAGGATTGCAGGCCGACTGAGCCACAGCCTTCACCCATTGTAATAATACAGTAAAAGTCCTCTACTGTAATCCAGCTACCAATAATCCAACAATCCCAAGTCTGTACTCCAAATTTTTCAAGGTGAATTTTTAAATATTTTCTCTGGGTTTTATCTATGGATTTATCTGGCTTGGACTTACTCTTGGACTTGGATATACCTGCCTGCAACTACTCATCAACACTTCTATGCACTTCCGGTGAGAAAAACAATAACCCAAGCATTTTAAGTGTTTTTTTTTTTTCAGTGATCATGCACACTCACGATCACTGATTTCTGCCCAGGGATGTCCCCTTCCTACCCCTATATACCCAGGGAAGACAGGAGGGGAGGACAAAACGAGCTCCACCCACCTCTACCTCAACTCCCACCGTTCCCCCATACCCCTATCCAATCCAAGACCCCCAACCGTCATTCTTAATTGGCAGTTACATCTCAAGCTAACCTCATACTCTACACCCACAGTCACATTATTAATACACAAACAAAACACTAGGCTATGCAAAAAGTATAAAACATAACTGTGAACACAATACAACAAGAAATTAATGCATTATAACACTGACAGTAAAACAAAAATGTAAACAATGGCCATCCCAGGCCTGATGCATCTTGTGCTTGCATGCGTGCATGTCTGTGCCTGTGTGTGTGTGTGTGTGTGTGTGTGTGTGTGTGTGTGTGTGTGTGTGTGTGTGTGTGTGTGTGTGTGTGTGTGTTCTTACCTAATTGTATCTTTACAGGAATGAGTCAAGCTCGTACTGTCCCGTGTTAAACCATTTTTATCGTACATATTCTTAAAAATATGAATTGTTTTGGCACACACTATTTCATTTGGTAGCGCATTCCACTGATCAATTGCCTATTTGGGAAGCTAAATTTTCTTACGTCTTTATCGCCTCACTTTTTATGCAGTTTTTTGCAGTGTCCTCTTGCTGATGCATCCCCATAGGTTATGTAATCATTTGTCTGCTGTATTTTCTCCTTCCCTGATATGCACTTATATAGTATAATCATGTCTCCTCTTTTCCTTCTCTCCTGTAATGTAAGTAAATTCAGTTTTTCCAGTCTTTCTTCGTAGCGTAGATCCTTTAAGCTTGGTACAGTAAAACCTCGATTTAACGGCATTCATTCTAACGGCACAAATCTCCCAAGGAATATTTATGCAAAAAAAAAAGAATTTAATTCCCCCCAGAATGGATAAAAATTAGAAAGAAATTCAAATGTGGCAGGCGCCGCGTGCATCTCGATCGTCTGTGTGCAGTTTCCCGCCAACTGAGTATGTTTATGCTCACCCAGTCTTCCTCCTGCATAGCCTGACCCCAAGGTGAAAAAAATTAGCATGTAAGGTTAGATTTAAGAACTAGTGTTACCGACTTCATAACTTACTGAACTTATTTACATAGTACCATCTATTCTACTCCAACCTGCCAACTAACTTACCTGGATTACTGTACTGTACTTACCTGGATTACTGTACAGTACTTTACTACAGTACAACACCACACCTACCTGCTTTCTTTTGTTCTAAACATAAAATTTTTTTATTGATTTTGAATGTCTGCACATGTTCACATGCTTAAAAATGTGTTAGCGTGAGTTCCGGGGGTATCGTTAGGTGTAAGCCCAACTCTAACGGAATTTCGTTTTTTTCGGCATGCTCAGGGCCCCCCCAGGGTTTATCGACGTTTCATTGTATCCACTTGGAGCACCGCTTTGAACTTTTTCAATCTTACTTATGAGTTTTTTGAGATGAGGACTCCAGACTACTGACACATCCTCCAGGGTTGGTCTGATGAATGATGTTATTATCTTTCATAGCACGTCTTCATTTATGTATGTGAATGCTATTCTCGTATTTGCAAGCAGTGTATACGTGTTCCGTACCTTCTCACTGATGTGGGCAGCCGGAGATAGTTTGTTATTGATAATCACACCTAGGTCCTTCTCTTTTTCTGATTTTTGTAGGGTTTTGCTTCCTAACTTATAACCCCAATCAGGTCTTTTTCCACTTTTACCAAACTACCAAACTACCCTGGGGGTAGGGGGGTTTTCAAGAATACTCCACCAATATCCCTGCTTGTCGTAAAAGGTGACTAAAACGGTTGGCGGAGGGTTAGTGCCCCTCCCTGGAAAACAACTAACTAAAAAAACAAACAAGAAGCCTCGGACAAGGACTGACCAAACGATGACGACCAAGGACCGGACAAAGGACTTGGTAATGAGTACATGGAATGTAAGAGGAGCAAATGATGAGGTGAAAGAGAGAGAGATTGTCCAGGTGCTTGAGGGTGCGAAAGTGGATGTATGTGGAATAACTGAAACAAAATGGAGAGGAGAAAGTGTGAGAGAATGGGAGTATGGATGGGGTATATGTGCAGGAGTAGGTGAGAATGAGAGGGCAAAGGAAGGAGTATGTATAGTTGTGAGTAAAAGATGGAAGAGGAGCATAAGACAGTATGGATCAGTTGGGTCAAGGATTGTGTGGGTAAAGTTGAAAGTTGGAATACAAATGTGGGCGTTTGTGTGTGTGTATGCACCAACGCAAGATCGTGCTAGAAGAGTGAGAGAAGAGTTCTGGACAAATGTGGAAGTGTGCATGGAAAAGTTTGGAAGGAATGAGAGAGTGTTTTTGATTGGTGATATGAATGGTAAAGTTGAGAATGTGAAGGTGGATGGAATAGTTGGTGAGTGGGGTGTGCCTGCTGAGATAGATGAGAATGGGAGTGCATTAGTGGACATTTGTGCTGGGAGGGGGTTGGTGATAGCCAATACCCTCTTCAGGCATAAAATGATCCACAGGTATACATGGCGAGTGATGAGAAGGGTGGGTGGTGAACTGAATGAAAGGAAGGCAATGATTGATTAGGCTGCGTTCACACCAAGCGATTCAATTCGATTCAATTCATGGAGAATCATTTGATTCGATTCATTTTGAATCAGCGCCGTTCATACCGACAGAATCAAACTGTCAGAATCAACAGGGAAGGGAGTAGTGCAAAGGCTGACTTGAACGAGGATGGATGTAGACGCTCTTGCTGAAATAGAGGTGTTGCTGTGGCTGAGGCGGCGTAGGCATAGGCATCCAAGAAGAATATGGGTGCATGAAATTAATGCAAAAAGACCTGATTTTGGGAGTTTCAGACACTTGTTCCCAGATTTGATAAACAATTCAGACAAGTTTTATGATTATTTTAGGATGACCACTGAACAGTTTAAAATGCTAGTGGAGTTGACTGCACCCAACATAAGTAAACAGAATACTAATTACCAACGTGCAGTTGGAGTTGAAGAAAGGATTGCCATTTACCTTAGGTAAGAAGTGAACTGTTAAAAAGTCTGAAAGTTGGGAGAAGTAGTGTTTCATGCAGTATAAAAGACATCTTTTATTTCTGGTTATGAATACAGAATACATTAAGAAAACATATCTTTTATTTCTGGTTGTGCATAGAGTAAAAATAAGTATAAATTCTTTGTTCCTGGTTGTGAATCGTTTCGTTTCGTTTCGTTTCGTTTTTAAAGGCTCCAACATGCTTGCATGTGTCGGCCTTGGTCACCTAATGGCGGCTCTCCACGCTGCACGATCCATTGCAGCCTCCCTGTTCAGTCCCTTAACCCTAAGGTCACACTTAATGACCTCGTCCCATGTCTTTCTCGGTCTACCCCTCCCAACCCCACCCCCAATATTAACACTTCTCACCTTCCTCACCCAATTATCATCCCCCATCCTCTCCACATGTCCAAACCACCTCAATCTACCTCTCCTCATCACAACACCAATACACTCCAGTCCCATCCTACCTCTCAACTCTTCCATTGTAAACCCAGCCCCTCCAGGCCTTGGACGCAGGGACGCACAGCACATCCACCTAATCATTGTCATTTCTGTACGTCTGAGCCGGCGAATGTCTTCCTCCTTCACTGCCCAGGTCTCACTGCCATACAGCATTACACTCCTAACACATGCTGCATACAAAGACCCCTTAGCACGTAGGGAGAGCCCTCTCAATGTCAGGAGAGGCAAGAGCTCCCTGAACTTCTTCCAACCACTTCTCACCCTAACCACAGAGCTAGCTCCAGCCCCACCTCCAGCACACAACATGTCTCCCAAATAACAAAACTCTTCCACACACTCAAGAGATTCACCAGCAAGTTCAATCCTTTCACGTCTGACGATCTCCACCTGCTCACCCCGGCACGCCATACATATAAAATCAGCATTATCTCGCAGTCTACCTCTGATACCACTACATCTCTTATGCACCCATTTATCACACACACTGCACAAGATGGAATTACTTCCCACGCCCTTGTGGCAAACTGCACATGGCCACTCTCCCTCGTCTTTGACAGTACCGCCACCAACCCTAGATATCATCACTTTTGTTTTATCTGCATTTACCCTTAAACCCTTTTGCCCCATACCATCTCTCCACTTCCTAAACCTTTCCTCCGCCTCCCTTTCATTTTCTGCAATCAACACCAAATCATCAGCATACAACAACTCCCACGGGAGTCCGTTTCTAAAGTCACGTGAAAGGGCTTCAAGTACCATGATAAACAACATGGGACTCAAGACTGACCCCTGATGCACACCAACATTCACGGAAAACTCATCACTCAAATCTCCATTCACTCTCACCTGGGTGTGAGCACCCACATACATGGCCATAACCACCCTAACCAGCCACTCCTCCAAACCAAGCTTTCTCATTGCCCACTTCACCACCTCTCTAGGGACTCTGTCAAAGGCCTTTTCCAAATCAACAAAAACAAAATAAAGATCCCTTCTCCTACCAATATATTTTTCCTGAAGCTGTCGAACAATGAATATGGCATCAGTGGTCCCCCTACCTGGCATAAACCCAAACTGCATCTCATCAATATTCACTCTTTCTCTAATCATACCTTCTAAAACTCTCTCCATTACCTTCATTATCTGATCTAAAAGCTTTATACCTCTATAATTTCCTCTTTCCAGGGCATCACCCTTCCCTTTATACACATTTACAATTATACTCTTCAGCCAATCATCTGGGACAACACACTCATAAATAATCCTGTTTATCAGGTCAGTGACTAAACTCACCCCTATATCTCCTGAGGCCTTCAACATTTCGGCAGTCAACCCAGACACACCTGCTGCCTTCCCCACCCTCATCCTGCCTATTGCCTCACTCACAGTAGCAGTATCAATCAAAGGCCAAGGGCCAGACACTGGATCTGCTGGCTCCAAACCTTCCCTGTCCCAGTCAAACTCCTCATTCAACAACCGGTTATGATGCTCTCTCCATGCATCTTTAATATCCTCACTGTTCACCACTACCCTTCCTTCATCATTCTTCACACACTGCTCACCTATGATATCCCGATTATCCCTCTTCACCTGACCTGCCACCCTAAATATATTTTTCCTTTCCCCATGGTTTAGGTTATCAAGTAATTGTCTCTGTGACTCAGACTTTGCCCTGTATACCTCTCTTCTAGCCCTACGCTTGGCAGCCAAATATTCCTCTTTGCTACCACCCTTCTTCCATTCCCGGAAAAGCCTTCTTTTCTCCTTAATTGCAGCTTCTACACCCTCATCCCACCACCAAGTTACTTTATGTCTTGGTGGTCCTCTTGTCCAGCCGCATGTTACATCAGTAACTCTCAAGAAATTGTTCTTGAGGGCTCTGTACTGTTCATTAACGCCTCTGTCTACAGCTCCCTGTTCAGCCACCACTCTCCTCAACTCGCTATAGAAGGCATCCCTTACTACTTGGTTTTTCAGCTTCCATATTTTCCTCCTAGGTACATAAGTCCTCTTTTTCATCACTTGTTCTTTAAGCACCATATCACAAATCAATAGTTTGTGCTGCTGCACACACTCCTCACTTCCTATAACTTTAACATCCCTCACTAACCTCCGATCGACCCTCCTAACCAGAAAATAATCTATCTGACTGCTATTTCCCCCAGACTCATACGTAATTAACCTACTGTCTCTTTTCCTAAAATATGTGTTGCACACAATCATGTCCGTTGCCTCCCCAAACTCGAGTATCCTTTCCCCTTCTGCATTCCTTAGACCATATGCACATCCCCCATGCACTCCTTCATAACCTTGTGCTGCCTCACCTACATGACCATTTAAGTCCCCTCCCAAAATCACTATCTCATCATCCCGCGTACCACCCACTACACGTATTAAATCATCCCAAAATCTATCTTTCTCTGATTCATCCAATCCTGCCTGTGGAGCATATGCCGATATAATCACAGCTATCTTTCTTCCCAACAAAATTTTCACTACCAATATCCTATCGCTTACTCTCAAAACATTCATAACATATTCCACCCATTTCTCCGCAACCATCACACCAACACCTCCATATCCGTCTGTCCCCCCCTGCCAAAACAACTTATAGCAACAGTCCTTCCCAACAATCTTTCTGGCTGATCCACCCCTGTACCGGACTTCCTGCAAACACACCACATCCACCCACCTCCTACTGAATGCCTCAACGACTTCCCCCGCTCTTCCCCTCAAACTTCCCACATTCCATGAACCCACCCTCATCCCCGTGGGTGATTTACTGTCCTCAGGCTTGCTTTGAAACCTTTTTTGTTTTGTCATCTTCAGTATTAATAAATGGGGACAGACACAGCACAGGTCCCACTCACTGCACAATCCCAGGTCCAGGCAATGGATCCGGGACCCCTAGCCCACCAGCTTACCAGTGGCTGTGGTAGTGGCCTCGGGGCACCCTGCCAGGACAGCTGCAGGGACACCCTCCAAGCGCGTCTTGGCACTGCAACTATCCCGCCATTATACACCCACTGATAGGGCAGCCTCCTGGGGCGCTACTCCCAGGTTCGGGCCCCTCTCTATTGGGCGGAAGCGGCAGCCTGGGAACCGCAATGCCCTGTACCCTCTAGCACAGGCCCGAGCCCCATCTCGCCCTGGACCCATGATCTATGCCGGCGGAACCCCCACCACGCCTCCCCCCAGAAGTCCGCCACTAGGTAGCGGGGGCAAAGTTTTCTGGCCGCATGCCCTTGCTGGCGCCAACCCCTGTAACGTAGTGGGATACGTTGTGTGAAATGTAAAGTGCATGTGGTGTAGTGCATAGATAGTTAGAGGAAATGTTTGGGAGAGTATGCTGGTCTACTCTCCATGTTACTGTCACACTGAAAAGGTCAGCAGAGGGGGATGGTTAGATAGCTAGTGAAACAGGAGCTCCAGCTCTCCCTATCACCAGCATTCCCACTCCCCTCGGGAGTACTACCCTGTTCGGCCCGTGCTACGGCCTCCTCCTATTAAGAAAATAGACATCCTTTATTTATGGCTGTGAATACAGTAAAAAAAAATAGACATCCTTCATTTATGACTGAATAGAGTAAAAAAATAGACATAATATGTTTATCATTGTGAATGCACAAAAATCATTGTTCCACTTTTTAGCATCATAAATAGCACGTCGCTCTCTCACTACATTTATCAGGACGTCCGGTAGCATGGTGCTCACTCCTCCACTGAATCACCGTGACTGATGAAAAAATGGACCCTCGCGCATCAGTGATTCTGAATCGCATTGAATCGGCATGATTTGAATTGAATTGATTCGCTTGATGTGAACAATTCCTATAGGAATTAACATGTCGCATCAAGACGAATCATGAATCGATATGATTCTCCATGAATTGAATCGAATCGAATCGCTTGGTGTGAATGCAGCCTTATGTGTGTGTGGATGAAAGGATGCGAAGATGTGTAAAGGATGCAAGAGTGTTTAGAGGTTGGGGGAGTGGACTTTCTGACCACTACTTGGTGGTGGCCAGAATTAGAATGCAAGTAAGATGGAGGAATAGAAGAAGGGAAAGACGAGAGGAAGGAGTAGTTGCAAGGAGAGTGGAAAGGTTACAAGAGGATGAGAAAAAGGCAGAGTATAAGAGAGAAGTGGAGGAACGATTGGGCAAATATGAATTGGAGCAGATGGGAGACGTGGAAGGTGTGTGTAAGATATTTACAGAAGAAATATGTGCAGCATGTGATGTGGTGTGTGGAAGGAAGAGAAGACGGAGGGGGGTGCAAGGAACAGCGTGGTGGACTGAAGAGGTGAAACAGGCTGTGGCACAAAAGAAGAAAGCATACAATGAATGGATGAGAAATAGGGGTGTGGAAGAAGTTGAGAGGCGGAAGAGAGAGTTATATGTGGAAAGAAAGAGAGAGGTGAAAAGATTAGTAAGAGAGAGTAAGAAGAGAGTGGATGAGGAATTTGGAAGGAATTTGAGTGTAAAGTGGAGGGACTGTAAGAAAATGTTCTGGAGAGAAGTGAAAAGAGTAAGACAGGGTGGAAGTGAAGTTAGCAGGGGACTGAAAGATAAAAATGGTAATTACTAGTGGAGAAGGGAGAAAAATTGAACAGATGGAGAGAACACTTTAAGGAATTGTTGAACGTAGAGGATGGAAGTAATGCGAGTATAAGTGGCTGGGGAATGGCTGGGAGAAGGAGGGAGGTGAGAAGACAGGAAGAAATCAGTAGGATAGAAGTTGTGGAAGCAATGAAGAAAGTTAAATCGGGGAAAGCCCCAGGAATTGATGGAGTGTGTGGTGAAATGCTGAAGCATGGGGGAGAGATAGTAGTAGAATGGATGTGGAAGATGTGCAGATTGGCCTGGGAGGAAGGTATAGTCCCGGAGGATTGGAAGTCAGGTATAATTATTCCCTTGTACAAAGGAAAAGGGGAAAAAGAAGTGTGTGGTAATCATAGGGGCATTTGTCTTCTTAGTATAATAGGAAAAGTGTATGGTAGGATACTTATAGACAAAGTTACAGAAAGAACAGAGAAATTAGTTGGAGAAGAACAGGGAGGCTTTAGGAAGGGAAGAGGTTGTGTAGATCAGATATTCATTCTTAGATCTTTAGTGGAAAAGTTTCTAGAGAAGGGAAAGAAATTGTATGCGGCCTTCATGGATTTGGAGAAAGCATATGACAGGGTGGATAGACAAGGATTGTGGAAAGTGTTAAGAATATATGGGGTAGATGGGAAGTTGTTGAATGCTGTGAAGAGTATGTACGATGGTGCGAAGGCTGCAGTGCATGTGGATGGTGAACTAAGTGAATTTTTCTCTTTGAAAGTTGGTTTGAAACAGGGATGTGTCGTCTCCATGGTTGTTCAATCTGTACATGGATGGGGTAACAATAGAGGTACAAGGTAGGGTAGTGGATGTTGGAGTGGCCCTGGTGAGAGAGGATAGTTTTTGGAAACTCCCTGTACTGTTGTTTGCAGATGATACTGTATTGTTGAGTGAAGACGAAAGGGAGCTGCAAGACTTGGTGGATGAGTTTGAGTGAGTTTGAGAGAGTGTGTAAGAAACGGAATCTAAAGGTGAATGTAGGGAAGAGTAAAGTGATGGTCTTTGAGAGAGGTGAAGTTAGTGAATGTACAGTGAGGTTGGATGGTGAGGAATTGGAAAATGTGAGTACGTTTAAGTACTTGGGTAGTGTGATGAGTAAGGATGGAGGTTTGGAGGGTGAAGTGCTTGAAAGGGTACAGCAGGGAAGAAAGGTTGCTGGTTCTTTGAAAGCAGTGATAAGAAACAGGGTAGTGAGCATGGAAGTGAAAAAGTTACTACATGACAGTATTGTGATACCAACTCTAACGTACGGAAGTGAAGCTTGGACATTGTTGGAAGGACACAAGTCAAGAGTGAGAGCAGTGGAAATGAGTTATTTAAGAGGAGCCTGTGGAGTCACGTGGAGAGACAGGCTGACGAATGAGGATATAAAGGAGCGTTGTGGTATGGATGTGGATGTGATAGGAAGCGTTATGAGGAACACGCTGAGGTGGTTTGGCCATGTGGAGAGGATGGAGGGTGAAAGACTGACGAAGAGAGTGTATGTGAGTGAGGTGGAGGGGGGAAGAGGGAGGGGGAGGCCGAGGATGAGATGGAGGGATGGGGTGGAGAGGTATATGAGAGAGGGGGGTGTGAGTTGGGAGCAGGGCAGTGAAATGGCAGGGGACAGAGCGACTTGGAGGCGATTTGTTTGTGGCCACCCCAAACGGGATTGAGGCATCTGGCAATAGATAGATAGATAGATAGATTACATGACACTTGTCCACATTGAATGCCATTTGCCATGTATTGCTCCATTCATGATGTTTATTTAATTCTTCTTGTAGCTCTTTACAGGAGTCTGTGTTAGTAAGTCTCCTTTGTATTTTTGCATCATCAGCAAACATATTTAGATAGTTTTCATTTCCAATGTTACTGTCTGTATCAATTATATACACTAAAAACATAATTGGTGCCACCACTGAACCCTGTAGAACTCTGTTGGTCACTTCCTTCCATGATGAGTAATTTCCCCTTAGTACTGTTCTCATTTCTCTTTTTTTTGAGAAAATCTTGCATCCAACAATACAGTTTGCCTAGGATTCCTCCTTGATGGTACAGTTTCCATAAAAGTCATTGGTGTGGTACTCTGTCAAATGCTTTCTTGAAATCTAAATAGATACTGTCCACTCATCCTTCTCTGTTCTGTAATGTTTCTGTTACTCTATCATAGTAGCTAAACAAATTAGTAGCACATGATTTTTCCCTTTCTGAAACCAAACTGTCTTTCTGTTATTATATTGTGTTCTGGATGATTTACCCAAGCTTATCAGCTTTTCTAATACCTTGCTTACAACACTGGTTAGTGATACTGGTCGGCTGTTGAGTAGATTTTGTCTATTCTCCTTCTTGAATATGGGAACAATGTTTGGTTTCTTCCAAATATCAGGTAGTTTACCTTGTCCCAAGGATTCCTTGAAAATTAAAGATAATGGTTTACTTAACTCCTTTACACATTCCTTAGCACCCAACATGAAATTTCATCAGGACCATTTGCTTTTCCTTTGTCTAATTTACTTAATTCCTCTCCTGTATTTTTTTTTCTGATATTTGTATATCTGGTAGTATGTGTGGGCATGCATGTTCCAAATAATCCCTCTCAAAATTAATTTCTTCTGTAAAAACTGATTGGAAATTCTTAATTAGTGCTTCACAAACATCCTTCTCTTGTGTGTAGGTGATCCCCTCATCTGTAATGGATTGTATTTTATCTTTCACTTTAGGTTTGCTTCAAATGTAGCTATAAAATAGCTTCGGTTGATCATTACTTTTATTTACAATGTCCTCCTCAAACTGTTTTTGGGTTTCCCTCCTTATTCTTGTATAATCATTTCTTGCCTGTTTATAATTGTTATATGCCCTTCACTATTGTGTCTTCTATATCTGTTCCACAACAAATCTCGTTTATCTTTTGATTTTTTACATTCTGTATTAAACCATTTTTTTTATCTTCTTTTCCGCTTCTTTGTGCTGTGGGATGTACCTCTGGACTCTATTTCATAAAGTTCACATATTTTTCTACATATAACATTTAAATATTGTTCTCTAAGCTCTTTTTCCCCAACCTATTTCTAAGAAGTGTTTCTTTAGGTCATGATAGTTGCCCTTTTTGTAGTTAAGGCTCTTTTTTTAACTTTCACTACTATTACCTATGTCATATGCAATCCTGAAGTTGTAATTCAATACTGCGTGGTCACTTTTGCCGAATGGAGGGTGATACATTATATTGTCAATATCATTTTCTTGCCTAGTAAATATATGATCTAATACTGACGGTATGTCAAGTCCTCTTTTTCTGGTGCTTTCTTTTACATGTTGTGTTAAGAAAAACTCCTGCACAAGGTCCAGGAGCTTTTGGTCCCAACAGCTTTCCTGGCTTTTTATATCTAAAGTATTCCAATCTATATTTGTATTGAAATCTCCAGCTAGTATAATTCTTTCAGATTTCTTCTCCATTCTATGTAGTAATGCTCTTAAACTCTGAAATGTTTTCTCTGCCAGGTCTTCATATTCACCTTTTTCCCAAATGTTTGATCTGGGTGGCATGTATAAATCTGCCACAATTACTTTCCCTTCAGATGTACTAATCTCTACTGCGATCAGTTCTACCTGTGAGGGTACATCTAGTTCTATTTCCTTGACCTGCAGATTTTTCTTTGTTAATATTATAATTCCTCCTCCTTTTTTTAAGCTTCTATCTCTTCTCCATATATTGTATTCCTCTAGGTTTAGTGTATCGTTTGATATCTTTGGTGTTAATTTTGTTTCAGTTAGGCAAACAATATGTGGTTCCTTTTCTATGATATAATCATTCATCTCTAGTAACTTAGATACCATTCCATCTACATTAGAGTACATCAACTTAATCATCTTGTTTACATACTTGTCATGACTTGTGTCTACTACCTTTCTCCTTTTTATTCCCTCCTGTTTATGTACCACTTTCGAACCTGCAATCCAATTACTTTGTAAAAAAAATTTCTTCTTCTCTTCCTCTGATCTTCCCTCATGCTTTGTTCTTGCCTCCTCCCTCTTCCCTTTTAGTAATCCCAGGTCCTCTTGAGTTAGGCATCTTTTTATCTATACATTTTTGAAGTCCTCTTTTTCCGTAAGTTTGTTTGCATTTTTCAGTATTTCCTCCACAGTGTTACGCTCTGGAAGGTTACTTTCAAAGACCTTGATTTATTTCTCTCATATTTCCCCCTTTTGTGTTCCTCTACGTCTTTACTACAGATTTCCTCTGACACCTCCTTCAATATGTTCATTACATTTGCCATCTCCTTTTTGTCTCTTGAAATTTTTTTTTTTTATTTCTTCCTTCTCTATACCAGTGATTACTATAGATCTGTTGATATCTGCTGAATCTTTGACCAATTTTGGATTATCTTCTTCACTTCCTTTTTAATGCTCTTTTCTTCAACTCTTGTTTCTACAATAATACTCTCATGGTTGACAACTGTGCTTGCCATTTCACTAATCTTCCTTCCAAGTGTACCCACTACAACTGATATATCATCTATTGTTGTGTCTTATTAATCTCCTTTACTAAATTTTTCGTTTTCTTCCTTCTGCATGTGCAACTACTTTTTAATTTCATCTATTTCACTCTGAAATGCCTTCTCCAATCTGTACACTCGTTCTACCAGCTTATTATGCATCTCCATTTCCACCAGTTTCTGGTAGAAATCATTATCCTGCTTTCTACCTTTGTCCTTTTCCTTAACTCCTTCCAAAGTTGATTTGCTAAAGATGGTGGTCATCTTCTGGTACTAACAGAAAGCTTCTACTTACAGTTTTGCATTCCTCTACGTCACAGACTAAACACTCAACACTGAAGCAGCTGATTAGCTTGTTTCAGCACTGCTCCCTACTTCGTTGTATTGTGTTACTGGAACAACATTTTTACTTCAACTTCCACTTTTATATTAGAACACTATTTAGTTGGACCTAGTAATGAGCTTGACTCATATAAAGATACTTTTTAGGTATAGCCATTTGAGGGCCGAGATTGACCTGGTGCAGAGCAATGCGCAGGCACGTTCTTTCACTCTCATGTCCAGTGTGTGTGTGTGTGTCTGTGTGTGTGTACATATTTACCTATTTAACTATTTGTAGTATACAGGAATTGTGCAATGCTCGTGTTGTCCTGTCTTCATATCCACATTTATCAAGTCTACCTTTACACACATAAATGTTTTTCTCATGCACCATCTCTTTGTCTAAGTCGTTCCAAATAATTATGTATTTACCTAATATACCTAACTGTGATATACACGGAATGTGCTACGCTCGTGGGTTTCTGTCGCTGTTTCTCAATAAATCAATTTTAGCTTTAAACTCGTTTAAATTTTTAGACTGGACGATCTCTTCGTCCAGGCTATTCCATAAGTCTATACTTCTGTAAGGAAAGCTATATTTCTTGATATCCTTCAAGCAGCTTGACTTTTTCAATTTCATTCCGTGTCCCCTTGTTGCTATCTTATCCCATACAAACAGATCTTCTTTGTCAATTTTATCTACTCCCACAATGGTCCTGAACACTGCAATCATGTCTCCCCTTTTTCTCCTTTCCTCTAAGGAAGGCAAATCCAGCTTTTCCAGCCTCTCTCTGTATGACAGGTCTGCCAGACTGGGGACCATCTTGGTTGCTGTTCTTTGTATTCTCTCAATCTTGTTTATATCTTTCTTTTTGTGTGGGGACCACACTACCGCTGCATATTCCAACCTGGGGCGGATCATGGCCACTATCAATTTTTCATCATCTCCTCATCCATATAATGAAATGCTACTCTTACGTTAGTCACGAGTTTGTAAGTCTCTCCAACTATCTTGTTAATGTGCTTTTCTGGTGACAAACTATCTTGGACCAGCACTCCCAAGTCTTTCTCCTCTCTCATTTTTGTGATTAATTCATTATCCAACAAATAACTCAGTGATGGCCTCCTGGTACTTTTACACATTTCCAATATTTTACATTTCTTTACATTAAATTTCATTTCCCACGTCCGGCTCCAATCGTGTATCCTATCCAAATCCTCCTGCAGCATTTTATAATCCTCTTCAACCTCTACCTTCCTCAAGATTTTTACATCATCAGCAAACAGACTTGCATAACTGGTCACTCCATCTACCATATCATTTACGTAAATTAGGAACATTACTGGCGCCAACACCGAGCCTTGAGGGACTCCACTTGTTACTTCCCTCCATCCAGACATCCTATCCTTTATTACTGTCCTCATTTGTCTCTCTCTCAAAAAGTCTCTCATCCATTCCAGAAGTTTCCCCTTCAGTTCTATATATTCTAGTTTCCACATTAGTCTCTTATGAGGTACCTTATCAAAGGCCTTCTCTAAGTCTAAGAACACACAATCCACCCAACCATCTCTCTCCTGTACCACGTCAATCACTCTTGAGTAAAAGCTCAACAAGTTAGAAGCACATGACCTTCCACTTCTGAATCCAAACTGACATTCAGCCAAAATATTCATCTCTTCCAGATATTTTATCCATCTGTCTTTCAGGATTCTCTCGCACAATTTTGTGACCATGCTGGTTAGAGACACAGGTCTATAATTCAGGGGTTCTTCCCTGTTTCCTCCCTTACAAATTGGTACCACATTTGCCCTCTTCCATTGTTGTGGCACTTTCCCCTCTTCCAGAGAACAGACGATTACACTGTGAACTTTATCCGCCAGTTGTTCTTTGCATTCCTTCAGTACCCAATTAGAAATTCCATCAGCTCCTGGGGCTTTCCTTACATCTTGAGTTTCTAGTAATTTACACACTTCCTGTACCTCCACTTTTATATCTTCTATCACCGGTTCATTTCTAATCACTCCCTCCCCTTCCACAAACTCCTTTTCATTAGTGAAAACTGACTGGAAACGTTTGTTCATTATTTCTGCTTGCATTGCCGCATCCTTATAGACCTCTCCTTCTACTTTCAATTTGGTGATTCCTTCCTTTTGTTTCAGTTTGCCATTAACAAATCTATAAAACAGTTTGGGTTCATCCTTGCATTTGTCTATTATACCTTTTTCAAAATTCCTTTCTTCTTCTCTACGTATTCTTGTGTATTCATTTCTTGTTCTATTATATTCTTCCTTTGTTCTGTTGTTACCTCTCTTTCTCCAATTGTTCCATGCCTTATCTCTCTCTTTTTTTGCTATCATACACCTTCTATTAAACCACTCCTTTTTCCTGTTTTCTTTCCCTCTTACTCTTGGTACAAATTTTTCCACTCCCAAATTATAGAGGTCTAGAAAGATATCCCACTTCCTCTGTATCTCTCTTGTTTCTCTGAATTTTCTTCAATCTGCATTTTCAAAAAAGTTTCTCAATCCTGTAAAATCTTCTTTCTCAAAGTTATATCTTCCCTGTCTATGAAGTTCGTCTCTTGGCTCGACGTTCCCTATTAACATCTGGAACTCAATGACATGATCACTTTTTCCTAAAGGACAGAGATATTTCAATGATTCTATTACATCGGGTTCTTTGGTAAACAGTAAATCTAACCTTGCTGGTGTGTCCTCACCTCGAAACTGTGTCTCTTCTTTGACCCATTGCGTCATCACATTATTCATTATTATATTTAATAACATAGTCCCCCACAAATCCTCGCCGCCTACCGAGAACCATTCCTCCCAGTTCACCTCTTTACAATTAAAGTCACCCACCAAAATTATATTATTGCTTTTCTCAATTATTTTTTGTAAATAGCTAGCCATATCTGACAACATCTCCTGGTATTCATCATCCTTCCATGCTCTCGTCTTAGGGGGAACATACACTACCGCCATATCTCTCTTAACATTCTCTCCAGTTTCTAATTTCATATATATCACTTCAGCCTTGCCTTCTCCCATTTCCACGGTATCTACGTTTATGTTGTTCTTCACTGCTATCATCACTCCTCCTCCTGTTTTTTCTTTTCTATCTTTTCTCCACAGTTTGTATTTACCATCTCCCAAATGAACATCAATATCTTCTCTTAATTTGGTCTCTACAAAGCACATGACATCAGGTTCATGTTCTCTCAAGAAATCGTAAATTTCGAGCCTTGTCGATATGAATCCGTCAACATTAGTATATATCACCTTCAAATCATTTTTGATGTTTTTTATATCCTCTTCTCTCCTACTCTCCGTCAGTACCACTTCCTCAACTTCTGATCTTTCACAGCCATCCCCCTTAGTTTCCTTCCCTTCTATTTCCTTAAATACCACTTCCTTACTTTCATATCCATTACTCTCCAAAAAAAATTATTACATTCTTCCTCTGTCCTTTTATCATTTTTTCCCTTTACTTCTTCCTTCAATGATTTTAAAACTTCTCTTTCTTCTTCATTCAAATCTTTTCTTATAATATTTTCCATCCCTGCCTCGTTCCTTAATTTCCAGGTCACTTTAAGTATATCATTTACTACACCTTCTGATGTAAACTCGACTCTCATTGGTCTTGTTTCCCCTTTCTTATAAGGCCTTATCCTCCTTACTTCCTCAATCTCTTTTACCCACTTGTCTCCTTCGGGGTCAATCTTGCCTAATATTCCTCTCACTAGGTTCGTGTCTCTCTCGAGTCTCACGAACCTAACCTTTTCTTCCTCTTCCCTGTTTCCAAATATTACCACAAATCTGTTCCTTTCTACAGTTTCTCTCACTATTTTCTCTTTTTTCTTCAGTATTTTCACTACATTTTCTTCCATTTTTTTCTTGTTCATTTCCCTTTCTTACTGGATGATTTCTCTTAGGCTGACCACTTCTTTCTGTTCTTCTTCTAGGTGTGCCCATTTTGCCTTCTGCTCTTCTAATACACTACTCACCTTCTACGTTTTATTAGTACTCTCTTCTAGTTTCCTCCTCAATTCGACATTTTACTACTTTCAATTTCTAATTTCCTCATTCGCTGTCTCATTGGACTGGATCAGACTCTGTATAGTAGTCTCTGTATATTCAGACACATCCTTTATCACTAGATTCTCTACTTTCTTTTCAAGTTCACTAATCCTCATAATCAATGTTTTAACCAGATCCATGACATTGGTATTTATATCACATCCTGGAAATTCGAGTCCCTCAATGTTTACATTTTCGGCCATGTTTAATATTGGTTAAAGTACCAAAACAGCTGTTACCGAAAAATACTACAAACATTCATGTATACTATGGCCAATAAATCTTTACATTTTTGGTAGTCTATTAACTTTCATTATTATAAATTTAAAACAAGACCTTAGGAGACAGGACAGACTAAATTCCTGAAAACTACTTAAGGTTCGCAGCGATGGCTGGGACGTCTGCTCGCTCTGGCTGTTCCCTCATGTGTGTGTGTGTGTGTGTGTATTTACCTATTTGTATTTACCTATTTGTAGTATACAGGAATTGAGCAATGCTGGTGTTGTCCTGTCTCCATATCCACATTTATCAAGTCTACCTTTACACACATGAATGTTTTTCTCATGCACCACCTCTTTGTCTAAGTCGTTCCAAATATTTAAGAATATACCTAATTGTGATATACACGGAATGTACTATGCTCGTGGGTTTCCGTCGCTGTTTCTCAATAAGTCGAATTTAACTTTAAACTCGTTTATGTTTTTAGACTGGACGATCTCTTTGTCCAGGCTATTCCATAAGTCTATACTTCTGTAAGGAAAGCTATATTTCTTGATATCCTTCAAGCAGCTTGACTTTTTCAATTTCATTCCATGTCCTCTTGTTGCTCTCTTATCCCATACAAACAGATCTTCTTTGTCAATTTTATCTACTCCCACCATGGTCCTGAACACCGCAATCATGTCTCCCCTCTTTCTCCTTTCCTCTAACGAAGGCAAATCCAGTTTTTCCAGCCTCTCTCTGTATGACAGGTCTGTCAGACTGGGGACCATCTTGGTTGCTGTTCTTTGTATTCTCTCAATCTTGTTTATATCTTTCTTTTTGTGTGGGGACCACACTACCGCTGCATATTCTAACCTGGGGCGGATCATGGCCACTATCAATTTTTTCATCATTTCCTCATCCATATAATGAAATGCTACTCTTATGTTAGTCAAGAGCTTATAAGTCTCTCCAACTATCTTGTTAATGTGCTTTTCTGGTGACAAACTATCTTGGACCAGCACTCCCAAATCTTTCTCTTCTCTCCTTTTTGTGATTAATTCATTACCCAAAAAATAATTCAGTGATGGTCTCCTGGTACTTTTACCCATTTCCAATATTTTACATTTCTTTACATTAAATTTCATTTCCCACGTCCGGCTCCAATTGTGTATCCTATCCAAATCCTCCTGCAGTATTTTACAATCCTCCTCAACCTCTATCTTCCTCAAGATCTTTACATCATCAGCAAACAGACTCGCATAACTGTTCACTCCATCTACCATATCATTTACATAAATGTGTGTGTGTGTGTGTGTGTGTGTGTGTGCACGCACACCCAACACATGAGGCCTGAGGTGGCTGTTGTTAACATTTTTGTTTTACTGTGACAATGTCTACCTCTCTATCCATCTATTACCAGACGCCTCAATCCCGTTTGGGGTGGCCACAAACAAATCGCCTCCACGTCATCCTGTCCCCCGCCATTTCACTGCCCTGCTCCCAACTCACACCCCTCTCTCTCATATACCTCTCCACCCCATCTCTCCATCTCACCCTCGGCCTCCCCCTCCCTCTTCCCCCCTCCACCTCACTCACATACACTCTCTTCGTCAGTCTTTCACCCTCCATCCTCTCCACATGGCCAAACCACCTCAGTGTGTTCCTCATAACGCTTCCTATCACATCCATATCCACACCACAATGCTCCTTTATATCCTCATTCGTCAGCCTGTCTCTCCATGTGACTCCACAGGCTCCTCTTAAATAACTCATTTCCACTGCTCTCACTCTTGACTTGTGTCCTTCCAACAACGTCCAAGCTTCACTTCCATACGTTAGAGTTGGTATCACAATACTGTCATGTAGTAACTTTTTCACTTCCATGCTCATCTCCCTGTTTCTTATCACTGCTTTCAAAGAACCAGCAACCTTTCTTCCCTGCTGTACCCTTTCAAGCACTTCACCCTCCAAACCTCCATCCTTACTCATCACACTACCCAAGTACTTAAACGTACTCACATTTTCCAATTCCTTACCATCCAACCTTGCTGTACATTCACTGACCTCACCTCTCTCAAAGACCATCACTTTACTCTTCCCTACATTCACCTTTAGTATGAGTCTATTATCGATATTATTCGTAATGCTTTGCCTAAGACACATTCTATTATTAGTATTCCCAGGCCTGCTGCTGACTATCCAGGAGGAGGCGCAGCACTCATCTACTCGACAGCACTTTCAAACGTTTCTCTCACTGACTCAGATCTGACCACATCATCATTTGAATTTAAGGAAGTATTAATAAATTTCCATCAGAATACCATTAGAATTGCAATTGTCTATCGACCAGGTCATCCGGGCAGAGATCGAGGTTTTATGGAGGAGTTTGGGCAGTTTCTTGAAGGGTTTTCTATTAAACCTGGAGGACTTCTTGTTTGTGGTGATTTCAATTATTGGGTTGACAGTCCAGAGTCAAAACCATTTTCTTCAGAACTCCTTGAGTTGATCACCCAGAACAATTTTTTCAATCATGTGAGTAATCCAACTCATGTCTCAGGACATGTCCTTGACTTGATCTTGTCCCGTTGGTTGCAGGCGCGTATCAGATGTGGAGGTTGACTCATTTGACCCCCTCATCTCTGATCATGCTCTGATCACTCTTAGTTTTGATGTCCCGAAATCCCCTTCATATAAAAAGGTCATCAAGTTCAGAAATTACAACAATGTTGACCGCCAGTTGATGTGTTTTGAAATTGATCAACGTTTAAACTCCATCGATTCTTCAAGTCTTTCTTCTGGTGAATTGGTTGATATTTACAACAACGAGCTAAGGTCAATTTTTGACCATTATTGTCCTGAGGTAGTAAAAACAATCACTGTACGTGATAATTCTCTGTGGTATGGTCCATCCATTAATTCTTTGCGCACACAAAGTAGAAGGGCAGAACGTGAGTGGCGCTTGAAGTGGACCGAAGTAACTCGTTTGCATTGTTTTTGCGAGAAGAGCAGTCGTTCACACTGTAAAAGCCCAAAAGGCTAGGTATTATCAAAATAAAGTTGATTCATGTGGTGGTGATAAAAAAAAAACTGTCTGCAGTTGTGAACAATTTAGTTGGTCGGAGGAATGTAATTGTTAAACCAACTTCTTTATCTGATGCCCAATTGGCTTCTGATTTTGCTTCATTTTTTACAAGTAAGATATCTCGCATAAGAAGTGATTTAGACAGCAGTTCTCCTAGTGAAGTGTACTCCGTTGACTTCCAGCCACGGTGCACCGGGGATCATTTGCTTTCAACATTTCATCCACTGGATGTAAACAAAGTCAAATGTTACATCAGAGAACTTAATAAAACATTTTGCTCACTCGATCCATGTAACATGTCACAACTGCCTGATGTGTATGAGCATGCTGCAGACTTTATCTGCAACATAATAAATAGATGCTTCTTAGAAAGTAATTTTGTGCAGTCTGAGAAACGTGTTTTGCTTAGGCCCCTACTTAAGAAACCTGGCCTTGATGTCGAGAACATGACAAATTATCGTCCCGTCTCTAACCTGTCTTTTTTATCCAAGATTATTGAGCGGGCCATACTCGACCAACTCTTACCACTACTGGAACACAACAGAGTTGTTCCTGTTGTTCAATCAGCATACAGAAAATACCATTCAACTGAAACTGCACTAACAAGGATTCAGAGTGAC
Organism: Coenobita brevimanus; assembly: GCF_032717465.1. Taxonomy (NCBI): domain Eukaryota; kingdom Metazoa; phylum Arthropoda; class Malacostraca; order Decapoda; family Coenobitidae; genus Coenobita; species Coenobita brevimanus. Next base: position 53,946,574 of record NC_136977.1, read on the forward strand.
TTGGTGGCAAACACTTGTAGTGGGATGTCCTCTCTCCTAGTTCTTTTGGATCTGTCTGCAGCTTTTGATACAGTAGATCATAAACTATTGTTGGATGATCTGTATTTTTATGGCGTTCGTGACAGTGCCCTTTTGCTCCTTAAGTCGTATCTGTCGGACAGATCTCAGAGAGTGGTTGTTGATTACGCTAGCTCTGATTCTGCTCCTCTTCTATTTGGAGTCCCTCAAGAATCAGTTTTGGGTCCAATTCTATTTACTATCTACACAAGTAGTTTATCATCTCTACTTGATGCTCATGATGTGTCCTATCATTTTTATGCTGATGACACCCAGCTCTATGTTAAGATGTCAGATATCAACGATACTAAGACAAAGTTTGAATCTCTAATGTCTGATATTAAGATTTGGATGGCTAAGAGGAAACTTAAGCTGAATGATGGTAAAACTGAGATCAACATCATCAGAGGAAACAGAAGGGGTGATGACACTGACAATGCCCTGGCTTTGAACAATGGCGTGTCACAGCTGCATCCAGTCAGTTCTGTTCGAAATTTGGGTGTTTACTTTTATTCTTGGCCACCCCACACGGGATTGAGGCGTCTGGCAATAGATAGATAGATAGACTTTTATTCTAAGTTAAATTACAAAGAACATATTAATCAGGTTGTAAGAGGGTGTAACTTGCATATCAGAAATATGTACTCTGTGAGAAGATTCCTGAATAGACGGTGCCTCTTAACATTGGTCCATGCAGTGGTCTTGTCTCGTGTGATTATTGTAATTCATTGTGGGTTGGTCTTCCAAATAATATACCTGTACTAACAAAAGTTCAGTCTGTGTTGAACAGGGTGGCACGGCTTATCTTTGGTCTCCCCCTGAGAACCTCAACTACCCCGTTTCTGATTGAGTTGCATTGGTTACCAGTAAAGGCTAGAATTGAATTTAAACTGTGTCTTATTACATTCAAGGTTCTTAAGTTTGGCGAACTGAAGTATCTTGCTGAACTGTTAAAACTCCCATCGACACGCCCGGGTGTGATGTTACGCAGTGAAGGTGATTCCTTGCGTCTTGATGAGCCAGGAGCCATTCACCAGTCATCTTTCTCTGATTGTTCTTTTGCATATAGAGCCCCTAGATTATATAACAGATTGCCATTGTCCATAAGACAGCTCTCTACTGTTGAATCCTTTAAGAGACAGCTGAAAGCCTTTCTTTTTTCAAAATGCTATGACCTGGAGAGAGGTACTATGACGGATGATTACATGGTTTAATTATTGTCACTTTCATGTATATATGATGTAGCTTGTATTATATACAAGAAATGTCACAATTCTTGTAATTGTAAAAATAATGTGTGTGTGTCGAGCGCTAGTGAATTCCCAAAAGGAAGAACTGGCGCTTTTGAGAAACAAAAGGCCAGATTATTATTACCCCCTGGGGGTAGGGGGGTTTTCAAGAATACTCCACCAGTATCCCTGCTTGTCATAAAAGGCGACTAAAAGGGTTGGCAGACGGTTAGTGCCCCTCCCCGGAAAACAACTAACTAAAAAAACAAACAAGAACCCTCGGACAAGGACTGACCAAACGATGACGACCAAGGACCGGACAAAGGACTTGGTAATGAGTACATGGAATGTAAGAGGAGCAAATGATGAGGTGAAAGAGAGAGAGATTGTCCAGGTGCTTGAGGGTGCGAAAGTGGATGTATGTGGAATAACTGAAACAAAATGGAGAGGAGTAAGTGTGAGAGAATGGGAGTATGGATGGGGTATATGTGCAGGAGTAGGTGAGAATGAGAGGGCAAAGGAAGGAGTATGTATAGTTGTGAGTAAAAGATGGAAGAGGAGCATAAGACAATATGGATAAGTTGGGTCAAGGATTGTGTGGGTAAAGTTGAAAGTTGGAATACACATGTGGGCGTTTGTGTGTGTGTGTATGCACCAACGCAAGATCGTGCTAGAAGAGTGAGAGAAGAGTTCTGGACAAATGTGGAAGTGTGCATGGAAAAGTTTGGAAGGAATGAGAGAGTGTTTTTGATTGGTGATATGAATGGTAAAGTTGGGAATGTGAAGGTGGATGGAATAGTTGGTGAGTGGGGTGTGCCTGTTGAGATAGATGAGAATGGGAGTGCGTTAGTGGACATTTGTGCTGGGAGGAGGTTGGTGATAGCCAATACCCTCTTCAGGCATAAAATGATCCACAGGTATACATGGCGAGTGATGAGAAGGGTGGGTGGTGAACTGAATGAAAGGAAGGCAATGATTGATTATGTGTGTGTGGATGAAATGATGCAAAGATGTGTAAAGGATGCAAGACTGTATAGAGGTTGGGGGAGTGGACTTTCTGACCACTACTTGGTGGTGGCCAGAATTAGAATGCAAGTAAGATGGAGGAACAGAAGAAGGGAAAGACGAGAGGAAGGAGTAGTTGCAAGGAGAGTGGAAAGGTTACAAGAGGATGAGAAAAAGGCAGAGTATAAGAGAGAAGTGGAGGAACGATTGGGCAAATATGAATTGGAGCAGATTGGAGACGTGGAAGGTGTGTGTAAGATATTTATAGAAGAATTATGTGCAGCATGTGATGTGGTGTGTGGAAGGAAGAGAAGACGAAGAGGGGTGCAAGGAACAGCGTGGTGGACTGAAGAGGTGAATCAGGCTGTGGCACAAAAGAAGAAAGCATACAATGAATGGATGAGAAATAGGGGCGTGGAAGAAGTTAAGAGGCGGAAGAGAGAGTTATATGTGGAAAGAAAGAGAAAGGTGAAAAGATTAGTAAGAGAGAGTAAGAAGAGAGTGGATGAGGAATTTGGAAGGAATTTGAGTGTAAAGTGGAGGGACTGTAAGAAAATGTTCTGGAGAGAAGTGAAAAGAGTAAGACAGGGTGGAAGTGAAGTTAGCAGGGGAGTGAAAGATAAAAATGGTAGATTACTAGTGGAGAAGGGAGAAAAAGTGAACAGATGGAGAGAACACTTTAAGGAATTATTGAACGTAGAGGATGGAAGTAATGCGAGTATAAGTGGCTGGGGAATGGCTGGGAGAAGGAGGGAGGTGAGAAGACAGGAAGAAATCAGTAGGATAGAAGTTGTGGAAGCAATGAAGAAAGTTAAATCGGGGAAAGCCCCAGGAATTGATGGAGTGTGTGGTGAAATGCTGATGCATGGGGGAGAGATAGTAGCAGAATGGATGTGGAAGATGTGCAGATTGGCCTGGGAGGAAGGTAGAGTCCCGGAGGACTGGAAGTCAGGTATAATTATTCCCTTGTACAAAGGAAAAGGGGAAAAAGAAATGTGTGGTAATCATAGGGGCATTTGTCTTCTTAGTATAATAGGAAAAGTGTATGGTAGGATACTTATAGACAGAGTTAGAGAAAGAACAGAGAAATTAGTTGGAGAAGAACAGGGAGGCTTTAGGAAGGAAAAAGGTTGTGTAGATCAGATATTCATTCTTAGATCTTTAGTGGAAAAGTTTCTAGAGAAGGGAAAGAAGTTGTATGCAGCTTTCATGGATTTGGAGAAAGCATATGACAGAGCCTGTGGAGTCACATGGAGAGACGGGCTGACGAATGCGGATATAAAGGAGCATTGTGGTGTTGATGTGGATGTGATAGGAAGCGTTATGAGGAACACACTGAGGTGGTTTGGCCATGTGGAGAGGATGGAGGGTGAAAGACTGACGAAGAGAGTGTATGTGAGTGAGGTGGAGGGGGGAAGAGGGAGGGGGAGGCCGAGGATGAGATGGAGGGATGGGGTGGAGAGGTATATGAGAGAGGGGGGTGTGAGTTGGGAGCAGGGCAGTGAAATGGCGGGGGACGGGGCGACTTGGAGGCGATTTGTTTGTGGCCACCCCAAACGGGATTGAGGCGTCTGGCAATAGATAGATAGATAGATATTACAGGGTGGATAGACAAGGATTGTGGAAAGTGTTAAGAATATATGGAGTAGATGGGAAGTTGTTGAATGCTGTGAAGAGTATGTACGATGGTGCGAAGGCTGCAGTGTGTGTGGATGGTGAACTAAGCGAATTTTTCTCTTTGAATGTTGGGTTGAAACAGGGATGTGTCATGTCTCCATGGTTGTTCAATCTGTACATGGATGGGGTAATAAAAGAGGTACAAGGTAGGGTAGTGGATGTTGGAGTGGCCCTGGTGAGAGAGGATAGTGTTTGGAAACTCCCTGTACTGTTGTTTGCAGATGATACTGTGTTGTTGTGTGAAGACGAAGGGGAGCTGCAAGGCTTGGTGGATGAGTTTGAGAGAGTGTGTAAGAAACGGAATCTAAAGGTGAATGTAGGGAAAAGTAAAGTGATGGTCTTTGAGAGAGGTGAAGTTAGTGAATGTACAGCGAGGTTGGATTGTGAGGAATTGGAAAATGTGAGTACGTTTAAGTACTTGGGTAGTGTGATGAGTAAGGATGGAGGTTTGGAGGGTGAAGTGCTTGAAAGGGTACAGCAGGGAAGAAAGGTTGCTGGTTCTTTGAAAGCAGTGATAAGAAACAGGGCAGTGAGCATGGAAGTGAAAAAGTTACTACATGACAGTATTGTGATACCAACTCTAACGTACGGAAGTGAAGCTTGGACATTGTTGGAAGGACACAAGTCAAGAGTGAGAGCAGTGGAAATGAGTTATTTAAGAGGAGCCTGTCGAGTCACGTGGAGAGACAGGCTAACGAATGAGGATATAAAGAAGCATTGTGGTGTGGATGTGGATGTGATAGGAAGCGTTATGAGGAACACACTGAGGTGGTTTGGCCATGTGGAGACGATGGAGGGTGAAAGACTTACGAAGAGAGTGTATGTGAGTGAGGTGGAGGGGGGAAGAGGGAGGGGGAGGCCGAGGATGAGATGGAGGGATGGGGTGGAGAGGTATATGAGAGAGGGAGGTGTGAGTTGGGATCAGGGCAGTGAAATGGCGGGGGACAGGGCGACTTGGAGGCGATTTGTATGTGGCCACCCCAAACGGGATTGAGGGGTCTGGCAATAGATAGATAGATAAATTATTATCATTAGATTCCGTTTCTTACACACTCTCCCAAACTCATCCACCAAGCCTTGCAGCTCCCCTTCGTCTTCACTCAACAACACAGTATCATCTGCAAACAACAGTACAGGGAGTTTCCAAACGCTATCCTCTCTCATCAGGGCCACTCCAATATCCACTACCCTACCTTGTACCTCTTTTATTACCCCATCCATGAACAGATTGAACAACCATGGAGACATGACACATCCCTGTTTCAACCCAACCTCCAAAGAGAAAAATTCACTTAGTTCACCATCCACACGCACTGCAGTCTTAGCACCATCATACATACTCTTCACAGCATTCAACAACTTTCCATCTACTCCATATATTCTTAATACTTTCCACAATCCTTGTCTATCCACCCTGTCATATGCTTTCTCCAAATCCATGAAAGCCGCATACAACTTCTTTTCCTTCTCTAGAAACTTTTCCACTAAAGATCTAAGAATGAATATCTGATCTACACAACCTCTTCCCTTCCTAAAGCCTCCCTGTTCTTCTCCAAATAATTCCTCTGTTCTTTCTCTAACTCTGTCAATAAGTATCCTACCATACACTTTTCCTATTATACTAAGAACAGAAATGCCACAATGCATTAATTTCTTGCTGCAGCTTGTTGATAGTTATATTATATACTTTTAACATATCCTAGTTTTCTATGTTTGTATCAGTAGTGGGACCAGGAGTGTTAAGTATGACATCAGCTTGAGATGTAACTACCAGTTAAGAATGACTGGTGGGGGGGTGGGGTTGGACAGAGGCATGGGGGAGGTTTGGCAGCTGGGGTAGAGGCAGGTGGGGCTCTTTTCATCCCTCTGTCCCCTCTTCCCTGGGTATACAAGGGTAGGAAGGGGGCACCCCTGAGCAGAAATAAATGACCATGAGTGTACATACAGTACAGTATTTCTAATGTTTTCAGAGGGCCCTCCCAATAGTCTGAAAAGGCCAATAATCCGAAAGACCCTCGGTTCCCTTCCATTCAGGTTACAGGACTTTTACTATAATACTAATAATAATAATAATCATCATCATCACCATCAATATCACCATCTAATCCTGTGTTGCCCCATGAGGAGCATAGAAGCCCAGGGCTTGGCAAATGAATCCTGACATTTAACATGACAGTGACCAGCCTCACTCATCCCTGAGTGGCATTACATGAGCAATAAACCCCAACTAACCCATGGATATAAACCTATATAAGCTCAATCTGATTAGAGAGCCTTAATTACACACTAATTCATCAGGCACCATAAGTTGGTTATATGGTTACCATCCAGCATGCTAAATAGTTTCCTGGTGTACAGGAATTGATTTGGCTTGTAACTCAAGTGTAGAGTCACCCACAAGCAGAAGGAAAAGGAAAGAATGAAAGAAAAAAAGACAGAAGAGGACTGAAGGAAAGAAGGATGGAGAGAGGAAAGGGCAGTCATCCGAGAGCATTGTTACATCGAGTGAGTGGATGGTGGGTGCCACCACCTACCACTAAACAATAATACTGTAATAATAATAATAATATTCCATCCATCCATCCATCCACTGCCATACTTCACATCCCACATGGGGTGGCCAATGACTTTGAGTAATAATAATAGAACCAGCACTATAGCCACGGAGCGCGACTCCAAGGTTGCCATCATCGCGCCCCGGCAACCCACCATTCAAAAGTGCGTGAGATTTCGTGTATGAGACGCATGCATTCGTGTATACAGTAATCCCTCCAATATCCGACGTAATTGAGCCATAGGCAGGTCTGGATAGTGGTCCTGTCCGGATATTGGGCCCCAGCTTATGGACTTGTACTTATGGACCCTAACTCAGAAAAAACACCTATACAACTCCCTCTGGACATGCATTGCACCTTATTAAGACCCAAATCACACCAATAAGGGACATAAAAGACTGAAATAAATGCAAAAGAACCATAAAATGAGGTTTTAGAGGTGAGTTTATACAATATTAAACATTCTGGGTACTTTTTTTTTTTTTTTTTTTTTTAATGCGAGGAAGAAGGAACCAAAGGCATGAGCCCGCAGTAACAGTTCCCTCCAAGAGAAAAACAAAATACAATAGAGAGCCAAATTCAAGATCCGATCATTTTGAGATGCCTGGACACACTACGTTTGAAAGACTGAAGATCATAGGCAGAAGGAAATACAGACAGAGGGAGACAGTTCCAGAGCTGACCTGTTGCATAAATGAAAGACTGGGAGTAACGGTTAACTCTTGCATTAGAGAGTTGGACAGAAAAGGGATGAGAGTTTGCTGCCAGACGGGTGCTACGCGCCCGTCGTAGAGGTGGAGGAATGCAAGCAGACAGTTCAGAGGAGCAGTGACCATTAAAGTAGCGATAGAAAAGAGATAAAGATGCAACAGTGCGGCGAAGAGACAGAGGATGAAGGGAGTCAGTAAGAGGAGGAGAGTTAATGAGACGAAAAGCCTTTGACTCCACCCTGTTGAGAAGAGCTGTATGTGGGGAGCCTCCCCACACATGAGAGTTGTACTCCACACAGGGGCGGATAAAACCCCTGTATAGAGTCAACAATTGAGCAGGGGTAAAGAAAGAGCGGAGTCGGCTTAGCACACCCAATCTCTTGGAAGCAGATTTTACAAGAGATGTAATATGATCTTTCCAAGGTAAGTCCCGAGTAAATGAAATCCCAAGCATGTTCAAGGATGATGCAGGATTAATCTGAATATTATTAAACATCAGTGGGTATACCTGTGGAAGATTTTGTCGGGTTGATAGGTGTAAGAACTGAGTCTTAGATGCATTAAAGACAACCATATTATTTTTACCCCAGTCAGAGATATGAGCCAAGTCAGACATTAGGTGTGCCATAGCCTCATCCCTTGTTTCTTGAAGTAACTGTTGAGATGGGCGTTGCGGGAACCGAATGGAAAGGTGAAGGGTGGAGTCATCAGCGTATGAGTGGATAGGGTTAGATGTACAGCTTAGAAGATCATTGATGAATAAAAGGAAGAGAGTTGGTGATAGGACAGAGCCCTGAGGAACACCACTGTTGATAGATCTAGGAGAAGAACGATGGCCGTCTACGACAGCAGCTATAGAACGACCAGAAAGGAAGCTAGCGATGAAGGCACAGATAGAAGGATAGAAACCGTAGGAGGGCAGTTTGGAAATTAAAGATTTATGCCAGACTCGATCGAAAGCCTTTGAGATGTCAAGTGCAATGGCAAAGCTTTCGCCAAAGTCCCGAAAGGAGGATGACCAGGAGTCTGAAAGGTAGGTGAGAAGATCGCCAGTGGAGCGTCCCTGACGGAACCCATACTGACGATCGGAAAGAAGGTTGTGATAGGAAAGATGCCTTAAAATTTTTCTATTAAGAATTGACTCGAAAACTTTTGAAATACAGGACGTTAATTAAAGCAATTGGACGATAGTTGGAGGGTTGGGAGTGGTCACCCTTCTTTGGGACTGGCTGAATGAGAGCAAACTTCCAGCAAGAAGGAAAGGTACAAGTTGACAGACAGAGGCGAAATAGTTTGCCTAGGCAGGGTGTAAGCACAGAAGCACAGTTCTTGAGAACAACAGGAGGGACCCCATCAGGCCCATATGCCTTGTTAGTACTGAGGCCAGTAATGGCAGAAAATACATCAACTGAAGAAATTTTAATGTCAGCCATGAGGAAGTCAGAGGGGGGAAGTGATGGAGGAACAGCACCGGAATCGTCTAAGGTGGAATTGGAGGAGAAAGTCTGTGCGAAGAGATCTGCTTTATCAGTAGAAGAAAGAGCTACAAAACCATCAGAGTAGAAAAGAGGAGGGAAGGATGATGAGGTAAAGTTGTTAGAAAGATTTTTGGCAAGGTGCCAGAAGGAGCGGGAAGAATTCGAGTTGGAGAGTTGAGAGCATTTAGTATGGATGAAATTATTTTTAGTAGAGCGAAGAACAGACTTAGCACGATTCCGGGCAGAAACGTAAAGATTATGTGATTCAGGGGTGGGTTGGCTCCGGTACCTTTTGTAGGCCTTCTCCTTGTTGCGGACAGCATTAGAACAAGCGTGATTAAACCAAGGCTTTCTTGCGTTAGTCAAAGGATATGAGAAAGGAATGTATGCTTCCATGCCCGAGAGAATAACCTCCGTAATGCGCAAGGCACACTCAGATGGCTCACGGCCATGGAAGCAATAATCATTCCAGGGAAAAGCAAAGAAGTACTGCCTGAGGGCCTCCCAGTCCGCGGCTCCAAAATGCCAGGGACGACGTTTCCCTGGAGGGTCCGCAGGCCGTACTGGAGCGATAGGACAGGTTAAGGTAATAAGGTTGTGATCGGAGGAGCCCAACGGAGGGAAAAGATTAACAGAGTAAGCAGAAGGATTAGTTGTGAGGAAGAGGTCAAGTATGTTGGAGCTCTCTCCAAGGCGGTCAGGGATACGGGTAGGGTGCTGTACAAGCTGCTCTAGGTCATTAAGGATAGAAAAGATGTAGGCTTGTTCACCAGGTGGATCCGTGAAAGGAGAGGAGAGCCAAAGGTGGTGGTGAACATTGAAATCTCCAAGAATGGAGATTTCAGAGAAAGGAGAAATGGACAGAATGTGTTCCATCGTAGAAGTAAGATAGTCGAAGAATTTTTGATAGTCAGTAGAATTAGGGGATAAGTAAACAGCACAGATATATTTAGTCAGAGAATGACAGGAAAGCCGAAGCCAGAGAGTGGAGAATTCAGAAGAATCAAGTTCAGGAACACGAGAGCAAGATAAGTCGTTGCGTATGTATACACAACAGCCACCTTTGGCTTTGAAATGAGTATAGAGAAAGTAGGAGGATACAGAAAAGGGTTTGCTGTCAGTTGCCTCAGACAGCTGAGTCTCCGTTAGAAAAAGAAGGTGAGGTTTAGAGGAGGAGAGGTGGTGCTCAACAGAGCGAAAGTTAGATGAAAGGCCGCGAATGTTGCAGAAATGAAGAAGAAGAGAGTCAGACAGTGGTTCCAGGCACCTCGAGTCGTCACCGGGAGAGGGGCAGATGGCGGGGGCATTTATGGTCCCCCCCCCTGGGGACTCCGAGGCTGGGTGAATTGATGCCATTTTGGTGAATTTTGAATAGGAAGTGTAGTGTGTACTGTGCATGTAGTTTGGTGAAGATAGATAGAGAAATTTGTACTGGAGAGCATGCTGGCCTACTCTCTGTGTAACTGAGACACTGAAAAATTCAGCAAAGGGGGATGGTCAGGAACTAGTCCTGAGGGCTGATGAAACGGGAGCTCCAGCACTCCCTGTCATCAGCTTTCCATCCACCTCGGGAGTACTGCCCTGCTCGACTGGTGCTACAGTCTACTCCACTTACAAGTCCCTTGCTCCTGGACTGGTTTGAACCGCCAGTTTGCAGTCCACAGTTAATCCTCTGCGCTCTAAATTCTAATTTCTTAACACTGCACAACACTGTAAATTCCTGTGTGTTCTAGTGGCGAGGTATTGCAGTTTATTCACTGTTTATTCACAAAAAACAAGCACCTGTGGCTTGCACTGCTATGAGCATCTCCTCTCGATCGGAGTTAGACTGTGACTGTTGATGATGGCGGGGTAACAGAGTTGCCAGATGGCAACGGCCACATTACCAATCTCCTCAACTTTCATTACCAAATTTAATTTTTCATTACCAAATTCGTAAAGCTAGCATTTATTCTGCACTAATTATATATACAAGTGGAAATACAGTAATCACTCCAATATCCGACGTAATAGAGCCATAGGCAGGTCCGGATACTGGTCCTGTCCAGATATTGGGCCCCAGCTTATGGACTTGTACTTATGGACCCTAACTCAGAGAAACACCTATACAACTCCCTCTGGACATGCATAGCACCTATTTAAGACCCAAATCACACCAATAAGGCACATAAATGACTGAAATAAATGCAAAAGAAGCATAAAATGGGGGTTTAGAAGTAGGTTCATACAATATTAAACATTCTGGTGACTGGCTCCTGGACTGGTACTAACGGACCCTAACCTAGCCTAACTCAGAAAAACACCTTCCTACTGCACATGCATAGCTCCTAACACCCTATTCACACCAATAAAGGGCATTAAAGAGTGAAATGAGGTGTTTGAGGTAAGTATAGTATGGAAAAAAGTACAGTATGAAACATTCTGCCTACTTACAGAAAGTCCATGGCCACCTCGATGAATAACCGCCTCCTCTCAAACTCTGACAGTAAGAAGGATTTCCTGAAGCACTTCCAGTACACTGTTCATGAAGTCTTGCACTGAAATTAGTCAATCGCACACAGAAGTCCGTTCTCTTCACAGTGTGCACTCTTGTCTAACTAATGCTCCACTGTAACTTACTAAGTGTTGCACTCTGCACTTTAACTTATCCCATTCTTCTAATAATTTTCTAAAGCAAAAAAAAACAAGTCTATTTACGTTAAATGTTGTTCCAAATGAGTCTTTTCACTCACAACTGTAAATCCTTAACACAACACACTGTTTTTTTCACTGCACAACACTGTAAATTTCCGTGTGGTCTAGTGGAGAAGTTCTTGCTGTTTATTCACTGTCAGAGTCCGAGAGTATCACTGGCAGGTGACCTACGGGTGCGTCGCTGGGACGTGGTCATGGCGTACCCACTGCAGACGACTCTGAAGACAGACGCAAACTCACGTCGAGCGGTGACTCCACCGTGGCTGATGTCCTGGGCTGTGGCTCAGAGCATGAGGGCCTGTCTTGGGGAGGCAACGGAGTGGAGCCAGGGCTGGGCACAGCAGGGGTCACAGGCCTGAAAAAACTGTCAATGGTTGATTGACGCAATGACCGACGATTCTGACGATTGATGATGAGCTGCCTGAAAGTATGCACTTCCTCCACAAGTCCCAAGGGCCCCATCTCCCTGTCGCAGTCCGGGTGTTCCAGGTAGTCTAGGATGAACTCTAGATGTTCCCAGAGTGCGCTCAGCTTGGGGATGGCTGGAGTAGTGTCCTGCTGAGAGGAGTCCGCATCATCGTCGCCTTCCTCATCGGAATCTTCAAGCTCGGTACTGACACCTGCAACTGAAGACGCGATCTCAATATCAGACAATGTCTGATCCCCAGGATCGCCCTCGTCGTCATCCAACCACTCACGAACATCGTCCACATCAACATCGTCGCCGTGCGTATGTAGCCGTGCATGGAAGTCATCCATAGCAAACCCTAGAAAATCGTACTCCACATCCGTTCCGAGAAGCAGACGAAACCAATCATTTTCCAGAGTCTTCACAGGGACTTTCTTCCATGCACTAGCCCAGTTGTACAGTGCAGACTTGATGTTGTAGCGGCGAAGGTTTTCCAAAGTCCGCTGGCCTCGTGTGTCCCGTCCCTCCCTGCGCTCATCCTCGTCCTTGAGAACAACCATCACCTCATCCAGGACCTTCCGTCGGTATAGGTGCTTTGTTGCCACAATCACTCCTTGGTCCATTGGTTGGATGACAGCAATCGTATTAGGTGGCAAAAACATGCACCTCATCCGGCCATTCTCAGCCACCAAGTCCTAGCTGGACGGGTGGGCAGGTGCATTGTCGAGGAGAAGGAGGGTCTTTACCTGGTCGTGCGGGATTCCCAGTGTCTTCGTCTGGTAATTGATGACCTCCTTGATGAAGTGGCGGTGGAACCAGTCTTTAAAGATCACAGCTGTAAACCATGCCTTCAAAGAATGGTACCAGACGACAGGAAGGACATCCATCACCCCACGAAGACACTGAGGCTGCTTTGCACGGCCAACAACAACGGGCTTAAGCCGGTGCACGCCATTAGCACTGGCACAACACAAAGCAAATATCCGTTCCTTGGAGAGCTCGCGGCCAGGTACACGCTTCTCCGTCTCCTCGGCTAGAGTGTTTGTTGGCAGCGAGCGATAGAATAGGCCAGTTTCGTCAGCGTTGTAGACTTGACCGAGAGTGAGGCCCTCCCTGTCGATCAAGCCCTTCACCTAGTGCCGAAACTCGTCAACTCCATCCTCGTTAGCATCCAAAGCTTCGCCATGAGCTTTACGGTTGGTAAGGCCATGCCGTAACTTGAACGCAAAGAGCCAACCCTCAAATGCCTTGAAGTCTAGGGTGTCGTGAAGCCTGGCGAACTTCTCAGCAGCAGCATTCAGCTCCGTTCCACGTACCATCACACCAGCATCATGTTGCTGTCGATACCAAATCAACGTGCAGCGGTCGATTTCAGCAAACTTGGGAGTAAACATCACCTTCCTCTCCACGTTGCGTTTGCTTCTCGACTTAGAAGTCACCCGTGTACTGCATGAGTTTGTCTCGGGATCTCTTAATATCGAACAAAGTAGATCGGGCCAGGTTGAACTCCCGGAGGATGCGGGAAGAAGACCACCCCGCATCTACTTTCTCCAATATCTCCCGTTTCTTCTCCAGAGTCAACACCACTCTCTTCCTTTTCTCAGGTGGTGGGGCCATCATCACACACACAAAGAGGAGGCCCGAAAGCAGCAGGAGTGCCTGCAGTAGGTAAGGCACCACCACAAAAGCGAGCATGTGGGCAGCCATAACAACGAGCATGCACTCGCGGCGAGAGACAGGCGGAAAGTAGGGAGGATGCAGCGGTGCTCTATTGGACGTCGGAGGAATGACGCGCCACAACATTGCTCTCTCGCGCCGCGCGCAGCAAGTTCAAATTACGGGCAGGATTCCCCCCCCCCCAGACCATTTTGGGAATGTTGGATCCCGGGACGATTATGTCCAGTTAGTGGGGATGTTCAGATATTGGGCGTTCGGATATTAGATGGATTACTGTAATCACTCTCCTTATATTTAACACCATGTTGATTATTTTCACACTATGTAGGGTAGCAGATTAATCAGAGAGAGAGTAAACAATCCATCATCTCCATCCTGTGTATCCTCATACATGTGAAAAATCCATTTGGTAATGCATTATTCTGATTCATTACCAAACGAATTTTTCATTACCAAATTGGCACACACTTAGTAATGAAAAATACCAAATGGCAACCCTGACAGGGGAGGGGGGAGGGGGAGGAAGGAAGAAGTGAAGGGACCATGGTGTAACAGCTGTTCGGCGCCAGGCGGGAATTTCAAATTATGGGAGGGAAAAAAGTCAGATTTTTTTCGAATTTTTTACGGTTTTTGGGAATATTGGATCCCAGGATGATTATGTCCAGTTAGCAGGGATGTTCAGATATTGGGCGTTCGGATATTAGAGGGATTACTGTGTATATATATATATATATACATATAGTAATCTCCCCAATATCCGATGCAATACAGCCAAAGGCATGTCCGCAAAGTGGGATCGTCCGCATACTGGGTCTCCGCCTCCTGGACTTGTACTTATAGACCCTAACCCAGCCCAACTCAGAAAACCACCTACATAACTCCCTACCAGACATGCATAGCACATATTTAAGACCCTATTCACACAAATACGGGACAGAAAGCATGAAATAAATGAAAAGGAAACAGAGAATGAGGATTTAGGGGTGAGAATGGAAAATATTTAGTAGTATACGGGATACTTACAACATGTCTGTGGTCATTACGAAGATTAACCCGCCTTCTCTAAAGGCTCTGTCAGTGGAGAAAATGCTCTTGAAGCACATACAGTTATCAAGTGTTGTGCTGCATTTAATCCTTTTGCACTGTGAGTTATAATTATCACTGCACATTCTGTTCTTACTTGCGCTATGCCAGTTTCAACCACCACTTTGCACTCTAAAATCTAATTTCTTAACACTGCACAACACTGTAAATTCCCATGTGGTCTAGCGGCGGGGTATTGCAGTTTATTCACTGTTTATTCACAAAAACGAGGACAGGCAACATCCACTGCAGTAAGCATCTAGCCTGGATGGTTGTTATGCTGTAACTGGGGAGGAAGAAATGGGACGTGTGTAAACACAAGTGTTCAGCGCTGTGTGCCAAGTTCAAATTACAAGTGAAAAAAAAAAAAAAAAAAAAAAAAAAAAAAAAAAATCAGATTTTTTTTCAGCTTTTTTGCATTTTTTGGCCATTTTTTGGGTTCTGAAGGCCTGAGCCCAAAATATCCAGACATTAGGGAGTCCAGATACTGGGTGTCCAGATGTTAAAAAGTTACTATATATATATATATATATACATACAGTCAAGTCGCCTATGGCGTGGACTTCTATGCCACAGTTTTCTATGACATGGCAAGGTGCCAGCCCCACCCCCCAAAACAAACCAAGCGCATAAACTACCTATGGCATGGGCGCAGCAAGGTTTGAAATGCGCGGGCAAATTTCCCTGGAAGAGCGCTCCTGTTTGTAAACAAAGAAGATGGCGACCACTTCAGCTCCATACTACAAGTGCTCCAACTGTGGACTTTTCTCTCTTATGAGGAGGTTAACCTTCACCAAATTCATTGCGTTAAGTAATAAAACATTAAGATTCTTTGGGTATTGTGACTAGTTTATAGGTTTGTTCGTAAAACCGCTATGAACAGGTTAGTGACAATGCATCTGTCTCTGAGCTAAGATGAAGTATAATGCCTCCCATCACCATCACATATATAAGAATGATTATATATTAATGTGTTAAATGTGAGTTCTGTTGACACTTGAGCATACAAACTTTATCAAATAAACTTCTTCAATCCATGCTTGACCAAGCAGCCTCCACCATCCTTGACCACTTATCTGCGGGCTGTCACTACTGTGACACTCGTTACATAAGTACCATACTACGGAGCGTCACTTCTGTGATCCAGGGATTTTTTAAATCGCTCAGGCTTTCAAGCGCGGTCTTGTATGGTCTATCAGTACAGTACACCCTCATTATCGATGTTTTTTTTATTGACGGATTTGATTATCAACGGTTTTTTTGTCTCCTGGGAGTTAAATTATTATTATTAAAAAAATAAAAAAATAAAGAATTGTATTGGCACCTCCTAGCAAGTTTGCGCGCCATCCTGCCAGGTGTCTCTGGCTGCTCGCAGCATGTTCCCGCCGACCCAACAAACAACAGCATCAGTACACGTTTGTCTGTTGTTCTCATATCGTGTTCGGCCACATCTATTGTGCTTTCGCGATCATCAAGGCTCCGAAGCGCCCTTGTAACACTCCAACTGGAAATAAGGCAGCTAAGGGAGCAAGGAAAGTACTTACCTTGGAAGTAAAGAACGAAATATTACAAAAACTTAGAGGTGGAATGAGCTATGCAGCGGTTGGTCGCGAGTATGGCATGAATGAGTCCAGTGTTCGTGGCATAAAATGGAGAGAAAAAGACATTAAAGATGCTCTGGCTTCGTGCACACCAGGATCGGCTAAAGTAACGATGCATGTGAGAGATGATGCCTTGGTGAAGGTGGAAAAGGCACTGAATATTTGGATTGAGGACTTAAACCGTCGACACGTGCCGCTAGACTCCCAGTTCATCAGAAACAAAGCAAAACAACTCTACGCTCGGTTTGCTGGTGAAAGCAGTGGTGTTGGTGAAGATAATGGTGATGAAAGTGAGGCAGGTGAAAATAGTGATGATGGTGATGAAAGTAATGACGATGGTGATAGGCCTAGTAATGTTGGTGCTTCTAGGCAAAAGAAATTTGCAGCCAGCAAGGGCTGGTTCAAGAATTTTAAGAAAAGGTATGGCCTACATAACATTAGGATGACTGGTGTAGCAGCTTCAGCAGATCAGATAGCAGGAGAATCGTACCCACGTGACTTTGCTGAACTTATAAGGGAGAAAGGGTACAGGCATGAACAAGTGTTTAATGCGGACGAAACACGCCTGTGGTGGAAGAAAATGCCTAAAAGAACGTACATTTCGAAGGAGGAGAAAAGTGCGCCAGGCTTTAAAGCAGCAAAAGATCGTGTGTCTGTGCTGTTGTGTGGTAATGCAGAAGGACATATGATAAAACCCATGCTCCTGTATCATTTGTTATAATGTTAAAGACGAGTTGGATTTTTTGTCAATAAAGGATATTTCTTGCAAAAGTTAGGCAGAGATTAAATATGAAATATACGAGCATAAGGAGAGTTGAATTTTCCTAAAAGAAGATCCTAGCGAAAGCTAGGCTAAGATTCATTTTTGATAGCATAAACTGCCATACAGTCGTGAAAATTTAGGTCTGGGAGAAATGGAATATCAAGAATGAAAGGAAGCTCTTGAGAATGAAAGTAAATAGGAGAGCGTGGTCTCTCTGGTATGAGCTAGCAGCACTGGCGTGTGTTGTGAAGATCGGTGCGAACAGCTGATCTAACGTAACACTTGCCCCACACTCTCAGTTATTAGAACGTATGAATGACCACCACTGCTGCTTTCGTTTTTTTTTTTTTTTTTACACACTCGGTTATGTAAACATATGGATGGCTACAACTGCTGGTTTCGCCTTTTATTTTTAGATGAAGTGAGGTGTAAGTGGAGAGAGAAGTGATGATACAGCAGCCATTACAAGTTGAGGTCCAGTGTACGACCACTATGCATCAACATCAGAGATTATGCTATTTTTTCCAGAATTCTTTACTTAATATAAGTAGTTTTATTATGATATTCAGTTTTTCAATTGCCTAACTAATTTATTTCTAAGAAACACTAAAACTAAACTCCTTATTACATACGAGTGATTGAAGGGATATTAAAATAAATAAATAAAGGGTACCTGACCAGACGAAAATCGGTATCGACGGTTTTAGGCATCGACGGGTATCTTAGGTACCTATTCCCCGTCGATAATGAGGGTGTACTGTACTGCCAGTGCGTAGCTATAGGCAATGCTGCTAATACTGCTAGTACTCATATCCAGTGTTACCAATTTGGCCATTTTTCTGTGTTTGCCTTGTCTCCCCACCTCCCCTCCCTTACCCCCTCCCCACCTAGCTACAGTCTGGCCATGCAACGCAACTCCTGGCCAGTTTTTTCCATTCGCTTTTTCCATTGAAATGTGCCCTATGCCCTATTCTCATACTAAAAAATATATTAAAAAAAGGGAAAAGGCTAATTGATGCTGCAACTGACCATAAAGTAGCTAATTTATCACCTAGCAACACCTCACGTGCACTTGGTCGCTAATTTACCCTGTTCATTACCCATTGAAATGTCCCTTAAATGACCTATTCTCTTACTAAAAAATATATATAAAAAAAAGTGAAAAGGCTAAGTGATCCTTCCATTGACCTGGAAGTAGCTAATTTATCGTGCATTGTCTAGATTTCCTGCTATCCCCACAGGAGGGGCACGGCGCGCTGTCAAGCCATCCCCGTGGGTAAGGGGTTAATGTTTTCATCGGTCAGCTGATCTGTGTCTACTTGTCTGAGCTTTTTTTTGCTCGATCTGCAGCGTGCGGTATTGCCCAAGTGGACACAAGGCTGATCACCCTCCTGTTTTTTGTGCCTATTGTTACGTGTAATACATGTACATGCATTGACTGATTACTTGATTGTGTGCGTGTGTAAAGTGGGAAAAAATGGAGAAAAGTGGGGTGAAAAGGGGGACTTTGAGTAAACGTCCAGAACCAAGTTCCATTTTTCCCATAGGTTAATTATTCGTATGGCACGGTTTTCTATGGCACGGGCACGGTCCAGAACCAATTAGCCGTGCCTTAGACTACTTGACTGTATATATATATATATATATATATATATATATATATATATACCGGTACTGTATATATATATATATATATATATATATATATATATATATATATATAGTGGAATCTCCTAAACTGCAGCTTTATGAGACAGCACATGCCGTCATTTGAGAATTCTCTAAGTTAGAAATAACTCATCATGTGAGGAAAACTACTACGGGTCTGTGATCTCTGAAACGTTCCTCCTTTGCCCCCAAACCTACATCAAACTTGTCACCAGTGAACACTAACAACCTGGTTATGAAATTAGTATGGCATATTTTATGAGAATGAACAATACTGCAAGATTCTTACCTAACTAACTGACGACACTGCTTGAATGGATGGGGGAGGGGGAGGGGTTCTGAGGCTCGAGGTGGACTACGGTTTCTCAGGACGAGGTGAGTGTGCTGCCACCTCATGTTGATGCCTCTGTGTTGCTTCCTCCTCAACAGCCTCTCTCAGGAAACTCTCAAGTCAGTGTGGAGAAAACAGAAGCAGTGTCGTCGTCATTCTCAGCTGCCTCCATGTCATCATAAGAGTCGTTGATTCTTTGAGACTAATTACCAAACGGGTGCGGCCCTTCCATACAGTAATCCCTCTATTATCCGGATGTCCATTACCCAGATGCTGTGTTCTGGCTGTTCAAAACCATTATTTGTAGACTGTTCCATTTTATACGAAAAATGGCATGCATCCGGAAGGAAATTATGGCCATGCAAACATTTTTGTCTGCCAACAGCCATGTGACGCCACGCTGTTTGGTATTTTACCCAGCATCTGCTACAGACCCCCTCAGCTGTTCCCAGTATGTGTACACATGTGCATGTATGTACTGTACATTACATACAGCTCCTGCAAATTGACTTAGGACCTCTCCCCACATGGTATTAAAAAACACAGAAATCATAGTATATCACAATGTTTGTTCATGAAATGCCATTCATTAATATGAAATTGCGTTTTCCTTGTTTTTCAGGACCAGTTGGATGCGTTTTGGCATGGAATCACTTAGATCTCTAAAGTAAGCTAAGGATATTTCTTTGCACCAAACATTTGTCAGTTCCGTCTTGAGGTCATCCAGATTGGGTGTCTTCTTCTCTGCTGTGATTTTCTTCATCTTTGCCAAGTAGTTTTCTATTGGATTTAGATCTGGACTGTTGCCAGGCCAGTCGATTATCCTGAAGCCATTTTGTCACCTTTCTGGACTTGTGACATGGAGCTAAATCGTGCATGAAAAAGTCGCACCACTGAATAACAAAAAAGTTTAACAAATGATCTTTCAGAAACTGCATGTACCAGCCACCATTCATCATCAAGTTCTTAGGAAGAAAGTAGAGGCCTGCCCTCCCCATTTCACCTGAGAAACACCTCCATACCATTGCTAATTGTCGGTGCTTAACACTCGGCACTGTGTAAGCAGGGTCATATCGATTACAGGAGGCAGGGCGATGAACCTTGGCGGAACGCACCTGGAACACTTGAAATGTGCTTTCATTGGAAAACATAACGTTTCTCCATCATCCAATGTCCTGTGTGCATACTTCTTGGCAAACTGAACGCGCTGCTCCTTCCTGCGGTCCGTGAGAAGCGGTTTCTTGGCTGCGGTGCGGCTTGGCAAACCCAACTCTTTCTGCAAGCGGTGCTGGTTAGTTCGAATTGAGAAGTCTTGTAACAGCTGGGCATGCATTCTCTTCAATTCTGCTGCTATCAGTCGAGGATTCTTAATTACTTCCCTCTTCATAAGCGTAACTGTACCTCTGGAAGTCGTCCTTTTCCTTCCACCGCCATGCTTGTGCTATGGTACGACATCAAGTGGAGGCCACGCGCTGCAGCAAGAATCATGGCGGTCGACTATGTGCATCCATTACGTTCATAAATCGTGATGATAGGGACATTATCCTGCCTCCATGCAATGACACGGACCCTCTCATCCCTTGAGCAATACTTTCCAGGCATGACAACTCGACTCTAGGAAAATAACAGGGCAAACTGTAATGCATACGAAAAAAGAGGGAGGTGGAAGCTCGGAGCGACGGGAACATATACTCCCACTTTCACTTCTGGGCATGCACTGATGTGCTGCATGTTTCACCACCTCCTGCCAACACCAGAGGAGTTGCCAGTTATTACTTGCCCCCAAAATTCACTTGGTAGAGGTGGAAACACAAAGCAAAGACAGACAACTCTCCTATAGCAATTCTGTGTGTAGGTCCTAAGTCAATTTGCGGTGAGTGTATGTGTGCATATTTATGAGTGAGGGAAAGATTGTGTATGTGTACATATGAGTGTGTGTGTGTGTGTGTGTGTATGTGGCACCATGCTGTCTGGTATTTTACCCAGCATCTGCTGCATACTCCCTTGGGTGTTCCCAGTATGTGTACACATGTGCATGTATGTACTGCACGTATGTGTGTGCATTCATGAATGAGGAAAAGACTATGTGCGTTTGTGTAATTACCTATTTGTAGTATACAGAAATTGAGCAAAGCTCGTGTTGTCCTGTCTCCATTTCCACATTTATCTAATCTACATTTACACACATGAATGTTTTTCTCCTGCACAGCCCTTTCGTCTTAGTCATTCCAAATACTTAAGTATTTATCTAATATACCTAATTGTGATACACACGAAATGTGCTATGCTCGTGAGTTCCTGTCGCTGTTTCTGAGTAAGTCAAATTTAGCTTTAAACTCATTTAAGTTTTTAGACTGGACAATCTCTTTGTCCTGGCAATTCCATAAGTCTATACTTCTGTAAGGAAAGCTATATTTCTTGATATCCTTCAAGCAGCTTGACTTTTACAATTTCATTCCGTGTCCTCTTGTTGCTCTCTTATCCCATACAAAAAGATCTTCTTTATCAATTTTATCTACTCCCACCATGGTCCTGAATACTGCAATCATGTCTCCCCTCTTTCTCCTTTCCTCTAAGGAAGGCAAATCCAGCTTTTCCAGCCTCTCTCTGTATGACAGATCTGCCAGACTGGGGACCATCTTGGTTGTTGTTCTTTGTATACATCTCTTCACTACCTTCAACAACTTCCCATCTACTCCATAATTATATTCTTAATACTATCCACAATCCTTGTCTGTGCACCCTGTACATAATATGTACATATGTTTTATTTATATATATATATATATATATATATATACAGGTATATACACACACTAAATATATATGTATATATACAATATTTCCTCATACTTCGACGCTTTTCACTTCAACCCCTCATTTTTTGCACTAGAAAAAAGTTTCCGAGTTGTTTCACTTCAACACTCCCAGCCAGCAGCCGACACTCAGCAGACGAAGTGTACCGATGCTCAATTGTTGGCGGACATCTTGCGACCACCCTGCCCTCTAGCAATACAGTGCTGGTACTACAGACTCACAGGGCATTGCTTTTTTTGGTGATGTGCTGGCCTCGCGGCTTCCCGACCCACACCTGGACAACCGCGCTTCAACGTTTAAGATGCAGCGCATCAGTGAGGGGCACAGGTTGACGAGAGGTCATTTTTGGCTGTTTTCTCGGGTCGCTCTGAGTCCATGGCCACCTCGCTTTTCACCCCATGCACTTGCCACAAGCCTTCTGCTCCATTCTTGATGATGCCAACTCACTTTACTTACCAATTATATACACTTTTCTCCCCTTTCCTAAGTTATTTCACTTGGTACTTCACAATCATGACTTTACATAAAAAATCTATCTATCTATTGCCAGATGCCTCAATCCCGTTCAGGTTGGCCACAAACAAATCACCTCCATGTCGCCTTGTCCCTCGCCATTTCACTGCCCTGTTCCCAACTCACACCCCCCCCTCTCTCATATAACTCTCCACCCCATCCCTCCATCTCATCCTCGGCCTCCCCCCCTCCACCTCACTCACATACACTCTCTTCGTTAGTCTTTCACCCTCCATCCTCTCCACATGGCCAAACCACCTCAGTGTATTCCTCCTAACGCTTCCTATCACATCCACATCCACACCACAACGCTCCTTTATATCCTCACTTGTCAGCCTGTCTCTCCATGTGACTCCACAGGCTCCTCTTAAATAACTCATTTCCACTGCTCTCACTCTTGACTTGTGTCCTTCCAACAACGTCCAAGCTTCACTTCCATACGTTAGAGTTGGTATCACAATACTGTCATGTAGAAACACTACTACTCCTGACCCTGCCCTTGAGTGGGAAAGGAGGTCTGGATGATGATGATGATGATGATGATGATGATAACTTTTTCACTTCCATGCTCACTTCCCTGTTTCTTACCACTGCTTTCAAGGAACCAGCAACCTTTCTTCCCTGCTGTACCCTTTCAAGCACTTCACCCTCCAAACCTCCATCCTTACTCATCACACTACCCAAGTACTTAAACGTACTCACATTTTCCAATCCCTCACCATCCAACCTCGCTGTACAATAATATTATGTAATCACATATCGTGAAAAATATCGTAATAGTGAGTATTGCTAACCTTACATAAATAATGCTAACTCAACACGATAATTATATTTTCTTTCTTGGTTACTTCACTTGGAACTTCAAAATCATAACTGTTCAATCATAACTGAATAATAATATGTGATCACACACTGTGAAAAACAAGGTAATAGTGAATAATGCTATACTTAGGTATATTATACTAACCTGAGCTTGATATTTATGTAGCTTACACCAAAAACTTTCATTTCACTTATTTTTTAGGCACTTGGCACAAGTCAAGAGTGATAGCAGTGGAAATGAGTTATTTAAGAGGAGCCTGTGGAGTCACATAGAGAGACAGGCTGACAAATGAGGATATAAAGGAGCGTTGTGGTGTGGATGGGGATGTGATAGGAAGCGTTAGAAGAACACATTGAGGTGGTTTGGCCATGTGGAGAGGATGGAGGGTGAGAGACTGATGAGGAGAGTGTATGTGAGTGGGTTGGAGGGGGGGAGAGGGAGGGGGAGGCCAAAGATGAGATGGAGGATTGGAGTGGAGAGGTATATGAGAGAGGGGGGTGTGAGCTAAGAGCAGGGCAGTGAAATGGCGGGGGACAGGACGACGTGGAGGCAATTTGTTTGTGGCCTCCCCATACGGGATTAAGACGTCTGGCAATAGATAGATAGGTAGACAGACACTTACTTATTTTATACTAGTTATTTACAATTGTCTGTTCACTTTTCACAGCCTAAAAGCTGATGAGGGAGAGAAAATCCCTGAAGCAATCACCAACACACAAGCCCACCTCACATTCTGGGAACCTGGTTGTCACCTTTCGCCTAATTGGCTGTCACCATGCAGTATGCATGCAGACGTGGCATGTCATTTGTCTCTTCCTGCCTCCTTCATTTGCTGTAGTAGGTACAAGACAGTGGCACTGGATGAAATCCTTGGCTGCCATCCTGTCCGGAGCAGAAGCATGCCTCTTCCCTTTTTGTGAGGTAATGATTGTTCAGTATTTCTCAAGCGACTGGAATATTACATTGTCAGAAAACTCACAGAACTTCAGTTGCTTCTGGGAGTTGAAAAGGTAAAGGCTATATGCATTCAGCATGGTGACATCGATAAGATGCAGGAAGAACTTTATGTACCACCTGACTGACTTCTGCATGCACTCAATACTACCCAGTTGCATAACACACTTGTCAATCAGGTTCATGTTGAGGTTGTCATCAAGGACAGCATCAGGCTTCTACTTCTTCTGGCCAGTATGGTAGTCAATTTTGTCTGTTTCTACCAATCGCCCCTGGTGCACAGTTGTCAGGACACTGACATCTCCCTTGTCCTGCCAAGATAGTGTCAAGATGTAATTTGACTGACACAACTGTACAGTAATCCCGCATATTTCGCGGTAGTTACGTTCTTGTAACCCCCGCGAAAAGTCAATTTCGCGAATACTCTATTAACAATTGAATCTTACACTTGTGTCCACCATGTTGCCCATCACACAGTCCATGTCCATAATGATTGCGAGACAATTGGCCGTCAGACAATTCCCTGTCAAAACATGGACGATTCCCCTTCAAAACAATTCGCACCTTGGACGATTCCCCGCCATTCTATAAATATACTAGTCAATACTTTTATAAATATACTTATTATTAATTAATCAATACTTTAATAACTATATTTCAGGGGGATCCAGCAAAGTCTATGTTCAGTAGCGTAGGTTCTGGATATTATTTATTAGTTTCACCTTTAGGCAATAATTAACTTGTTTCTTCCTCGCTGTAGTCGCCTTTGAATTATATTCTAGCGTCACCCATAGCTATCTTCATTAATGAAGGCGAATTGTTTTGTGTTTGTTGTGACTGTGAATTGTCCCGAAACCTCCATACTCATCCCGAAATACCTTCTTACAAGATTGAAAGCACATACTCCATTATGAAGGAAAAACGTAAACACCGTACTGAAATACACAATTATCTACACATTTATTCACAAAACGGTACAAAATAAAAAGATGCATTAACTGGTGATAGCAAACACTCGCACGGTCGTTTCTTAGCTTGTCCAGTAACACAATTTTCTCTGCTAAGGTCATAACTTTTCTTGATCGTTTTGTCACTTTGGAGTTCTTACTAATTGTATTATTAGCCTTTGGTGAGGCTGGCTTACGTCCTGGGGCAATGTGGAAAGCAAGTGGGAGGCAAGAGGCTCGTTTCATAGTGCGGTTACAAGTACACCAGACAAGTAAGGCAGTCAGGCGTGGACTGAGGAATGAGGGGCAGAGAGCAGTGTTGCCATATCCAACCAACGAAATTATGCTAGGATAATGAAAAAATTATGCTACATTGAGCAAATTTGTTCCAAGTAAAAAATGAATTATGCTAACTTGAAGCTAAATGATAAAATTCTATACATATTCGTGCTACATATTAATTATGTATTGTTTACTATGAAAATATTAAAATGAACCTACACACAGTAAGAGGATAAAAATCGGTTTTCTGCCCATACTGCTTTTTCCCACGAAACTTACGTTTTTCTGATGGATTTTGATGTGATTCATTCAATTTTGAGCATCATTTCCATCGGAAATAACCAGATTTTGAGATATGACCCCCCCATCCCCCTGCAATAATGGGGGATCTTTGGGGAATCGGGGGTTATAGGGAGGGGGGGAAACACAGAAAATGGTCATTTCCGACTGAAATGAAGCTGAAAATCGAATGAATCATACCAAAATCAATCGGAAAAACCTTGGTTTCATGGGTAAAATACAAAGCTCAAACTTATCCTAACCTAACCTAACCGAACCTAACCTAAAACCTAACCTAACCTAATCCAACCCAACCAAGCCCAAACTGAAAGTAACCAACTATTCAAACATCTTCTTACCTTATTCGTCTCTCTCTCTCTCTCTCTCTCTCTCTCTGATTTGTAGCTTTTATAAAATTATTCCAAAATATTCCATTCCATTCTAAATTATGCTAGAATGATTCTAAAACTTCTAATATGCTAAAAAATATTCCAGACTCGAAAATTTGATCAAAATTATGCTAAAAGAATAAAATTATGCTAGATATGGTAACACTGGCAGAGGGGCCGCGGGAAAGGGACAGGGTGGCGTGAGTTTACCGCGCTACAATTGGAAGCTGCGGGAATTTCAAATTTTTTGTTTTCTGTATATTCAAGGATATATTAGTTGAACTTATTAATGCTAAGAAAATCCGCGAGAGGGCAAAACCGTAGACAAAAAATCCGCAAAAAATGCGGGATTACTGTACACTACTTTGGCTTGCCGTTGGGGCGAAATTTGGCATGAACTTCTGGTCCCTACGAACTGAGCCACAGGAACCAGTGCCACTGACGAGGGGGAAGTAAGCCATGGGCTGGTATACCAGTTGTTGGTATACAGGATGTGTCCATGGCCCAGGTACCTGCCTATCATCTTTCTAACGACAGTCCCCCAAACCCCGATTGGATTGTTCCATGGTAGGTCAAAGTCCATCGCTGTGTAAACAACCATGTTCAGGACATACTAGGGTGGCAGTCACACATGACGAAAATTTTGATCCCGAAACGATGCCTCTTTGAGGGTATGTACTGCTTGTACACAAGCCACCCTCTGAACAGTACCATGGATTCATCGGTGACAAGCTTCTGAAAGGGGGAAAAGAACAGGGTCAGTTTTCCCTTCAGAAGCTGAAACAGGTCCCGTATCTTCCATACTCGGTCATAGGTGGATGGCTCTCTGTTGTCTCCAAAGTGAAGGAAGCGAAGGATGAGGAATCGGTCCCATGGCATGTACTTTCCACATGTAGGTGCTGCAAGGAGAGCATCCCTAGTCCAGTAGTAATTTATGACTTGTTTTTTTGAATGAGGCATTAGGAGGAGCAGAGCAAGAAATGTCACTAGCTCTGCCTTCACAACATTTACCCACCTGTGGACCCGAGACCCGGGACTACATGTATGTGCCTGTGTGACAAATTCAAAATATAAATTTGTCTGCTCGAACACCAGGTTGGCCACATCGTCATTGATGAAGGTCTCAAAGTAATCCACCTCTCGGGCACCAGGAGAATGAGGCCAATGCTCTATCAGCCCTGCTGCACTTGCATCAAACTGTTCCTGCCATCACTCCACATAAACATAGGTGGAGGGGCAGGTGCAACAGCAGTTGCTGGAATGGGAGGTGGAGAGGCTTGTGGAAGGGCTGGTGGAGCACCAGGTGAGGTGGGGGCTGTGAGTGAGGTGGCAGCTGACGAGCAGGGCTTTGTTGGGTGACTCAGAGTCCCTCAAAAATGCCAATTCATCATAAAGTTTCCACTGTGTGACCTGACCCATGGGAAATAAAGGAGCTGCAAGGGGGGTTTGGGGGGTTGGCGTTGGTGCTAGGGCCTGGTAGGGCTGGCTGCGCCGTCCATGTACCCCCCCTCACCCTCTGTCTCCTTCCCCGTGCTTGGCAAATTCCCATGTAAATCTACATTTCCCTCCCTTGATACACTTTCACTTTCATTACTAGCACTGTCACAGTCTTTTCAGTCACTTTCCTCCTTACCAAATAGCAATGCAAGATACTTTGACGGGGTTACGTAAATAGGCCTATGCCGCTTACCATGTGGTGTCTTTGAAGCTAACTTTTCCTTTATTTCTCGCAATTCAACAATGGAATCACTAGATTCACTGTCACTTGGTGTTACAGGCCTCTTTTTCCGATAAAAAGCACCACGATTAACATTTTGGCGGGCACTTTCACTAAAGGGTTGCAGCGAGCGCGACACTCAACCTCTGTGCTCCATGGTGACAAGGAGAGAACTGATCACACTCTTTTGTGCCCAGCGGTGCCTGGCGACGCTGGGTGACTCAGAAAACCACTGTGTGGCAACTCTGTGTTTGGGAGGGCTGATATGTACCACATTCCCACTGAAATCAAAGGCACAAAATTTGAAATAAAAGGGCATCTTCTGAGAGGTCTGTAGCAGGCTATCGATAGGTCCGCCTCTGAGGTTCTTAGCAGCTAAGGGATTAAGAATCTGGTAATGAAAAATTAAATTTGGTAATGAAAATTGAGGTGTTTGGTAATGTGGCTGAGTTCAGATCTGGCAACCCTGATCGTCAACCGACCATGCAATGGCAAAACACTCACTCGGGTAGGTGAGCACGTGACTGCGCTTGACAGAGGTAGTAGCTGGGGGTCTTGGGCGGAGCCATGGTGGTGCTGTAGTAATCCACGAGGCCAAAAAGAAATGCAGATGGATGAAGAGGTGGCCGATTAGCAAGGCGAGCAAAGGAGACAGGCAGCTCAGCCTGTCTGTCTGGCGGCATGCGGTTTGAATTGTCGAAATGGCGTAGATAACCATGTTGAGCAACGAAAAAGGATATAGTTTTACAAATGTCGAAACAACGGACTGTCGAATAACAATCGATCAAAAAAGGAGGGTTTGGATTGCAATACCAGCTGTAACGTATGGAAACTAGGCTTGGACCTACAAGTCAGGAGTGAGAGTAGAGTGTGATGAGTGAAAATAAGTTGCTTGAGTGGAAGATGTGGAGTTGCATGGAGTGACAGACTGAGGATGAGATGGAGGGATGGAGTGGAGTGGTATATTAGAGAGGGGGGGGTGAGAGTTGACGAGATGGCAGTGTAATGGCAGGGGACAGGACGGCATGAAGGTGGTTTTTTTATGGCCACCCCTTCTGGGATTAAGGCATCTGGCTATATATACATAGACAGATACCGGTACATAGACAGATAGACAGAACCTGAAATAAACAGCACCATAATAAATTAAACTGTGATCTGTGGCTTTCAAATAAATAAATTAAACCAATGTGGAAATGATGAAGACATGATTTGAAAATAACTGGAACTGACAATTTCTTTTTTAAATAAATGAACCAAAATGGAAATTATATATCCTTATTTTCTTGGATGTGAATGTAACTAAATACCGATAAGATGGAACTGACCCTCAACCTGATGGAGAGATGGCAATTTTAGGTCTTGATAAAAAGAAATGAATACTATACAGGCAGTACCACTGCCCAGTTATATAAACATTCCTAAACTTTTCCTCTGTTCTCTGACAGGAGGATGCCAGACTGCTGAGGAAGGGCAGCTTTAGCCTGCAGTCCATCAGGTTCACATCTGAATGTGCCTGGGGCCACAACAACAGTCTACTCCCATTTATCCAAAACTGGTTGAAATTTAATCATTCTTGATAGTGAGAGATGCTGAAGTGGTGAGAGGTACTCTTGTATATATTCACAAACCACTTAAAATATGCAAACAAATTAAAGTGGAGTCACTTTTGTCTGAAATTCTTTTCACCGTACTATGCCATTAACCGTAAGATTTACTAAAACTTTCTCATTTCGAATAACTGCAAAAATCTGAAATCTACCCGAAAATTCAAACACGGCAGGCTTGTTTCGCTCCACTAGCATTAGTTTATTTTTGCCCTGCTAGTCACTACAATGAGCGCTGGCTGTGCCAACTGTTGACAGTTTCTATTTCAGTTACAGAAGTGCAGTTGCATACGTAGTTACGACACTGTACAGTAATCCCTCCAATATCCGACGTAATAGAGCCATAGGCAGGTCCGGATAGTGGTCCTGTCCAGATATTGGGCCCCAGCTTATGGACTTGTACTTATGGACCCTAACTCAGAGAAACACTTATACAACTCCCTCTGGACATACATAGCACCTATTTAAGACCCAAATCACACTAATAAGGCACAAAAAAGACTGAAACAAATGCAAAAGAAGCATAAAATGAGGGTTTTGAGGTAGGTTCATACAATATACAACATTCTGGGTACTTACAAGTGCCTGGCTGCTGGACTGGTACTTATGGACCCTAACCTAGCCTAACTCAGAAAAACACCTTCCTACTGCACATGCATAGCTCCTAACACCCTATTCACACCAATAAAGGACATTAAAGAGTGAAATGAGGTGTTTGAGGTAAGTATAGTATGGAAAAAAGTACAGTATGAAACATTCTGCCTACTTACAGCAAGCCCATGGCCATCTCGATGAATAACCGCCTCCTCTCGGACTCTGACAGTAAGAAGGATTTCCTGAAGCACTTGCAGTGCACTGTTCATGAAGTCTTGCACTGAACTTAGTCAATCGCACTCAGAAGTCCGTTCTCTTCACAGTGCGCACTCTTGTCTAACTTATGCTCCATTGTAACTTACTAAGTGTTGCACTCTGCACTTTAACTTTTCCCACTCTTCTAACCATTTTCTAAAGCAAAAACAAACAAGTCTATTTACGTTAAATGTTGTTCCAAAATTGTATTCTCACTCACAACTGTAAATCCTTAACACAACACACTGTTTTTATCATTGCACAACACTCTAAATTCCCGTGTGGTCTAGTGGAGAAGTTCTTGCTGTTTAATCACTGTCAGAGTCCGAGAGTATCACTGGCAGGTGACCTAGGGGTGCGTCGCTGGGTCGTGGTGATGGCGTACCCACTGCAGACGACTCTGAAGACAGACGCAAACTCACGTCGAGCGGTGACTCCACCGTGGCTGATGTGCTGGGCTGTGGCTCAGAGCATGAGGGCCTGTCTTGGGGAGGCAACAGAGTGGAGCCAGGGCTGAGCACAGCGGGGGTCACGGGCCTGAAAAAACTGTCAGTCGTTGATTGACGCAAGGACCGATGATTCTGACAATTGATGATGCGCTGCCTGAAAGCACGCACTTCCTCCACAAGTCCCAAGGGCCCCATCTCCCTGTCACAGACCGGGTGTTCCAGGTAGTTGAGAACGAACTCTAGGTGTTCACGGAGTCCGCTCAGCTTGGGGATGGATGGAGTAGTATCATGCTGAGAGGAGTCCGCATCATCGTCGCCGTCCTCGTCAGAATCTTCAAGCTGGGTACTGACACCTGTAACTGAAGATGCGATCTCAATATCAGACAATGTCTGATACCCATGATCGCCCTCGTCGTCATCCAACCACTCACGCACATCGTCCACATCAACATCGTCGCCATGCGTACATAGCCGTGCATGGAAGTCATCCACGTCAAAACCTAGAAAACCGTACTCCACATCCGTTCCGAGAAGCAGACGAGACCAACCATTTTCTAGAGTCTTGACAGGGACTTCCTTCCATGCACTGGCCCAGTTGTAGATTGCAGACTTGATGTTGTAGCGGCGAAGGTTTTCCAAAGTACGCTGGCCTCACATGTCCCGTCCCTCCCTGCGCTCGTCCTCGTCCTCGAGGAAAACCATCACCTCGTCCAGGAACTACCTTCGGTATAGGCGCTTTGTTGCCACGATCACTCCTTGGTCCATTGGTTGGATGAGAGCAGTCGTATAAAGTGACAGAAATATGCACCTAATCCGGCCATTCTCAAGTCCTTGTCGCACAAGTGGGCAGGTGCATTGTCGAGGAGGAGGAGGGCCTTTACCTGGTCGAGCGGGATTCCCAGTGTCTTCGTCTGGTAATTGATGACCTCCTTGACGAAGTGGCGGTGGAACCAGTCTTTGAAGATCACAGCTGTAAACCATGCCTTCAAAGAATGGTACCAGACGACAGGAAGGACATCCATCACTCCATGAAGACACCGAGGCTGCTTTGCACAGCCAACAATAACGGGCTTAAGCTGGTGCACGCCGTTAGCATTGGGACAACACAAAGCAGATATCCGTTGCTTGGAGAGCTTGCGGCCAGGTACATGCTTCTCCGTCTCCTCGGCTAGAGTGTTTGTTGGCAAAGAGCGATAGAATAAACCAGTTTCGTCAGCTTTGTACACTTGACCGAGAGTGAGGCCCTCCCTGTCGATCAAGCCCTTCACCTTGTGCTGAAACTCGTCAACTCCATCCTCGTTAGCGTCCAAAGCTTCGCCATGAGCTTTACGGTTGGTAAGGCCATGCCGTAACTTGAATGCAAAGAGCCAACCCTCAAATGCCTTGAAGTCTAGGGCGTCGTGAAGCCTGGTGAACTTCTCAGCAGCAGCCTTCCGCTCCGTTCCACGTACCATCACACCAGCAGCACGTTGCTGTCGATACCAAATCAACGTGGAGCGGTCCATTGCAGCAAACTTGGGAGTAAACATCACCTTCCTCTCCACGTTGCATTTGCTTCTCGACTTAGAAGTCACCCGTGTACTGCATGAGTTTGTCTCAGGATCTCTTGATATCGAACAAAGTAGATCGGGCCAGGTTGAACTCGCGGAGGATGCGAGAAGAAGACCACCCCGTATCTACTTTCTCCAATATCTCCCGTTTCTTCTCCAGAGTCAACACCACTCTCTTCCTCTTCTCAGGCAGCGGGGCCATCATCACACACACTAATAAGAGGCCCGAGAGCAGCAGGAGTGCCTGCAGCTGGTAAGGAACCACCACAAAAGCGAGAACATGGGCAGCCATGACGACGAGCGTGCACTCGCGACGAGAGACAGGCGGAAAGTGGGGAGGATGCAGCGGCGCTCTATTGAACGTCGGACGAATGACGCGCCACAACAAAGCTGACCCGCGCCCCGCACGCCAGGTTCAAATTACGGGCGGGAAATTTTTTTTTTGTTTTTTCTTCAAATTTTTTGTGGTTTTCGGACCATTTTGGGAATATTGGATCCCGGGACGATTATGTCTGGTTAGTGGGGATGTTCGGATATTGGGTGTTCGGATATTAGAGGGATTACTGTATTAAGTGTTTTGGTGATGGCTGAGGGGCTTTTGGGGTGCTGGTGGTGGTGGTGGTGGGCTAGGCGTCGCCAGAAATGGGTGATGGGTGAGTACAATACACTTCCCATGTATCCTACATACTATTACAATATCTTTTATCCAAAAAAGTTGATTAAACAAAACTTTGAAAGTCCCATGATTTTTGGATAAAAGAGACTCCACTGTACTCTGAAGCATTTCTAGGGACTAAATATGCTCACTTAACAATGTTGTACATCATGGATAGTAAGAGCAGAGATGGTACAAGTAGACAAAAGGCAATATCAGGTACTTGTACAGTACTGCAGATACACTATTAAGGCACTCACTTACACTTTAAAGCAAATGGCACAGCACTGCATCTTCCCCCCCCCCCCAATCAGATAGGTGCAACAGTAACAAATGTTCTGGGTAGCCAGACAGCAGATAATTAAGAGCAGAGTATGCCGTACAGTACTGTAAAATTGTGTTGTCAGGAAGCCTATGCAGCAACAATGGATGAATCAAGCTGGAAATCTTGCCCACAGTGGATCTCATCTTCATCAAGCAACACTGGAAGTTGGACAAAAATCCACCATTCTCTAAAAACCAAACAAGGCATACCCCACCTTCTCAAATAATTTACAGCTGCAGGACACAACAAACACTAAACAGAAACCCAATATGATGGTTTGAGAATTCCTTGGCTTTGGGAAAGGTAGAATTACACCTGGTCACCAGACAGGCACCATCACTCTACTAACCTGTAAACTGCACCATACATCTCAAACAGATTCCAGGTCAGCGATATACATCTTTGAAGTTGGACTGAAAAACTAAATTTATAACATGTCAAAATGTATTGCTCCAGGAGCTATTCTGTATGGTACTTCTGCCAAGCCACTGCCAAGACTTTAGGTAATGTATTTCATTTGGGAGAGAATAACAACATCAGCAATGTGAAATCAGCAAGGGCATCAACTCCCCATACAACATCGGCAATCTGTAATCAGCAAGGGCATCAGCTCCCCGTGTACTGTCTCCTGGTTACCAGCTGTGATCATATACCAGTGCATGTCATTCATATGTTGACATTATTCATCTTCCAAGCACATAGAGGGCAGCCCACACTGTACAAAGTGGCTCTTTGATTTGGCTTTCTTTGGTCTTTAAGTAAGTGTGTATTGGTAATTATCTCCATGTACAGGTTATCCCTTAATTCACGCGAGGGTTACGTTCCCAGACCCTTTGCGTATGTGGTAAATTCAAGTATACGTTCTGCCCATTTGTGCACATAATTACGTAAGTGTATTAAGTGCATTACATCTGAATAATACTGTTTATGCACTACATACACCTAATAAACTAGCATAAAGTATGAAAAACAACAAAAATGTTAAGAAATTTACCACTGAAAGCTGACAAGCACAGGCGCAGGTGGAGGCAGTATCAGTCTGGTGTGCTAGCCCTCACTGCCTCCAGTATGCTACATTCTCTGCCTTCTATATTGTACGAACAGTTGACTCATTCACTCCAAACATACGGTTCCAAGACAATTCACAGGCGTAGGTGGAGACACTTCAGCACAGTCTGATGCACTAGCCCTCACTGCCTCCCGTATGCTATGTTCTGCCTTCTTTATTGTATGAAGAGTTGACTCATTCACCCCAAACATACGATTCCGAGACAATTCACCGTCAAAACATGGACGATTCCCCATCAGGACAATTCGCACCCTGGACAATTCCCCGTCATTCTATAAATATACTTATTATTGATTAATTAATACTTTAATAACTAATTTTCAGGGGGATTTTATAACTCATGTAAGTAAAAAACTAGTGTACCCTACTTGCTAAATAAACTAGAGTGTAAATAAATAACAGGGAATCGTCCTGACGGCGAATTGTCACCGACATTCCTTCCCTAAGTTTGCCCAACACTTTAACTTTCTCGGTCAGCGACATCACTTAACGAGTCCATTTTGGTGTGTTACCACATGCATCACTAGCAATACGCTTAGGCTCCATGTTGGCAAACAAGGCAAGCAATCACTGGAAGGCAGAAAAAAAAGCCACAAATAACGACTCGCGAGTCATGCACGATTCGACCGTCGGATTCAAACTGACTGTGTGGTGCGTGGTAGGCCGACCTTCCACACACACACACACGTATGCATACGGGCAGCAGGTAGGCATGGTGGGAGGAGTTAATAACTAATTTTCAGGGGGATTTTATAACTCATATAAGTAAAAAACTTACTGAAAGTAAGTAAAACACTAACTGAAAGCTGACAAACACAGGCGTTGGCAGGTGGTAGAGTGGGTGATGGAGCAGGGATTTACTGAGTGGTGGGA
Organism: Coenobita brevimanus; assembly: GCF_032717465.1. NCBI lineage: Eukaryota > Metazoa > Arthropoda > Malacostraca > Decapoda > Coenobitidae > Coenobita > Coenobita brevimanus. The sequence continues at coordinate 53,981,609 of NC_136977.1, forward strand.
GGAGGAGTCGATGGATCATCGACCTTCTCTTCCTCAACCTCATCTTCGTCACTTTGGATGACTGGGGTTGTAGACTGATTGGGGGATGTACGTGATGAAAGCTGGCTGAAGAACATTGTTATTTTAGGTTGAGATACAGCTCGTTTCATGTCACTGAAGATTTGGCGGTAACAAGCAAAAGCATTTTCAGCCTGTTCTTTACACTTAAGGGATCTTATCAGGTTGTAAAAAATGTTCTGTTACTGCCTTCAGCATCCTTAAACCCTCAGCCAAGTTATCCAGCGTCAACTGAGACGCAGGCGAGCCATCATCGACCTTCTCATCCTTCTCAGTAGACTGAGTCAGCTCCACCAGATCCTCGTTTGTCAACTCTACTCTGTGACTCTCCAGCAGTTCCTCCACTTCCTTTTCATCCACATCGTCAAATCCTTCCCCACCAATTTGTCGTGCCAGTGATACGATGTGGGAGGCAGTGGATTTTTTAAAGACAGGTTCAAACCCCTTAAATTCGTGAACACATTCTGGCTACAATTTTTTCCAACATGCATTCACTGTGTGTGGTTTTATTCGTCCAAGGCCCCCTTGATCGTCTGAAGGCAGTCGGCGATGCTGTAGTCCTTCCACAGATGCATGACGGATTTATTCTCATCCTCCATCCTAGCCACAATGCATTGCATTCACTTTTTGGCGTAATGTGCCTTAAAATCTCGATTAACACGTTGATCCAGGGGTTGAATTAATGAAGATGTGTTAGGGAGGAGGTAGAGGATCTTAACACCCTCAGTTTCAAGTTCGTGGGCTGGTGGATGTCCAGGGACATTATCCAAGATGAGGAGGACCTTGAAGTCAAGTTTTTTTAGTACCCAGATAATTACGTACTTCAGGTAAGAAGTTGGAGTGGTACCAGTCCTTCAGGAGAGGCTGGGTAGTCCATGCCTTGGCATTTGCCATCCAGAAGACAGGCAGCTGCTTCTTGTCTTTTCCTTTGAGGGCACAAGGATTCTGAGCCCTGTAAATTAAGCCTGGCTTAATCATAAAACCAGCTGCATTGCAACAGAACAGCAGCGTAAACCGATCTTTGGCTGCCTTGAATCCTGGGGTGTGGGTCTCCTGACGGCTGAGGAAGGTCCTGGCAGGCATCTTTTTCCAGAAGAGAGCAGTTTCATCCATGTTGAAGAACTGCTCTGGCAGGTAGCCTTCCTCATTAATGATATCACTTAGTTCAGCCGGGAAGTCACGTGCTGCCTCATGATCAGCTGATCCACTTTCTCCACAGATGCGGAGGTTACAAAGGGAAAATCTCTTCAAACCACCCTTTGCTTGCACTGAAAACTGGGGTGTCAGGAGCTGATGAAGTGCCTTCACCTCCGTCAGCTTCACACATAGTCTGGTACAGAGAAAGTGCTTTCTCTTTAATTATGTTGGAGTCAAGGGGTATACCACACTTGTGAGAGTTCTCCATCCACAAAATAGTGCATTTTCCATCTTTATAATGCGCTTGTCTCTCTTATAATGAGAGACTTTAGCACAGTCTGGTGCACTAGCCCTCACTGCCTCCCGTATGCTACTTTCTGCCTTCTTTATTGTACGAACAGTTGACTCATTCACCCCAAACATACGACCAACAGCACTCGCCGACATTCCTTCTCTAAGTTTGTCCAACACTTTAACTTTCTCTGTCGGTGACACCACTTTACGAGCCCGCTTTGGTGTGTTACCACATGCATCACTAGCACCACGCTTAGGACCCATGTAGGCAAACAAGGCAAGCAATCACTGGAAGGCAGAAAAATAAGCCATAAAAAACGATTCACGAGTCACGCACGGTTGGAGGGTCGGATTCAAACTGTGTGGCGCGTGGGAGACCAACCTCCCACACACACACACAACACACACACACACACACACACATGTACAGTCGGCAAGATTTCCGACTGGACCACCTGGTTGCGGGATTTGGCTAACGTGGCAACAGCGCGCGCCCGTTTGTGTGTGTGTGTGTGTGTGTGTGTGTGTGTGTGTGTGTGTGCCCGACATTTTTCCGAATCGCTAAGCTTCATCCTTCGAATTATATTATGTGGCCATTGTATTATGCTATGATATAGGCTAATAAATATTATGTGATTGGGATAATGGGCTGTGCACTATACTATTTGTAGTCTGAATTATATCAAATAATTCCCTTGCCTTGCAGCATGAACCACGATACAGGTTGAGTTGTGGTTCAGAAACAGAGGGCAAGTTCACCCAGAAATGGTGCGATGTAGGGGGAAGCGGGGAGTATGGGAGTGAGCGCCCAACAGTTATATATTCTTAGTCATTACAGTATAGTTATCAACGTATCAATGTTATCCTGTGCCCAGATTGATGATAAACCTATTTACTTTTATTATCTTTATATAGACCCAATTACACACTAGGATACCCCCTCCCTAGTTAGCGGAAAACATGCCCTTCTCCACCGCCTCGACTCTCTCTCTCTCTCTCTCTCTCTCAACCTCCTCAGCTGGCTATCAGTAGACACACACACACACACACACACACACACACACACACACACACACACACACACACACACACACATTATCAGTTTGTGCTAATGCGTAATGATGTTCCATTTAGTATGTTTACCTAAAATTTAATACTGTGTCAAAATACAAGTGCAACACATAACCACCTCACATGGCGGATTACGTTAACCAGTAATCAATACTTATTTTGCATAGTTTATGTTTCATGAATAGTCATGGGGTAGCCAGACCCACACTGATATTTTCGTTAATGCTAAAGGTAATCGTGTGTTCAGTGGCGGATATCAGTTAGTGGGGAGGTGGCCGCTGACACCTCCAATCCTCATAGCTATGGTGGTGAGCTGTAGTGTCACTGAAGAGGTTCCTGTTCCTCCAGTTATGTCAATGATTAAACTTAACATACTGATGAACAGCCATTTCTTATGAAAAATACAAACAGCCTATATGGAACTATGAAGTATATTGTGGGAGCTTTCCAGCTCTCACGCACCAGTCACAGTCTTGGTCCTTTGTTTCAGTATTGCCAGCCTGACAGTGTGCAGTGTAAATGAACATGCTATTAATATTAGTTCTACATGCTTATTTACATTTAGAACAACAGAATTCAAAGCAGGATTTCATTCAGTACACAGAATGCCAAATACAGCATGTGTGTGCGTGTGGGTGTGGGACAATACTTATGGTGGGGGTGGAGGGAGTATAGTATGAAATTTGTCATAATGGTAATATGGGTGTGTGCATACGTGGCTAAGGAAGTCCACGACTGATATGTAATCTTTGCCTTTAACACTTGATGACACACACTTTAGTATTTACTTAGGTTTTATTTATAAGTCTGTAGCATGTTACATTATTATATTATTATTATTTTGTTTTGGGGGTGAAACCTGAAACACCATATAAAGACAAACACTGAAGTATTATAAAATTGTGATATGGAATCCATATTTTATGAATAACTATTTCTTGCAGGAGAAAATAATGTTATTTTAATGTTCATTATAAGATTACACTATAGGAGCATCTGTTTTTAATGGTAGCTTACCGGATTCCAAGCGATCAGTTTATTAAGTTATACTAGAGCATAGATTTATGCAATATATCCATTATATATTGTATTAACTATGTCATGAAGGCTCGCACAGTGGACTTTCACGTCAACTACTTCGAAAAGGCAGCAAGTTCAGTGTTTAATAGGATACGAAGTTCACGTATTTTTTGGTGTGGTTATAAATCCAGCTGTCCTTTACTGGCCAATGTAATTCATTATAAAATGAGAGTGGTCAAGTGTAAAACCAAAACCCTATGTCGCATAGTAGTTTGAAAATTATCACTGATAATAATTTATGATTACTGTATGACCCTCCCGAATGACCACATCCAGAATTTTTGTTATATTTTTTTTAATGTTGGGCCACTTGGAACAGATATGAGTAAATGACACGATAGCCCACCTGTTTTTATTGAATATAACCCAGCCAGTATGAAGTTTCTTGATTAATGTGATGCGTGGGTGTATGGTTATCAGGTAAAAGTGAGAACACACACACACACACACAGAATATATATATATATATATATATATATATATATATATATATACACTGTATATATTTGGTGGTGAATTGTAAGAATTATGGTAAACAGACAGGTTGAGGAAACACTGGAGAGTGTAGAAGAGCAGTAGGTAGATAAAGGCCAGTGTACAGAGATGCGTTGATAGTCTTCTTCATATGACTGTTACCAGGAATTTTATATTCATAAAATTTAATGACAGAAAAGATTTCTGCAGGCGACAGTATTCTAATGCATATGTATAAATTTACTGACGATATTTTTAACGACCATATTTTTATACTGTATCACTAAAGTTTTGATATTATTAAAAAAAACATTTAGGGATCAATTGATATTCATAGCAATAATACGTCTAGATGAACGCATATTACCAACACTTGCATCACTGTTTATTAAGCCTTACAATCCTCATAAAATATACCAAACAAATAGTGGATAATGAACCTTAAGATGAAAAACGGTGGTTTTTCCCAAAGCGTCAAAGATATTAAAAATGAAACTATATGAGCGATGTATGAATATTCATTTCACGTGCAGTTACGACCGTAGGAACATCTTCGAGAAGGCCAGAAGTGGACACGTCACCGGCAATGTCTGGGGGTGAGTGTGCATCCATGGTATGGGTGACGTCACCAGGATAGAAGGGAGTTTCACTGCTAAAAAATACATTGAAATTTTGCAGGATTTTTTTCCTCCCCTCAGTTCACGAGCGGAACTATCCGTTTCCTCCCGGCCCTATAATTTTTGTTCAGGACCGCTGCCCCATCCACACAGCGAGAAGAGTCTGGGAATGGTTTGCAGGTCGAGAGGACTTGCAGCTGCTCGACTGGCTCAGTAAAGAAGCAGACATGAACCCCATCGAAAATGTATGGGGGATTATGGTTAACTGTTGGGGGCCTGAGTGTGAACTGGTCCACAATCACGCCTAGTGGGAACAGTTCAGAAGCCAGAAACAGCTCATACGGACCATGTCGCCTCTATGCAAACAGACTGAGAGAGGTGATCGAGAAGGAGGGTGGGTTACTTCCTACTAATGAATGAGTTCCATACAAATTTTATTTTTTTTTTTATCCCCTGATTATAATTGATATTATTCCATGCAGTATAACAATCTAACAGTAACATCAATAACTTACTATAACTTACTATAACTTACCTGACAATATAAATGATACGAAACTATCTTATACATTTTGCTCACTGACATGATTTTTATTACGTGGACTTATACAGAAATTAGTGACGTTTATGTACATTTCTTAACGCAACTTTCTTGTTACAATTGCAGTTTTTTTTCCATTAAAATATGAAGCTTTCTTGATTGGCACAATGACAACTCTCCAGACATTTTGCCAACTCGCTAGACATCTTGCCACCTGTTCACATGCCTAAGGTGCTGTTTTCCAGTCGTGATAAAGATTTTTAAAAATTACTCAGGAATAACTTGGTCAGTGTGTGATCAATAACAAATACGGGTAAACTACTAACAACTGCACTTGCTGTCTGCTCGATGTAGTTTTAAGTGAACGTCCACACGTCCACAATGACATCACTTATAATACAATACATAACATAACTCAAAGCTAGAGTATAACGTAACATACTGATCAAAGGAAATCCGATAATCTAAGCTTAAGAATCGCTGCACCTACAACGTATTTAAACATGTTATAATACGGTAATATTTCTTCCTGAAATATTCTTATTCATGTATTTTGCCACACATAATGCATTTTTATATATATATATTTCAGTGTTTGTCTTCATATGCTGTTTCAGGTTTCACCCCCAAAACATAATCATAATAATATAATAATGTAACATGCTACAAATTCATAAACAGAACCTAAATAAATACTGAAGTGTGTGTCATCAAGTGTTAAAGGCAAAGATTACATATCAGTCTTGGACGTCCTTAGCCGAGTATGCACACACCCATATTACCATTATGACACACATTTCATACTCACTACACTCCTCCCACCCCCACCATATGTATTGTCCCACACCCACACGCACACACACATGCTGTATTTGGCATTCTTTGTACTGAATGAAATCCTGCTTTGAATTCTGTTGTTCTAAATGTAAATAAGCATGTAGAACTAATATTAATAGCATGTTCATTAACACTGCACACTGTCAGGCTGGCAATACTGAAACAAAGGACCAAGACTGTGACTGGTGCGTGAGAGCTGGAAAGCTCCCACAATATACTTCATAGTTCCATATAGGCTGTTTGTATTTTTCATAAGAAATGGCTGTTCATCAGTATGTTAAGTTTAATCATTGACATAACTGGAGGAACAGGAACCTCTTCAGTGACACTACAGCTCACCACCATAGCTATGAGGATTGGAGGTGTCAGCGGCCACCTCCCCACTAACTGATATCCGCCACTGAACACACGATTACCTTTAGCATTAACGAAAATATCAGTGTGGGTCTGGCTACCCCATGACTATTCATGAAACATAAACTATGCAAAATAAGTATTGATTACTGGTTAACGTAATCCGCCATGTGAGGTGGTTATGTGTTGCACTTGTATTTTGACACAGTATTAAATTTTAGGTAAACATACTAAATGGAACGTCATTACGCATTAGCACAAACTGATAATGTGTGTGTGTGTGTGTGTGTGTGTGTGTGTGTGTGTGTGTGTCTACTGATAGCCAGCTGAGGAGGTTGAGAGAGAGAGAGAGAGAGAGAGAGAGTCGAGGCGGTGGAGCAGGGCATGTTTTCCGCTAACTAGGGAGGGGGTATCCTAGTGTGTAATCGGGTCTATATAAAGATAATAAAAGTAAATAGGTTTATCATCAATCTGGGCATAGGATAACATTGATACGTTGATAACTATACTGTAATGACTAAGAATATATAACTGTTGGGCGCTCACTCCCATACTCCCCGTTTCCCCCTACATCGCACCATTTCTGGGTGAACTTGCCCTCTGTTTCTGAACCACAACTCAACCTGTATCGTGGTTCATGCTGCAAGGCAAGGGAATTATTTGATATAATTCAGACTACAAATAGTACAGTGCACAGCCCATTATCCCAATCACATAATATTTATTAGCCTATATCATAGCATAATACAATGGCCACATAATATAATTCGAAGGATGAAGCTTAGCGATTCGGAAAAATGTCGGGCACACACACACACACACACACACACACACACACACACGGGCGCGCTGTTGCCACATTAGCCAAATCCTGCAACCAGGTGGTCCAGTCGGAAATCTTGCCGACTGTACATGCACGGGCAACGGGTTGGCATTTATATATTTTATTTATTTCCCTCATATATTAAAATTATTTATTTGAATACTATAATTTTATGTTTAATTATTATACAAAAAAATTCGTGGATAACCAAAATCACGTGAAAAAATTTCACGTGAATTAAGGGATAACCTGTATTCTTGGATTACTAGAGCCAACATGGATCATCCATAAGTCTCATCTGTTCTTTGTCATTTTCCTTAATGGGTGGTCTTCCTATGGGCACTTTACTATTTTTAATGCACAACACCCACACTGTCTTTGTTTTCAGTATTTGTTGTCTTCTATTCATCTTCTTCACTTTCCTTGTTCTCTTTGCTCCTCCTGTGCTTTGTTTACTGGTGCTAACCTGTAGTTAGGGTGTGCTCCACAGGTTCTCCCCACCCCTGCAAGCTGGAGGCCACTGGTGTGGGTCCTTCCTGCCACTGTGGCAGCTCTCTGCTGGTGGGAAAGTGATCTCATGGTGTCCCATCTCCTCCATCTGTCAACATGTCACCTGCGTAAGCACTGACAGGTAAGCGGTCCAGTGATATCCTGGTGCCTCTAACTGTCAGTGTGTCTATATTAGTGGCTGAGTGATGCAATGACATCACAGCATTTCAAGTCCTCAATACACTGCCCTGTTGGCACTGGTAGGAAAGTGGTTTGGTGGTGCCCTTGTACCTACAGCTACTGACATTTCATCTATGTGAATATTTCTGCTAATTCAGAGGTCTTGGGCAGTGAGGGGTGAGCATCCTGTGAGTGTTCCACCTCCCTTCTTTTGCTGGTATCCTCCAATACAGCAGATCCCCACTGTGACACTGAACTACTAAGGGGCCACAAATGATTTCCTGAACTGGCAACTTGTGAAATGGGCACGCTCACTTTCATACTCATAAAACTGATCAACAACGAAATGCCTCTTCCTGAACAATTCATAATTCCAGGGCACTGCAACAGCTAAACTATATTTATCAAACTCTCTGATCAAGAATGACCAAGAAATCAATTGGAGAAATGTAAATATGCTTTCCCTCCCCACATAACTAGGGACACAGTAGACTTCCCTAAGCCTCTGTTCCCCACTTAACTAGGGACACAGTAGACTTCCCTAAGCCTCTGTTCCCCACTTAACTAGGGACACAGTAGACTTCCCTAAGCCTCTGTTTATAGGCTAAATAAGATAATCAAAATGCCAAGGTCCCTCCCTTAATGACAAATCATGGCATGTTTCAAACTGCCCAGCAACAGTTTCTTATCCTTCTAACTGTGGCTTCATCTCCAGTCTCCTTTCTGGTTATTACAATAATGGCTGTTGTAGCCACCAATCTTCAGCAGTGGTGCTCCTCAAGGTTCTGTCCTCTCACCAACTCTCTTCCATCTATTCATAAATGACAGAAGCTCTTAAGCTGTACATCTAACCCAATCCACTCGTATGCTGATGACCCCACCCTTCACCTTTTCACCCTCCTCTCACAGCATCCATCACAGCAATTTACTTAACAAACAAAGGCACACCCAATGTCTGACTCTGCTCACATTTCTCATTGGGATACAAGAAAACTTGCTGTTTTTAATGCATTAACCCCTACGCGCCAGGTGTCTGTATGGACTGACGTGAAAAGAGTGGACAGAGGTCTCCAGGTGTCAGCAATAACCGCAATTGTTTTCATGCCACAGTTTGAAGTGGAAGCCATGTAAGCTTGTTGCCAAAGGGTAGAGAGAGACTCCCACCACCCAACAGACGGGTACCTCAGTCTTCTCTGTCACTTTGCCAGGTGTTGAACGATGTTTTCTGAAACCTCCTCATCCAATTCCATTCCCACCTCACGCTGACCCCTTGCATCATCCACCTCTGCCAAGCCTCTTTCCAAGGATACTAGGAATGAGCTCAGTGATAGTGCCATAGGGCATGCCTTGGACACCACTGTGTCTAGTTTATCTAGCAGTGGAAAAGTTACCACACTGAGAGCAAAGCCAAAGTCGGGGCCACCAGCACACGCACTAGTACATCCTGGTTTGAGAACCCAAAGTTACTCTTCTTAGAATCCTTACTCTGCGAAGTGACGACCTGCAGACCTGGGGATGTTTTCATTCGCAGGAAGAAAAGTTGGTGAGTAATATGGTCTTTAATTTGTTTTCCTAATGGCTATAGTTTCTGAGATATTAAGGTTTGAAAACAGGCCATTTTGGGAAAAATGCTCGTAGGGAGGGAATGGCCACACTGAAATATACCCAGCATCTAGCAGGTTAAAAACCCAGTTCTTATATCTTTCAGCTCATCAAAGTCTTCTACAGGAGTATCCTTTAGTATTCAACTATATCCAACTCAGCCTTGTTAGCACCTCTTATCATCCTTGGGACTTCATTCTCAAAGGATTTCTCAAGGAAAGATCACATTATCTCTCTTTCAAAATCTGCTTCCACGAGGTTAGGTGCATTAACCCGTCGAGTGCCAGCAGATTTTGGACCCTGATGGAGCCGTGATCTATCTATCTATCTATTGCCAGACGCCTCAATCCCGTTTGGGGTGGCCACAAACAAATCGCCTCCAAGTCGCCCTGTCCCCTGCCATTTCACTGCCCTGCTCCCAACTCACACCCCCCCTCTCTCATATACCTCTCTACCCCATCCCTCCATCTCATCCTCGGCCTCCCCCTCCCTCTTCCCCCCTCCACCTCACTCACATACACTCTCTTCGTCAGTCTTTCACCCTCCATTCTCTCCACATGGCCAAACCACCTCAGTGTGTTCCTCATAATGCTTCCTATCACATCCAAATCCACACCACAACGCTCCTTTATATCCTCATTTGTCAGCCTGTCTCTCCATGTGACTCCACAGGCTCCTCTTAAATAACTCATTTCCACTGCTCTCACTCTTGATTTGTGTCCTTCCAACAACGTCCAAGCTTCACTTCCATACGTTGGAGTTGGTATCACAATACTGTCATGTAGTAACTCTTTCACTCCCAAGCTCACTTCCCTGTTTCTTATCACTGCTTTCAAAGAACCAGCAACCTTTCTTCCCTGCTGTACCCTTTCAAGAACTTCACCCTCCAAACCTCCATCCTTACTCATCACACTACCCAAGTACTTAAACGTACTCACATTTTCCAATTCCTCACCATCCAACCAAGCTGAACATTCACTGACTTCACCTCTCTCAAAGACCATCACTTTACTCTTCCCTACATTCACCTTTAGATTCCGTTTCTTACACACTCTCCCAAACTCATCCACCAAGTCTTGCAGCTCCCCTTCATTTTCACTCAACAACACAGTATCATCTGCAAACAACAGTCCAGGGAGTTTCCAAACACTATCCTCTCTCACCAGGGCCACGCCAACATCCACTACCCTACCTTGTACCTCTTTTATTACCCCATCCATGTACAGATTGAACAACCATGGAGACATGACACATCCCTGTTTCAACCCAACATTCAAAGAGAAAAATTCACTTAGTTCACCATCCACACGCACTGCAGCCTTCGTACCATCGTACATACTCTTCACAGCATTCAACAACTTCCCATCGACTCCATATATTCTTAACACTTTCCACAATCCTTGTCTATCCACCCTGTCATATGCTTTCTCCAAATCCATGAAAGCCGCATACAACTTCTTTCCCTTCTCTAGAAACTTTTCCACTAAAGATCTAAGAATGAATATCTGATCTACACAACCTCTTCCCTTCCTAAAGCCTCCCTGTTCTTCTCCAACTAATTTCTCTGTTCTTTCTCTAACTCTGTCAATAAGTATCCTACCATACACTTTTCCTATTATACTAAGAAGACAAATACCGTGGTGCCAGCTAATTTTCAACTTTTTTTTTTTTTTTTGCTAGATAGGTTAGAAATGATGAGAAAACATGGAGAACAACCATAAAAGCACTCACAGAAGCCATTTAGGTCAATTTTGGGGTCGATTCTCCCTGACCAGGTGGGTGAAAACTTTGGAGTAACGCCCATAGACTTTATCGGCCGCCTCCAACGCCCACCAATTTGAGGTAGGAGATCTTCGTTTTCATCATCGGTAATTATGATATTCGAGCCAAAAACACTCTTGTTGGGTACACAGATGATATAGGAAGGCCTAGAGAGGTGCGGGAATATCCCAGCCGATTTTTGGGCGCCTTGGCAAATATATGAAACTGCAGACGTACATGCACGTCAATGGCACTGTCAGCGCATATAGGGGCCGATGTACAACTGCATCAATGGCACTGGGCAGGTTAACCCGCCCCGTCCCGGAGACGTGAATTCACGTCCTCACATGATATGCACTCATATCCCGGAGACGTAAATTAACGCGGCAACATTGCAAGGTCCCTAATTTGCACAATTTTCAATTTAATTTGCACAATTTTCAATTTTCGAGTGATTTTAGGCACGTATACACGGGACAACTTCCTCTACAAGATGCCAGGCAGGGACAATGCCTTACCCAGCATGACCTCCTCCCCCCCCTGCATGCCCTTTTCTCAGCAATGCACCTGTTATCAGTGACCTGGCCAGTAAAGCCATGTCATGCCACGGTACGAAATTCAGGGCCAGAGTGATTCCCCAATCGATGACAATGTGGAAGACAAACATTAGAGGAAGAAACAGTCAGAAATGATGATCAGGTAATGTGGCAAAAAAAGGTCAGGAATGGTGATGAGTTAGTGAGTGAAACAATGCTTATAATGCCTACATTGACATTAGGAGGTGTAGGAGGACTACTGGGCCTTGGGATAGGTCACTGCCTCCGAGAAATAGGCCATGAAGCCTTTGCCCAGAGTCAGACACATTAAAAAAAAAAAAATGTTTGAAAACCAATACACTCTCGTACTACATATAAATTCGTACCAAATACATAAATAAATACCGTTTATGAGTGGTGTGGAATAGTTATCCTCCCATAGAACTCATTTTCTTTGCAGCCAGCCTGATAGAAAACCATGTAAGGTAAGGAGGTACTCCTACCTGGATCGAGTATTTTAAACCTCAGGTGAGTGATTTCTCTATGAATTTTCGGTTTCTCACCAAAAGCGGATGTTTGAGCCAAAAAAAAAAAAAAGGGTCCAAAAATGTCTGGACTGGGGCGTACCACTGCCCAGAAAACATCGGGATGGGGGGGTTAAGCTAACCTCAGGTCTTCTTTATCCAGACACTGCTGATGGCTTTATACTGTACGGGGGCTTTATTCTTCCCTGTGTGGAATACAACTTTCATGTGCGGGGGGCTCCTCACATCAACAGGATGGAATCAAAGGCTTTTCATCTCATTAACTCTCCTCCTCTGATTCCCTTCAATCTCTAGCTCTCTCTCCCATCACTGGAGTTTTGCATCTTTATCTCTGTTCTATTGTCACTCCAATAGCCACCGCGTTTATGAACTGTTTGCCTGCATCCTTCCTCCATCGTGGCAGGCATGTAGCGCCTGTCTGGCAGCAACCTTTCACTCTTTTTTCTATCCAACTCTCTAATGCAAGAATTAACCAATACTCCCAGTCATTCATGCATGCAACAGGTCAACTCTGAAACTGTCTCCCCTTGTCTGTATTTTTTTCTGCCTACGACTTCCAGTCTTTAAGCGCAGTGTGTCTAGGCATCTCAAACTGAGTGGATCAAGAATTTGGAGCTCTTTTTGTTTAATTATTTTTATTTATTTTACTTTTTTTAGAACGGACAATTTTACAGCCTTCCAGACTCCAGTTCCCTCTTCGTGGAGAGAAAAAAAAAAAAAAATGCTATGGGACCAATCAGCTCCCTTTGACTCATATTGTGATTTTTTTAGATGTTCCCTACAACTCATGTGCTTGGTTCCAATCATAGGCTGGCTAGTCAAGGCTCCTACTGAGTGAAGATTTATACTGCACTAAAGGAAGGCAAATGTAGGAGGTGATGCTAGGGATGCTTTTTTTTTTTTTTTTTTTTTTTTTTTTTACCAGTATCTCTGCATGATTCATCCAATCGAATCTATCCTTTGACAATTCCTCACACATTCACTTACATTTTCATATATAGCCATCCCTTAACATCCATGTTTTTAACATACACGGTTTTAAATATCCGCGGGTGGATACAGCACCGGGACTGGATTCACTACAGCATTTTATCTTGTTGAACTCTGATGACACTGTTCACTGCAAATGTAACATTATCCCAGGCACAGTTCATGGCTGTTTTAGTGATGGCATTATCCAGTGAATCATGTATAACACTCTTCCTTTTGGCCCCTTCATTTATTAATGCCATTAGTTCATCAGGGGAAAGTTAGGGTGGGCTGGGAGTATTTCTTGTCTTCCATGTTCTCCTTTGCAATCTTGTCGGCAAAGGGCTTTGTCATGTTTACCAGCTGATACAAGGGGAAAGCACCGTGACTGGTTAGTCACACCAAAGCTTTGTGTGTATGAGCCTCCGTCATTGGCTAATCGGAAATCAGCTGGTAACAGCTGAAACGCCTGATGAACCTATGACCCTCCTCCCAATGCCGAGAACAGGTAAAGTGAAAATTTTAACTGGTTTTATAGCTTTTCTTGCCCTTATTACTGTATTGTCTGTAAAGACACCTTGGTCCCAATTAACGCGCCTGTATGGTGGATGTGCAAGCGAGCTCTATTTGATATCGCACTAATTGATACACATAACTTATGGGGAAAAATTCATTTGGTGGATGAATGACTCCAACTTTGGTGGCTAAACTTTTAAAGACTGACAATTACCCTAGTACTAAATAATAGTATATGTACATACACACACACATACACATACCTTCAATGAGCTGGTCTAAACTGGTTTGCTACCCCCCCTCTCGTAAATAACACGAAGCAATACTCACCGAAATTGCACTGAAATCATATGAGGCTGGCTGAAAGTATTATTTTATATAGTGAATTACTGTGATAAAATACAAGTGATCTAGTGATATTTTTGCAATAATCAGAGAAGTCATGATGCTATGCGCGCTAGCTGATGAACATTTCTGTGACTGCAAACTGTGCAGCTATGCTATGAAATGAATCATGACATATCAATAAGCTTTATAAAAGCAAGTGGTAATAAAAGTCATTCATGAAGTTTGATAAAGTTTGTAATGATTTTCCTCACATCGTTACTGTTTTGCTAAAGTCTAACATAAACACTGGAATATCATGACAAAATAGTAGGAGACCGGCTAGAAGTGTTTTATTTTTATTATTATTGCAATTACTGTGATGAGGTAATGTGGCTGTAACCCTATTTTGTATGGAAAATAAATCTCGTGGTTTGGTGGAAATTTCCGCCTCCCTGGGCTACTTCCTGCGTCTGTCAAAACACACCTTGTATTCTCTCAAATCATTCTCCATGTTTGGAGTGCTTACAGATATGCAGTTTGCTGCACATGATAGTAGAAAGATTGACGTTTGTCTGACAAAAATTTTAGCTCTCAAGATTAACGATACGTGGTTTAAAACAGTTGAAAACACAGTTTCTTTCCTATTTCTCCACAAAGAGCACGGTCAATATGTTGTCATCACAGCCGCTGCAGCCAAAGGGTGAAGGTATCTACAGACGCCAAGATTTGGCAGATCTGCACAATGGAGAGCTCTCGCAATGTTTCTGGTGTTGATGGTATCAGTATAACCTCCTCTTTTCTCACCTGTAATGCATAATCGACAGATGCTATCTTGTGCGGTGTTTGTGATAGATGGATGCACAAGAGATGTAGTGGTATCAGAGGCAGACTGCGAGATAATGCTGATTTTATGTGTACGGCGTGTCGGGGAAAGCAGGTGGAGATTCTCAGGCGTGAAAGGATTGAACTTGCTGGTGAATCTCTTGAGTGTGTGGAAGAGTTTTGTTATTTGGGAGACATGTTGTGTGCTGGAGGTGGGGCTGGAGCTAGCTCTGTGGCTAGGGTGAGAAGTGGTTGGAAGAGGTTCAGGGAGCTCTTGCCTCTTCTAACAATGAGAGGGCTCTCCCTACATGCTAAGGTGTCTTTGTATGCAGCATGTGTTAGGAGTGTAATGCTGTATGGTAGTGAGACCTGGGCAGTAAAGGAGGAGGATATTCGCCGGCTCAGACGTACAGAAATGACAATGATTAGGTGGATGTGTAGTGCGTCCCTGCGTGCAAGGTCTGGGGGGGCTGGATTTACGATGGAAGAGTTGAGAGGTAGGATGGGACTGGAGTGTATTGGTGTTGTGATGAGGAGAGGTAGATTGAGATGGTTTGGACATGTGGAGAGGATGGGGGATGATAATTGGGTGAGGAAGGTGAGAAGTGTTAATATTGGAGGTGGGGTTATGAGGGGTAGACCGAGAAAGACATGGGACGAGGTCACTAAGTGTGACCTCAGGGTTAAGGGACTGGACAGGGAGGCTGCGATGGATCGTGCAGCGTGGAAAGCCGCCATTAGGTGATCAAGGCTGACGCTTGCAAGCATGTTGGAGCCTTTAAAAGCTAAATGAAACGAAACGCTGCAGTAATCACATCTCTGCTGTGAGGGCTTCACCAGCAATGTTAATTTCAGATGTTGTGGATATTAGAGAGCTTGCACTATTTAGGAATCATGCTATTTGATCACGTGCTAATTGGGACCTAGGTGGATGTACAGTACACAGGAAATGGGGGGTGCCATTACTCACGGAACATTTGTTTTTGTTGTCGGCTGTGTTGATGATGTGGAGGCTAGAGGAGGGAACTGGGACGAGGAGTCAAAAGAGGCCATCCAGAAGTATTCACTATTTTTAACTTTTTTAGTGTTTTTGTATTAAATGAAGTGGTTGTAAACATGCACACAGGGTTTTTCTTTATTTATATCTGGAAATGGGGGGTCCAGGGATGTTTTTAAGGGGGCAGCAGACATCCAAGGAATTTTAACATACACAGGTGTCTCTTGTTACCTAACCCCTGTGGATGTTAAGGGAGCACTGCAATCTTCCTGACTTTCCATGCCTCCTCCTGGCTTCAAACATAGTTACCTATGTCCTTTTGTAATAACCAAACTGAAACGTAACAAAATAATCATGTTGTCCTGGCCACGATCCAATCTCAGGCCCTCATACTCCGTACATGAGCGCGTTACCACTGAACCAAAGAGAGGATCCCTGCTTTGCCTCTAAGCAACGCAGGCTTTTATACATCCAATTACACTTTGCATTCCTCCAGTGATATAAATTCTCTCTGTACATGATCATTCGACATTAAGTACCAACTCTCCCTCACCATGACCAAGAAACTTTCCTTCTTCACAGCTTTCATGCACAGTCAGGGACAAATGTTTGTCTAGTATTTCACCACTACCAAGTCTCACATTCCTCTGCTGGATAATATTCCAAAGCTAAAAGAGGCATGGTATGTTTTCCAATCAGCAGATGATTATGAAAGGTCATGGAGGAAAGTAATGAAAATGCCCTTGTATATGCAATGGAATAGTACCAACTTCTTTCTTATCTTACCAAGTCTATGCAAGCAACATATATTCCATCCTTTTTTCTTTTTTTTTCCTTTACTACACCAAGAGGTTGTTCTTGAGCAACACACAATCATTTGGTGGTAGCAAGGAGAAAAACTTAAAAATCAACACAGTATGGAGAATAATCAATTTTGTATTTAATTCCCTCAGTCAGTGTGATCCTTCATGAACTGCATAAAAATATCTTATGGCAGCTAGAACACAATGAAAACTTGTCAATGCAGTGGAAAGAGTATTTTTGATCATTACATCAGGATTTAAATTTGCATTCTGCCTATGGGTGACTTTACACTCTCTCTTCTGTCTTTCCATTCTCTTCTCTTCCTTCTGCCTATGGGTGGCTCTACATTGAGTGACAAGACTTATGGTTTCCTGTACACCAGGAAACCATTTAGTGCACTGAGTGGTAACCAAATTATGGTGCCTTGTGGTTTAGTGCATAATTAAGGTGCTCCAATCGGATTGGGCCTGTGTAGGTTTATATCCAAGGGATGGTTGGGGTTTACTGCTCACATAATGCCACTCAGGGATGAGTGAGGCTGGTCATTCTTATCTTAAATGTCAGGACCAACTTGTCTAGCCCTGAGTTCCTATGCCCCTTAAGGGGCAACACAGGACTGGATGATGGATGGATGAAAGTATATTATCAATAGCACGGGACCAGTAAAACCCAGTGAGTACATAAATTACAGTACTAGTAAAACATACAAACCTTTACAAGAGAAGCATTGATGTAGCTGGTATTGGCATCTGTGAGTACTATTCTTGTATGGTCATAAGGAAGAACATCTCGATAGCGGTTCAGATTCCGGTTAACTGCTGCTCTGGCTTCTGTACATGGCAGGTCGTAGGTTCCCTCACTACGAATTCTCTGTAAAATAATTGCAATAATTATGTAAACATGGTAATACTGTACTTTATTACAAACTTGTAACTACTGCATAGCTTTCCAAGGTGTTGTAAATTGCAACAGTCATAAGGGTAGCTGGTTACTCGTGCATAGATTATCTTTTTACTTAAGGGCAACCTCTAGTAACAAAATGTCCTATAATCAAATTTTTGCATATCGAAACTGCATTTTTTTTTTTTTTTTAACAAAACCCCTTCAATGAATTCCCAATACAAAATGATACCACTACAAAAGATTTTTTAAACTATACAAACTGCAAGACACAAATAAATGAACAGCCAACCCCCAAGATGGTGTGTCTATACTGTCTTTTATTTGCATCACACCCTTTCACTGTGTGTCTTGTTGGAATTTAAGCAGCAAGTGAAGTGCGATGAAATGAAATACTGTAACTACGACGTCAGGCAAGTTAGGAACTTGTTTTTAGACTTTGTGAGGCTGGGTAAACCTTGTAAAAAAAAAAAATGTATGCCCAATGAACAGATGTTTTAATTGACTCTATATACAGTACTATGAACTGTCATGCAATGGATTTTTCAAACATCCTCATTGTAAAACAAGGGTGTGTTGTACTTGGGGATGAATAAAATTGTCACACACATTAACCATGTACAATATGGTCACTGGATATAACCACATATTACCTAGGTCTTATTAACTTACCCAAATTATTCTGCATATATGGTGTTTCTTTACTGTGTAATAATGACTGGTTATGTATTAAGGGTGACTACAGTCACACATGATAACCCTGTACACAGATATTAGACACATCCCCACATGGCCCAGCTGTTACTGACTCTTATCAGAATTATGTTGCAGGTATTGCGCTTCTTTATGTGCATAATTAGGACTGGATATGTACCTGGGAGGGGGTAACTAATTTCATGTTTGATAAAATCCTCTATGGTCACTTGACAAAACCCTATATACGAGGGGTGATTAGAAAGAAATGACAGTGAGTCCATAAACTTTTATTAGCATGAAGAACTATCAAACTATGACTCACATTCCTTCAAAGTACTCCCCTCCAACCTCTATGCAGCGTTCCATTCTCTTTCTCCACTTCATGAAGCAAGCGTGGTACTCTGAAGAGGGTATACTTCGGAGTTCTGAATTGACGGTCCGTGCCAAGTCTTGGATGCGATGAAATTGCTTCCCAGCGATGGCAGATTTAATTTTTGGAAACAACCAAAAGTCACAGGGAGCCAGGTCAGGGGAGTAGGGTGGGTGGGGGAGCAGAGTTATACCTTGTTGTTCCAGGTACTGCATAGTGAGGCGAGCTTTGTGGGGTGCAGCATTGTCGTGGTGCAGCAAAAGGCGAGACCGACGGCGGGTTGGTGCGGTGTTGGCCTTGTGTTCCAAGACTTGTGGAAGGACCTGGTCTGTGTAGTATTGGGCTGTGATAGTGGACTTTTCAGGCATCACATCCACGCATATTGGTCCTTGAGAATTGAAAAAGATGGTGAAAAGGCGCTTCCGGCTGCGAAATCCTTCCTTCAAAATCTGAGGTCGAGGGTCTTCATCGCCCAACCACACCATGTTTGACTGCTTGTCACGGGTTGTGAAGAATGAAATCCAACACTCATCTCCAGTAGCAACATCTGAGAACCGTTTTGGACCATTTGGTTCAAATTCAGCAAGCCAGACACGACAAATCCTCAACCGTTCAGCCTTTTGCTCATCAGTCAACAAATGGGGTATCCATCGACAACACTTCTTCCTCAGGTGTAATTGTTCATGCACGATGTCATATGCACTCCCATAACTGATATCAAGCTCCAAGGCTAAGAACCTAAGAGTTACAGTTGGATCCTCGTCAATGATGGACCGTGCACGGACAGTTGTTGCTTCGGTCACGGATGTCCGGGGGCGTCCAGAGCGTTGTTCATCTTTCAATTCAGTTTTTCCTGCTGTGAAAGCACGAATCCAGCGGGAAACGGTTTCCAGGGAAGGAGTAGTGTCTGGATAAACTTGTAATAATTCCCCTCGAATCTCTGTTGCTTTCTTTCCCAGTTTCCACCTCGTAAAAATGTAGAACCTGCAGCCTTCTTTCGAGTAATCCATGTTTCTGGCCAGAGAGCAAAAACAAGAGTGAAGCATTCACTCACAACAATAAAACAAGAAAAGTCAGGCATACGGCGACAAGTTCAAACTCGTAAGGACAGGCAACTCTGCACTCTCCTTGCTCCCCTACCTCCCATCATTCAAGGTTTTCATGTTATAGCACGAACTGTCATTACTTTCTGATCACCCTTCGTAAACCATAAGCTGAGTGGAATCTGAACTTTTTTGCAAGTACTGTGTTGCTGCAAGTGTGCAATGAGTACAGTGAAGTGGATATATACTTGGGGATTGGAGAGAGGGGTGGCTAAATTTACACAAGAGTAAACCTCTGTTGCCACTTCACATAATCACAAACTCCAAGAACCCATGATATAACCTCATTATCAAAAAATTGTTATCTAAATTATCTTTACTTAATCTAACCCCTTCGGATAATGGAGGTTTGCCTGTGCATTTATGGAAACTGACTCGCCATTATGAATCTAAATTATAACTGTAGAAAAGCAGCTCACACAATTTTTTTTTGGGGGGGTGGGGGGATGCATCCAGATGGAGAATATTATTTCTATACTCCCCTCTATTATGCCTGGGCAAGAAATGGAAGTGTGGCAGCATCCACAGGAGAAGGCTTAGATTCAAATAATATTTCATGAATACTATACTTCGAATCACGCTTTCATTCATCGCTGACATACATGAGAGATGGTCATATCAAAAGTATATCTTATTTTACAATATATAAATATGACCTATCCACCAAAATGATGACACCTTCTGCCACACTCCAGGGCACTCTCACAGCATTCTGACTGTAATCATTAAAAATATTATTTAATATATTTTCAGCATTAATGGGCAGCAAAAATTGTACTGATAACTGAAGTGAACTGATGATGTGTATGATATTATTAATAAATTAAGATGATGACAAAGCTTACTAACTTAGTTATTAATTTCATACAGTGAGCAGCAAAAATTGTACTGATAATTGAAGTGAACTGATGATGTGTATGATATTAATAAATTAAGGTGATGACATAGCTTACTAATTTAGTTATTAATTTCATACAGTGAGTCGCCCTTTACACTGGCTAACCACTCCTTACACAGCACCCCCAATCTCTACCCTTCACCCCTTTATGCTGGCCGTCCATGGTTTACGTGCAAAGATTGTGCCTACAAACGCCAGATCCGTGCCTTCAACATTCAAACACTCATGTGGTGATGTGGCAATCCTGGGCCACAAAGCACCTGCTCCAAAGCAAAGCATGGTTCAGACACAAGTGTTGAGCATCCGGATAGGGCCATAAGGCTCTCGTTTTTACTAATGGGTAAACACGTTATGAAATTATTATTATTTTTTATATATTTATTCTATTTTTACACATGGAAGAAGGAGCCAAAAGCCAGTGGCCTGCAAACTGCTCCAAGAAAAAAACAAAAACATGACAACAGAGAGCCAAAAACAAGATTCATTCATTTCAAGATGCCTGGGCACACTCACATTTGAAAGACAGGAAATCGTAGGCAGTAGGAAAAACAAACAGAGGGAGACAGTTCCACAGCTGACCTGTTGCATACGAGAAAGACTGGGAGTAGCATTTAACTTTTGCATTAGAGAGTTGGACAGAAGAGGGATGAGAGTTTGTTACTAGACAGGTGCTACATATGCACCATAGTGGCGGAGGGGTGCAAGCAGACAATTCAGAGGAGCAGTGACAATTGAGGGAGTGACAGAAAAGAGATAAAGATGCAACAGTGTAGCAAAGACAGAGGCTGAAGGGAGCCAGTAAGAGGAAGAGAGATAGAGACAAAAAAGAGTTGTGATTGATACTAGGCTGTCATAGAGAAGGTTCTGGTGTGCCACTATACTTTAAAGGCTAAGCTTAGTGCTCGCTGTCTGGCTGTTTGGGGTGTGATGGGATAAACGTTGCATGAACGAGAGTGTGACTAAGAGAGTTTATACATAAAAAAAAAGGGGAGGGGGAAGAGGGGGGCGGAATCTAACCTAACATACCAAGCAGAACCCAATCTAACATACCAGGCGGAACCCAACCTAACAAACCGGGCGGAACCCAACCTAACATACCGGGCGGAACCCAACCTAACATACCGGGTGGAACCCAACCTAACATACCAGGCGGAACCCAACCTAACATACCAGGCGGAACCCAACCTAACATACCGGGCGGAACCCAACCTAACATACCAGGCAGAACATATCGGCATGGACTACCAAGAAGGAAAAGAACGTGCGGAACATGACGGGCAGAACGTAACCCATGGAACAACTCGAAGGATAGTCGAGGAGGCCAGGGAAGCAACAGGGGGATAGGAGTACAAGAGGAGGCTGCGGGGACGATGATGGTACAAAGACAGGAGGAGAGGGCTGAATCTGGGCTGCAAGAATGCTTAGAGAAGTGGCCAGCAGTTGAAGGCAGACTGGCTGAGGCATGTGAGAACATATGCATGAGAGTCCTCATGCCGACTCTGCAAACCCTGCAAGAACAGAACAAGGCGATCCATGATCACTTGACACAGTTGAAGAGCTTGATGGGAATGGAAGGGAGAAACGAGATGAGCTTGAGGTCACAGGTGCAGCCAGAGACTGTAGCAGTATACAAAGGATCGGCAAAGAGGGCAAGATATAGTGATGGCATGGGAGACAAACAAATGTGGGAGACTAGGGGAACCCAGCCGGGGGAGCAGGAACAGATGCAAGAGACCATGACTCTACATCAAGAAAAGTCAGCAGTTAGCGGACAAGGGCCAGGGTGGCAGAGGTCAGGGATTCTGAAACTGACTAGATCAGAAACAGAAGAGCTGACATGCGCTGCCCCTCTGGGCATGGAGGTGACATCTTCCGGCTTGAAGGAATTGATTGCTGCCATGAGGTCGACACAGACCCAACTACCAACCTTCAAAGGGAATAGCCGGAGGGAGTATTGGGAGTTCATTCATACATTCAAACAACACATAGGAAGGGCCGCAGCCCCAGAGGAACATAAGCTGCAGACACTCATGCAAGCATGTGCGGTGCCCGTCAGGAACACACTACAAACATGCAACTATTTGGACACAAGAGAGGGTTATGAGAAGGCGATGGCCATATTGGAGGACAGATACGGAGACAGACATCAGTACGTCCGAGAGATTGTGGAAGGAATACTTGAAGGGCCCATGATCAAAGGTGAGGATGAGGGTGGCCTTAGAAAATTCGCCAACGAGTTGGGGTCTTGTATTTTGAGTCTGGAGACCATCAGGAGATTGCAGGAGTTGGACACGGTTTGCTCGATGGACGTGCTGTCGCGTCGGTTGCCTGAAAGGGCACTTAGGCCTATGCGGTATGAGGACGAAACTTTTGCCCACAACAAACGATATGGGTATTATCCCGGCATTAAATGGTTGAAAACTCTGATCCTGGAGGAAGTGGACAGAGTGTGTGTGAGGAGGAGAACCAAGGAAAGGGGAGCAACCACCAAGCGAGCCACTGAGGTTGGTGTTAGAAGGAATCCAGATGGGCGTGTGATCGGCTTGGCCACCAGTGGTGATGACGAATCTGCGAGCAAGAGAGACATGTGTCGGCCGTGCGGGGGGCTGCACACCCTGGTGGGTTGCAAGAAATTCTGTGCCGTTAGAGTTGAAGAAAGGAGGGCCACAGTCAGATGGCTCAAATACTGTTCTGCACACCCTGGTGGGTTGCAAGAAATTCTGTGCCGTTAGAGTTGAAGAAAGGAGGGCCACAGTCAGATGGCTCAAATACTGTTATGTTTGCTTGAATGATACCCATTTGGCAGCTGAGTGCCGGGCCTCAGTATGGTGTGACACAGAGGGTTGCACTGGGAAGCATTCACGATGGATACACCCGACCGGCACCATAAGGCAAAGGCAGGAGTCCCGGTACCATTGGGAACCCAGGAAGGGAGACGGAGCATAGCCACAGATGGAGGGTGAGAGGAAGCCGAGAGATGATAGTCGTCGATACTCAGCAAGAACAGGCACATGGAAGCGAGCAGGTAGTACACCGAGCAGAGCCAGAGAAGAGAAGTGCTTCCCGTGGACAGACTGACAAACGTGATGAGGCAAGCATGGAGGCCCAAGCTTGAAAGGGACAAGGGCGGGAGCGAATGACTCACTGCTACGGCAGGAACAATGCAGATACATGGGCAGCTTCGCAAGGTGGCGTTGCCCATTACTGAAGTGAAGGCAGCTAGTAAAGGCTCGGATGCCGTAGTCCAGACAAGAGCACTTTTGGACTCTGGCAGCAACCAAACCTTCTGTACGACCCAGTTGGCAAGCAGGCTGGGGGCATCACGGAGAACTGTATGGGTAACACTAGACACTATAACTCAGGTGACGGTGCAGCGAACTGAGGAGATAGACTTAGTAGTTAGCAGCGGGTGTTCCTGTAAACCGAACCGGAAGATATCGCTACATGGGGTGATTGTCACTCAGCGACTCCCTGCAATGCTGAAGGAGTCAGTAGCCTCTGTACAGCTCACGGCACAATGGAGTCATTTGGCGGGAATAGAGCCACGGAACACATACGAAGGTGAGGTGCAACTACTGATTGGTCTTGATGCTCCGCAAGCATTGATGCCCTTGGAGGTCAGGGCAGGGAGCAGTGGAGAACCCTTTGCGATAAGGACGCCGCTGGGATGGACCATCAGCAAACCCGTACGACCTCATGCTAAGGTGGAAGACAGACCAGAGGAGGTAGGATGTGTGGCTGTAGTGGACAACAATTCCCAGGAAACACGATTGGAGGAGCAAGTGCGACAGTTTTGGGAACTGGATGCAAGTTACTTGAAGAAGGGAGATGGCCTATCCGTTGAAGACAATAGGGTGATGGAATTGTGGTCAAGCATGGCGACAAAGGTGATGGGGCACTACCAGCTCCCTATACCATTCAGACGAAATCCACCCAAGCTCCCAGACAATAAGTTCATGGCACTGAGGAGGTTAAAGGGCCTGAAGAAGAGGCTACTCAGAGACCTGCCCTTACGCCAGCGCTACGCAGAAGAGATGCAGTCTACTGACGAAGGAATAAGGTTAGCAGAACAACTGCGACACTTCACCTCACTGGGTGGCTTCAGACTCACCACACGGGTGAGCAACAGTAAGGGAGTACTCAAATCCATTCCCGAATCAGAGAGACATAAGGGAGTAAAGGAGATCGACATAGAATGCAAGCCTCTTCCTGTGGAACGAGCACATGGAGTAAGGTGGGATCTAGAGAAGGACCAAATGGCAGTGGTCATCAAACGCTTTGAACGAGGGGGGTCAGTTACAAGGAGGGATCTCTTGCGTGTAATCAGCTCAGTAGCCGCTTGGATTCCTTGCGCCATTCCTCATTCACACCAAGGTCATCTTCCAAGAGGAATGCAGGAGGAAGAAAGGGTGGGATGAGGCTATATCTGACAGCAATGAGGTACGGTGGCGACAGTGACTGGTAGAATTAACTCACCTCACAGATTTCAGGATACCACGGTGCTATGACCCAAGAGGTGCAAGGGGAATGTCATTTCAACTACATCACTTCTGTGATGCTTCGCAAGTGGCGTATGGAGTAGTATCATACCTGAGGATCTCAGATGGGACCGGAGATGTTCGCTGTGCCTTCGTCTACGGAAAGGCCAAGCTGACCCCGCTAAAACAGCTGACTATATCCCGTCTGGAGTTATGTGCTGCTGTGTAGCCTGTCAAGGTTGAGGAGACAATAAGGCACAAGCTGTCGGTCGATGCGGGAGGGTCAGTCTTCTGGACAGACAGTGTGATAGTACTACAATATATATGTAACACAGAGAGGCGGTACTACAATATATATGTAACACAGAGAGGCGGTTTCACACGTTCATAGCCAATCAAGTGGCGGCCATACACGAACAATCAGAAGTGATCCAATGGAGGCACATGGGTTCAATACTGAACCCAGCAGATGACGCGACACAAGGACTGAGTTGCTACGAACTGAACAGAGGGTATAGATGGATTGAAGGGTCCGACTTTCTCCAGCGAGAAAACAATCACTGACCCCAAGAACTCCAACTTATACTCGGCCTGGGGACGGACCCAGAGGTAAAGGGGGATGCTACAACTATGGCAATGGAGCTAAGCATGGAGAAGACCCGCTGGCGAGATTGTGGTCCAGATACTCGTCCTGGCACAGACTGCTGTGGGGAGTTTCATGGATTAGAAAGGTTTTGTATTGGAGGCAAATGGGAGGACCAAGGCAAGTTGACAAATCAAGACTGAGGGTGAGCTCCGAGCATCTCAAGCAGCAGTGTTGGGTTGTGTACTATGGGAATAATATGAATCCGAGATAAAGGACCTGAAGGAGCGGGGTGCACTTAGGAAAACGAGCGCACTGTTCCCTCTGGAGCCGCATCAGGGGGAGGACGGACTCTTCCATGCTGGTGGACGGTTGGAGAAAGCCCCCTTGACGACGGACAGCAAATACCCCGTGCTGTTGCCATGGGACCACCATGTCACGGAGCTAATAGTAAGAGAAACCCATGAGAACAAGGCTGGGCACTCAGGAAGAGAACATACACTAGCGGTAATGCGCCAGGAGTTCTGAGTGCCTAAGGGACGAAGGCTGATTGACCGGGAGCTAAAACGGTGTCTTGTTTGTCGCCGGGTCAATTGGAAGGAGTCACTGCAAAGACAAGCTAACCTCCCTGCCGACAGGGTATGCGTGGTGGAGGCACCGTTCACACACACAGGAGTGGACTGCTTTGGACCATTCATCGCAAAACAGGGTAGGAAACGGGTGAAGCGGTGAGGTTGTCTGTTCACTTGCCTGAACTCAAGAGCCATACACCCGGAGATTCTTGACGGACTAGACGCTAATTCATTCCTCAATGCAATGACGCGCTTCTCGGCAAGGAAGGGTGTACCAGAGCGCATTCGTTCCGACAATGGAACAAACATGATTAAAGCAAATATGGAGCTCCGGGCCGCAGCTCTCAGCTGGGAGAAGAATGACAAGGTCCACAATTCACTGCTGAGGAAGGGAATTGAGTGGGAGTTCAACCCACCGCATGCATCGCACATGGGCGGTGTCTGGGAGTGATAGATCCGGACAGTCAGGAAGGTCTTGCAAGCGATAGTAGGTGCGCAAGTTATGGACGATGAGAAATCCACACATTCTTCTGTGAAGTGAAGGAGATAGTCAACAGACAGCCCATCACCCCGACCTCCAATCACGTCAGCTACTTCGAAGCACTTACTCCACTGCATATTCTGCGCCCTAAGACTGTACCCCACTGCTGGTTAGGAGGTAAGACCGAAGAGCCTGTAGGGGACATCTACCAGAAGAGTTGGAAGCATGCACAGTCCCTAGCGGACCAGTTCTGGAAACGATGGTTGAAGGTGTACTTACCATCCTTACGACAACGCCAGAAGCATTTCAAGTGGTTGCGTAACTTCCGAGTGGGGGACCTGGTATTGGCGACGGATTGGAATGTACCCCGTAATCACTGGATTCCGGGAAGACTGGTAGAGGCAGATCCCGGTGATGATGGTGTGGTGGGGCATGTCAAGGTCGATCCCGGTGATGATGGTGTGGTGGGGCATGTCAAGGTCAGGAGGTCTGCACGCATAAACCTAACCCGCCCTGCGAACAAGCTGAGTCTGCTGGAACAGTGCGGCAAGTGAAAGTGTATATGGTATTGGTTGTAACCACCCAACGGGGAGTCTTACCGCATCTAACACGGTAAAGAGAGAGAGAAAGGGAGAGAGAGAGAGAGGCACAAGGATGCTGACACGGTGATTATATGTATGTACGGTCGTGTATGCATAACATCCATTACCCTAGCGGTAATGGACACCGGGCCTTAGAATAGATGCTATGGGCGAGTGTGGGGACAGTGTGTGGGTAGTCAAGGATGAGTGAGGGATGAGGTGATGCCGATCCCTGGATTTACTAGACGGAGACTCCAAAAGGGTGGAGTTCAAGCGATGTGCGACTACCCGGCCATCCTGTGAAAGTGTTACTGCTGTGAGAATATTATGCCCGTGAGGAACAAGTGTTGTGTACTTCACACCCCTACCCTCACACTGATACTGTAAGACAAAAATTGGACCCGCCACAAGTGAGCTTCCCTTGCTTACTTTTAAGAATACTTATTGAACTGCACGTGGTTGATGTCACGACATAATCCAATTACAAATGTAGGAAAGTAAGGACGAGAATTAAAGCAACATGTGTATACGGAAAAGTCTGGAAGGAATGAGAGAGTGTTTTTGATTGGTGATATGAATGATAAAGTAGGGAATGTGAAGGTGGATGGAACAGTTGGTGAGTGGGGTGTGCCTGCTGAGATAGATGAGAATGGCAGTGCGTTAGTGGACATTTGTGCTGGAAGGGGGTTGGTGATAGCCAATACCCTCTTCAGGCATAAAATGATCCACAGGTATACATGGCGAGTGATGAGAAGGGTGGGTGGTGAACTGAATGAAAGGAAGGCAATGATTGATTATGTGTGTCTGGATGAAAGGATGTGAAGATGTGTAATGGATGCAAGAGCTTATAGAGGTTGGGGGAGTGGACTTTCTGACCACTACTTGGTGGTGGCCAGAATTAGGAGACAAGTAAGATGGAGAAATAGAAGAAGGGAAAGACGAGAGGAAGGAGTAGTTGCAAGGAGAGTGGAAAGGTTACAAGAGGATGAGAAAAAGGCAGAGTATAAGAGAGAAGTGGAGGAACAATTGGGCAAATATGAATTGGAGCAGATGGGGGACGTGGAAGGCGTGTGCAGGATATTTACAGAAGAAATATGTGCAGCATGTGATGTGGTGTGAGGGAGGAAGAGAAGACAGACGGGGGTGCAAGGAACAGTGTGATGGACAGAAGAGGTGAGACAGGCTGTGGCACAAAAGAAGAAAGCATATAATGAATGGATGAGAAATAGGGGCGTGGAAGAAGTTGAGAGGCGGAAGAAAGAGTTATTTGTAGAAAGAAAGAGAGAAGTGAAAAGATTAGTAAGAAAGAGTAAGAAGAAAGCGGATAAGGAATTTGGAAGGAATTTGAGTGTAAAGTGGAGGGACTGTAAGAAAATGTTCTGGAAAGAGGTGAAGAGAGTAAGACAGGGTGGAAGTGAAGTTAGCAGGGAAGTGAAAGATAAAAATGGGAGATTACTAGTGGAGAAGGGAGAAAAAGTGAGCAGATGGAGAGAACACTTTAAGGAATTGTTGAACATACAGGAAGGAAGTAATGCGAGTATAAGTGGCTGGGGAATGGCTGGGAGAAGGAGGGAGGTGAGAAAACAGGAAGGAATCAGTAGGATAAAAGTTGTGGAAGCAATGAAGAAAGTAAAATTGGGGAAAGCCCCAGGAATTGATGGAGTGTGTGGTGAAATGCTGAAGCATGGGGGAGAGATAGTAGCAGAATGGATGTGGAAGATGTGCAGATTGGCCTGGGAGGAAGGTAGAGTCCCGGAGGATTGGAAGTCAGGTATAATTATTCCCTTGTACAAAGGAAAAGGGGAAAAAGAAGTGTGTGGTAATCATAGGGGCATTTGTCTTCTTAGTATAATAGGAAAAGTGCAAACGCTTAAGTGCAGAGTGCAACACTGGTGAGTTTCAAGTGCAGCGCAACTAAGAAAAGAATGCACAGTGTTAAGAAATTAGAATTCAGAGTGCAAAGGATTAAGTGTGGTGCAACAATGGATTACTGCAGGTGCTTCAGGTGTAACTTCTTACTGTCAGAGTCTGAGAGGAGGCGGGTTATTCTTCGCGACGGCCATGGACGCATTGTAAATACTCTGGATATTGCTAAATATTTTCCATACTTACCTCTGAATCCTCACTTTCCGGTTCCTTTTCATTTATTTCATGCTTTCTGTCCCTTATTTGTGTGAATAGAGTCTTAAATAGGTGCTATGCACATCCAGTCGGGAGTTATGTGGGTGTTTTTCTGAGTTAGGCTGGGTTAGGGTCCATAAGTACCTGTCCAGGAGGCATTTTCCCAATTTCCGGACAAACCCAACTTCCTGACATGCCTTTGGCTCTATTACATCAGTTATTGGAGGGATTACTGTACAGTATTGTATTTATATGTACAACTTCATACAGTATTGTATTTACATGTACAACTTCATATACCATTGAATTCTCCATGTAAAACTTTACAAAGTTAGTTTAGGTTATGTTTGAGCACGTAGGACCAAAAGACTCCCTTTATTTAGCGAACTGAGTTAGTAATCCCTCGGAAATACCGAACCTCACACATTTAGGGAACTTTCGGATATAGTGACTCACCCCTCCCCCTAACTGATTTGTTATATCGAAGGTTTACTGTATAAGTGTCTGGGGAATGGCTGGGAGAAGGAGAGAGGTGAGAAAGGAGGAAGGGATCAGTAGGATAGTAGTAGTGGATGGAATGAAGAAAGTCAAAACAGGGATATCAATCAATCAAGAAGGGGAAAACGCTGCAGGGTGCATAGCCTCACTCACCCTCCAATTCCACCCATATAGGTCCCTCTTGTGCAACCCTCCAGGCAGCGACTCTTCCCCCTCAAAGTACAGTAAGACCTCAATATAATGGACTTCAATAGACCAGAATTCGCTTTTACTGGAATCCAGGAGCTACCGGACTAAATTCCTATACTGTATATCGGAAAAAGTCCGATAAAGTCAGAAGCAGTCTGGGCTACCTGACCACTTCAGCTATGTTCACACAGTTAGTAAATAACACATGTCTATCAGTGCACAGTACAATATTATTATACATTTTATACCATTTGATTACTGCAGTGAGGGTATAATACAGTACAGTACTCCAGTGGAAGTGAAAACAGTTTAAAAACCGTTGGTGTGATCCGGGCTAATGGCTGATACATTGGAAAAAGTCTGGGTTAGGAGGGGGAAGTCCAGATGACACTTTTATCGGAGTTTCACTTTTTTTTTGGGAATGGCTTTGGCCCCAATTAGTCCACTATAGTGAGGTCTTACTGTATCTTTTGACAGGAGTGACTGACGCCTCCAGCCGTGAATTACGTGGCCTTCCCCTTGGCCTCCTCCATCCTGAGTTAACTCGTTCAGAGATTGCCGTGTGTGCAGGATCAGCCACAGGAAACTGGGACATGTGCCCACACAGCTGGAATTGGCACTGACGTATTATGTGGGCAATAGGCCTCAATTTGGTCTCACGGAGTAGTCGCTCACTGCGCACCCGGTTTTACTTGAGGTTTCCCATGATCCTGTGAAAACTCAGTGCCAATGGAGTCAATTCACTGCCTCAAGTCACTGTTAGTGCCCATGTCTCACAGCCATAAAGTAAGACAGGGAGCACCATTGCCTGAAGATGCGAATTTTTGTCCTTCTACACAATTAACGACAGCACCAAATACCTGAACTGCGTAAATCTATAACCCCGTAGGTCAGACCAATGCAACGAGAGATCTCACTGTCTGATCTACCAATGTTATGGACCACATTAACAACATAAGTGAATCTTTCCAAGACTACTACACCCAAAAAATGCTTGGACAGATTGAACTGCTTCATCCAACAAGCCACCAAATGCCTGGACCTTGGTCTTGGTCCAAGAGACCTTTAATCTCAATGGCTTTGCATTCTCATGAAATTTCTTGTGGGCACTCAGCAGCCTAGTATCTCCAGCGACTCCACTAGTATAACTGCATCATCAGCAAAGTCAAGGCTGGTAACCCTGATACTGCCAATTGATACCCCACAGTGACTTCGACTCACAGCCCAGTCCAATACTCAATCCATACATGGTGCTGAAAATGGGGAAAGCCTCAGGAATTGATGGGGTGTGTGGTGAAATGCTGAAGCATGGGAAAGAGATTGTATTAGAATGGATATGGAAGATGTGCAGACTGGCCAAGGAGGAAGGTTGCATCCCGGAGGATGGGGAAAGCCTCAGGAATTGATGGGGTGTGTGGTGAAATGCTGAAGCATGGGAAAGAGATTGTATTAGAATGGATATGGAAGATGTG
The DNA here is from genome assembly GCF_032717465.1 of Coenobita brevimanus. NCBI lineage: Eukaryota > Metazoa > Arthropoda > Malacostraca > Decapoda > Coenobitidae > Coenobita > Coenobita brevimanus. The sequence goes on from NC_136977.1 coordinate 54,013,384, forward strand.
CAGACTGGCCAAGGAGGAAGGTTGCATCCCGGAGGATTGGAAGTCAGGTATAATTATTCCCCTGTACAAAGGAAAAGGGGAAAAAGAATTGTGTGGTAATCATGGGGACATCTGTTTTCTTACTGTAATGGACAAAGTATATGGTAAGATACTTACTGAGAGTTAGGAAAATAACAGTGGAATTAGCTGAAAAACAGGAAGGTTTTAAGAAGCGAAGAGGTTGTGTAGACCAGATAATCATCCTTAGGTCTTTAATGGAGATACTTACTGAGAGTTAGGAAAATAACAGTGGAATTAGCTGAAAAACAGGAAGGTTTTAGGAAGCAAAGAGGTTGTGTAGATCAGATAATCATCCTTAGGTTTTTAATGGAAAAGTTTCTAGAGAAGAGAAAGAAGTTGTACCAGATATGTGGCCTTCATGGATTTGGATAAAGCATGACAGAGTGGATAGACAAGGAATGTGGAAATTATTAGGAATATACAGTACGGTACAGTAAAACCTCAATATTATGGACTTCAATAGATAAGTACAGTATTTGCTTTTATCGGAATCAAGGAGATACCGGACTAAATTCTTATACAGTACAGCAAACCCTCGATATAACGAATTAATTGGGGGGAGGGGTGGGTCGCTATATACGAGGGGTTCAGTATTTCCGAGGGATTACCAAACTCAGTTCGCTATGTAAGGGGAGTTGTTCGGTACTACATGCTCAAACATAGACTAACTCTATGAAGTATTACATGGAGAATTCAATGGATTATGAAGCTGTACATGTAAATACAATACTACATGAAGTTGTACATATGAATACAATACCTGTACTAAGAATATAGTATAATGTAGTACTGTTACAGTAAACTTACTGTGCCAGGAAAGGGATACTGTTGAAGTACACTTACTGTGTCAGGAAGGGAGGCTGTTGAAGTACACTTACAGGGCCAGGAAGGGAGGCTGTTGTCACTGTGGGTTGATTCGTGAACTTCCCCCGCAATTAGCAATCTTTGTTAAAAATATCTGGGGGAAGTTTGGTCGCGATTTGGCCATTCGCTATATACGAAATTTGCTATACCAGGATTCGTTATATCGAGGATCTACTGCATATCAGAAAAAGTCCGATAAAGACAAAAGCAGTCCAGTCTGCCTGACCACTTCACCTATGTTCACCAAAATAAAGTAAATAAAAGACATGTTTATCTATGTACAGTGCAGTGTTATTACCATATATATATTATACCATTTGATTATCACAGTGTTTGTCTTATACAGTACAGTGCTGCAATGGTAGTGAGAAACCGTTGGTGTGATCCGGAGAAATGTCTGATACATCGGAAAAAGCCCGGGATAGCAGGGGGCAGTCCAGATGTCGGTTTTATCAGAATTTTGCTTTTTTGAGAATGGCCTGGGCTGCAATTAGTCCGTTATAGTGAGGCTTTCTATCTATCTATCTATTGCCAAATGCCTTAACCCTTTAACCGCGGGTGTCATTCCAGAATGACATTGCAAAAACTGGACCAAACCGCGGGTGTCATTCTCGAATGTTTGTGAATATTTTGAATACCCTGCGTTTTTTTCGTGCACCAATTGTTTCAAGGGAGAGTAGCTATTAAGTTCTTTCACTCCAGCCGACCCCCACCTCCCTCCTCCCCCCCCCGGGGCCCCACCTCCCACTCCCTGGGCCCCCCACCCCACCCCGGACCAAACACGCATCAGTATCTGTCCAGCTGTGTGAGTGACAATGTGAGTGACAACACCGCTGATGTGGCAGTGAGGTGCAGGCAATTACAGTGCCTTTTACCTGCCTCAGTGAACACAGAGTGGGTGTTTATCGTATATGCAGTGTTCATATATGTTTATAGTATTATTATCAGAATGAGGTTGGCATTTGGTAATGGTGTGTGAGCGAAATATAGTGATTACAACACCGCTGATAGGGCAGTGAAGTGCGGGCAATTACAGTGCCTTTTACCTGCCTCAGTGAACACAGAGTGGGTGTTTATCGTATGTGCAGTGTTCATATATGTTTATAGTATTATTATCAGAATGAGGTTGGCATTTGGTAATGGTGTGTGAGAGAAAAATAGTGATTACAACACCGCCGATGTGGCAGTGAAGTGCGGGTAATTACAGTCCTTTTACCTGCCTCAGTGAACACAGAGTGGGTGTTTATCGTATGTGCAGTGTTCATATATGTTTATAGTATTATTATCAGAATGAGGTTGGCATTTGGTAATGGTGTATGAGCGAAGGTAATGGTGTGTGAGCGAAAAATAGTGATTTTAGATCGCTCACTTCTAATGGCACTGCCCATCCAGTGATAGTCAACGAAATCATGAAACCTACATCATTGCAAAGCCGAAGGTTAGTACTTTCTAATGGTACCTTATTTTTCGCTCTAGATTTATTCTGTGCAGAGTTACTGAAAGTGACAGTGATATACAGTGATGCGACAGTGACGTGCTTTACCAATAATTGTATAATGGATAATGTAGTAATAAGGGATATTTTGCCTAGAAAAAAATGTAAATATTGGCCAGTATAATAAGTGATATTTTAATAAGAGAATCTGCGGCACTTGTGTAATTCTGCGGCACTTGTGTAATTCTGTGATGCGACAGTGACGCAATATAGTAATAAGTGCAGTGTAAATATAATGCATATTGCCCAGATTATATGTAAAATAATATTAGAAGTTAGAAATAATGAAAAGATCGCCCGAAACGTCAGTGAGAGGGTGACGCCGCAGTGAAGTGAGGCGCAGCCGCAGTGAAGTGCCTTTTACCTACCTCAGTGAACACAGAGTGGGTGTTTATCGTATGTACAGTGTTCATATATGTTTATATTACTATTATCAGAGAGTGGTTGGCATTTGGTACTGGTGTGTGGGGCATAAAATAGTTATTTCACACCCCTCACTTCTAACGGCTCTGCCCGTCCTGTGAAAGTCAACAAAGTCATGAAACCTACATCAATGGAAAGCTGAAGGTTAGTACTTTCTAATGGTACCTTATTTTTTTCTCTAGCTTTATTCTGTGCAGAGTTATTAAGGTTTAAAGGTTTGTTTACATTTGGCTGAAACCCCCGCGGGAGAGGACAGTCAGACCAAAACAATACCCGCGGTTAAGGGGTTAATCCCATAAGGAGTGGCCACAAACAAATCGCCTCCATGTCGACCTGTGCCCCACCATTTCACTGCCCTGCTCCCAGCTCACACTTCCCTCTCTCATATACCTCTCCACTCCATCCCTCCATCTCATCCTTGGACTCCCCCTCCCCCTCCCCCCCTCCACCTCACTCACATACACTCTCCTCATCAGTCTCTCACTCTCCATCCTCTCCACATGGCCAAACCACCTCAATGTGTTTCTCTTAATGCTTCCTATCACATCCATATCCACACCATAATGCTCTATCACATCCTCATTTGTTAGTGTCTCTCCATATGACTCCACATGCTCCTCTCAAATAATTCATTTCCACAGCTCTCACTCCTGACTTGTGTCCCTCCAGCAAGGTAAAAAATTCACTTCCATACATTAAAATTGGTATCACAGTACTGTCACACAGTAGCTTTTTCACTTCCATGCTCACTTCTTGGTTTCTCTTCACTGCTTTCAAAGAACCAACAACCTTTCTTCCTTCTTGCACCTTTTCAAGCACTTTACCCTCCAAACTTCCATCCTTACTCATCACATTACCCACATTTTCCATTTCCTCATCATCCAACCTCATTGTCCAATCAGTGACTCCATTTCTCTCAAAGACCATAACTTTACTCATCCCTACATTCACCTTTAGATTCTCTTTCTAACACACTCTCCCAAACTCATTCACCAAGCCTTATAGCTCCCCTTCATCGTCGCTTAACAACTCAGTATCATCTGCAAACAACAGTACAGGGAGTTTCCACACACTGCCCTCTCTATCAGGGCCACTCCAACATCCACTGCCCTCCTTGGATCTTTTTTTATGGTGAGGTTCTACTGTATGAATATATGGAATAAATGTGAAGTAGTTGAATGCCATGAAGAGTATGTATGAGGGTGCTAAGGCTGTAGCAAGTGTGGATAGTGAACTGAGTGAATTTTTCTATATGAATGTTGAACTGAAACAGGGATGTGTCATGCCTCCATGGTTGTTCAATCAGTATATGGATGGGGTTATAAAAGATATACTGTACAAGGTTGAGCAATGGATGTGGGAGTGGCCCTAATGAGCGAGGACAGCATTTGGAAACTTCCTATATTGTTGTTTGCAGATGATACTGTATTGTTAAGTGAAGACAAAGGGAAACTGCAAGGCCTGGTGAATAAGTTTGGGAGTGTGTGTAAGAAGCAGAATCTGAAGGTGAATGTAGGGAAGAGTAAATACTAGTTTTGGTCCAAGAGAAATGAGGTCACCGAATGTACAGTGAGGCTGGATCATGAGGAAATAGAAAACTAGAGTGCATTTAAGTACAGTAAGCCCGCCCCGAACACGTTCTTGCTGAATGCACTCGCAATTATACGCAGTACGTCCTGAGACAATGTAAGTTTAAAGAATTATTATGAAAACTATAAATTTACACAAGAGAGGCCTTTAACCCCTTAAACGCGGATTGTCTCGTTTGCGACGCTCGGCCAAAAGGACATAACGGCAGATCGTCGCGTTTGCGATTCTAGTAAATTTTGAATAACCGCGGGCAAGCAGGCTCCAGCTGGTATTGTCTATCAGTACCGCCACCCTTTAGCTACTTTTAGCACACTTGACCTTTGTACTACTGACCTCGGTTGTTGCCAAGTATCATTTTTTTTTACCCACCCACGCACCGCTGCCCGGCCCTCCCTCGTCGTGCGATATGGCAGCGCGCGGACGGCTCATACGTGTCAATCTGCGCCTTCCTCTCGCAAGCACTTTATGCTAATTGGAAACGCTTGTTTCCCCAGTTGTCACACTAGCATTTTTTCCCGCGGTCTGCCCCTGTTTAGCATCAGTCCACCAGAATCTTTCAAGGTGACACCATGTCAAACCCAAGCTCTTCCGAGTCTGTGCCTTCCAGCCCTCCGAAAAAGGGTTTTGTGACCTCCACCCCGTACAAACCCTTTCAAGGAACTGCTAAGGGACTTAGTGACTCGGCTATAGCTAGTGAGTTATTGAAAGCGTCCATGGATTATGGAAGTGACGTCGGTGTTTTTATCTAGCCTGGCAGAGTCAGACACACTATCGAGTGCTGAGTTTGAGGTGCCAGAAGTGACTATTCCTGTGCCCAGCACCTCAACAGGCAAGGCTCCAGTGAAAAGGGGCCTAGTGTATGGAAAGGGGGCCAAGAGGAGATGAAGTGGTGACCCAGCTTCACAGCCATTGTCTTCCTCAGACCGGCCATTGTCCCCTACACCACGTCACGCCGCCGCCAGCCCTCCACGCACTCCCAGCCCCATTCTCTCGTCGTCATCTTCAGCTGCCCTTTCTCCGGAGTCTTCGGAGTCGCCTTCACCACCTCGGAAGGGAAGGAGGCAGTCTAGTTTACGTAGAGGTTTCCGTAGGCCCAGTGTCCGTGCTAGTAGGAGTAGAACTTTGTCTCCTAGTGTAAGATTTGCTAAGGTTACTCGCACTAGGCAACTCGCCAGTCACGCCACTGCGAGTGACCTTGAACCTTCGGCTTATCTCCCCACCACCACCACCACTACACCGACACGACCTAGGACAGCCTCTGCCTCACGCACTGCTTCACCACCTGCCTCACCCACTGCCACACGGCCTGCCTCACCCCCCGCCACCCCCAGCCTAGGCAGGGCACTCTGGATGCCTTCGTGTGGTCTGAGGGCTCAGATTTTGTGCCGGAAGATCTGCCCTTTGATGCCAGTGGGTGTGGAATACAGGCTGACTTCCCTGTCCCAGAGGATGGTGAATGTTTGGACTACCTGTTGGCCTTCCTGGATAACGAAGTAATGGAGCAGATTTGTACCAAGACGAACAGGTACGAGGGGCAATCTGCTGCAGTTCGTGAAGGTGAAGGTGAAGCTGCAACGCCATCCACGTCGCGGATGGCAGCATGGGTTCCTGTAACGATCAAAGAACTGTTTGTATTTATTGGCTTGATGCTTTTGATGCGCCACAATTGGAAGCACAAGCTCGAGGAATACTGGTGTGCTGACGATCTTTGCCCCACACCCATCTTCAATAAATACATGAGTCGCGATCGTTTCAGGCAACTCATGACTTACCTTCACTTTGCGAACAACGATGAGCCTTCCCAAACTGACCCGTTATGGAAAGTGAGGGGAATCCTGAACCTGATCAAGGATAAGTTTACGAGGTTCCTTCGCCCCTTCAAGAAAGTTGTGACTGACGAGTCCTTGGTTTTGTTCAGGGGCCGTCTTCAGTTCGTGCAGTATATTCCTAGCAAACGCCATCGCTTTGGAATAAAGTTTTTCGTGCTGTGCGACTGCAAGACGGGGTTCATCTTAGACTTCATCATCTACACCGCCAGCAATGTGGACTCGGACAAGACTGACCCCCTTGGATTCTCTGGTTCTGTGGTGAAAGTGCTTTTGGAAAAGTACTTTGGCGGGAATCATGTCCTGTATACGGACAATTATTATACAGCTCCAAAACTCGCCAAGTACCTTTCTGAACACGGCGTCGGATCATGTGGCACCGTCCGTAGCAATAGGGCACACTACCCTGCCTTCCCCGAGGCTGAAAGATCAAAGCGGGGAGACGTGCACCTGAAGAAAACTGACAAGATGCTGGCGATCAGGTGGCACAATAAGAGAATCGTCAATGTGCTCACCACAGTTCACAAGGGGGAAATGCAAGCCACAGGGAAGGTCGACAGAAGGACTGGCGAGCCTGTGATGAAGCCTGATGCTGTGATTGACTACAACGTCAATATGCGGCTGGTGGACAAGTCTGACATGATGATCGGAGAGATAGACTGCCTGAGGAGGAACCGTCGCTGGTACAGGAAGGTGTTCTTGCACTTGCTTGATATGTGCATGCTGAACGCCTTCATCCTGTATAAGATCAAGAACAGGAAGCCAGCAAACTACTCTCTCTGGCATTTTTCAAAGACTTGTGTGTACCAGCTGCTTCGGCATTTTGGGCAGGTACTGCCATCAGGTCCCAGGCGCCACCCACACACACCTCCAGACCGCCTACAGTGTCAGGACTACCTTCAGCGACACCGCCTGGAGCCACTGCCTGCCACTGCCAAGAGGGGAAAAGCACTCAGGAGGTGTCATGTGTGCAGCCACACTACCAGGCAGGACAGAACATTTAGGCGTACCTCCTTGCAGTGCAAAGAGTGCAAAATTCCCCTCTGTGCTTACCCGTGTTTCTTTGACTACCACAGCCTGACTAGATATTGAAAATAAGGGTAAGAATCTTGAAAATAATACTGAGAGTGACAGTGATACTAGTGTTTAGTTTTCTTTTACATACTGACAGTGACAGTCTGATGAGTGTAAATTAGTGTATGTAGTTGTAAAAGCACTGACAGTGACAGTGTTTTTATGTGTAAATAATTGTACATAGTAATAATATAAATATTGCGAGTGACAGTCACTCCAGTGTAAGAAGTTGAAAGCATATGTCTCTATTCTATGTTCTGACAGTGACAGTTTGTTGTGTAGAAAATATTATTTTTATAACAAATGACAGTAACACTGATGAATAAGGCAAAAAACTGACAGCTAGAGTGAAAGTGAGCGATAGAAATGAAGTGCGAGTGGCTGACCGGAGCGAGAATAAAGTGCCTTCCGTAAGGCTGAATAAACTCGCGCCGCGGTGGTCTTCCTCATTCCCGCTTCACAATACTGGCAGTGACAGTGATTTTTAGGGCCGTAATAGTGCCAAGCGAGCCTTTGCGAAGTACTATGAAGGAAAATAATGTAGTATACGTGTTTTTAGCTGTGAAATGGGAAATGTGTGTTCAGCGACGGGAAGATCGCTGCCGCGCTGCATGTCGGCCGTACGCTCCGTTCATTATAGGCTTATTATCAGTGCTTATTGTACAAATACGGATTCCAAACTACCTGTACGTTGTTGTATTAAGTGTACTGTGACAGATTGAGGCTGTGGTAGAAAGAAAACCGGGTTTCTGGAGGTGTGAAAGTGAAGACTTTGTTACCCAACTTTGCAAGTCTTCACAAGTCCTTTGGTAGTCCACGAAGGCTCAACATCTGTCTCAGGAGAAAGCTGAATGTAAGTACTATATGCCATAAAAATTTTAATGTTCTAGGGTTAATCTCTGATTTTTGGCAAATATTTTCCCAAAGGTACTCAGACCCTGCTACAACCCCGCCACACGGGGGAATCGGCCATACACGGCCGCGTTTGAGGGGTTAAAAGGACAAATCCTCGAACATCAGCGCAGCAGCACCACGCACGGTTTGTTTTGATTACACGATCGTTTCCTGCTTCTCCACAGTATTGTATTTGTAAGTTAAATATTTACATTACTGTTCTGGTAAGTTTATGTGCAAGTTGAAGTACTATTAAATAATGTTAAATAAAGAATTAAAGTCTTAAAACCAGTTTACCTGATAGAGATCGGAATATTGTCTTTTTTATTTGTTTGTTAAATATTTGCTGTACTGCTTTTCCACAGCACTGTATTTGTAAGTTAAATATTTACTGTTCTGTGTACTTGTAGGCTAAAGCACTTAAAAAAAAATTAAAGCATTAAATAATGCCTTGTAACCATTTAACCTGATTTATATGATTAACCATGATCGGCGTCAGGTCAGTTCACCGTCAGACAATTCCCCGTCAAAACATGGACGATTCCTCGTCAGGACAATTTGCACCCTGGACGAATCCCCGTCATTCTATAAATATACTTATTAATTAATTAATCAATACTTTTATAAATATATTTCAGGGGAATCCATCAAAGTCTGTTCAATAGCACAGGCTTTGGATATTATTTATTAGTTGCACCATTAGTCAGTAATTGATTCTTCCTCGATGTAGTCGCCACTGAATTATATTTTAGCGTCCCCCATAGCTGTCTTCATTAATGACAGTGAATTGTCTTCTTATTGCTGTGACGGTTCCGAAACCAATCGGCGTCGGAATGTTGCCTTGTGTTTACGTATTCGTATGTTGAAGTTTTGCTGTGCAGTACTGTATTTGTAAATTACAACACTGAATAAACCTTCTAACCACTTAAAGTGCTTCATATTGATTACCAATGGCAGATAACAGCAAAACACCACATTTAGGGGTTCTAGGGAACAAAATAAGGAGTAGTTAAAACTTAAGTGGTTTCGCACCGAACACGCCACATTAGGAACGAAACCCACGTGTTAGGGGCGAGCTTGCTGTACTTGGATAGTGTGATGAGTAGCCTATGGATGAAAGTTTAGGGGATGAAGTGCTTGAAAGGGTGCAACAGGGAAAAACAGTTACTGGTTCTCTGAAAGCAATGATAAGAAATAGGGAAGTAAGCTAGGATTTAAAAAAGTCACCACATGATAGTATTGTGATACCAACTTTAACATATGGAAGTGAAGCTTGGACCTTGTTGGAAGGACACAAGTCAAGAGTGGGAGCAGTAGAAATGAGTTATTTGAGAGGAGCATGTGCAGTTACATGGAGAGACAGACTGATGTATGAGAAACTGAAGCAGTGTTGTGGTGTGAATGTGGCTGTGATAGAAAACATTAGGAGAAATACACTGAGGTGGTTTGGCCATGTGAAGAGAATCCAGAGCAAGAGACTAATGAGGAGTGTGAATGTGAATGAGGTGGAGGGGAAGGGAGAGAGAGGGGGAGGACGAGGATGAGATGGAAGGATGAAGAGGTATATAAGAGAAGGTGTGAGCTGTGGAAAGGACAATGAAATGGCAAGGGACAGGGCAATATGGAGGCGATTTGTTTGTGTCACCCCCTGCAGGATTGGGGTGTCTGTCAGTAGACAGAGGGTAGATACCTTACACTAAGTTTTATAAGTCTACTATTATGCTTCAGAAAATCGAAATGAACAAGGATAAAAACAACACTGAAACTCAACTGGGAACAATAGTTGGTAAAACAAGACAATGGTGATGCAGCAATTACAGCCGTTTTCTAAGAGACCCAAGTTCTTAAGATGTAGGGTAAACTCTCAATTAGCTATATGTGGTAATTCAGCCAAGCCCTATGCTGAATAACATGAAATGCCTGATACTGCCTATCCAGTTCAACATTCGACTCTTAACTGGATACTGTGATTCTATCCATCTTGCACTTCCATCCTAAAAACTTTACCATTAGAAAAATATGAAAACTGTATTGTATTGTCTGCACGATATATACAGTACAGTAATACAGTACCTGATACTGTGCGTGGTATGCTATTATATGAGGCGTCTAGAACCAAAGGGGCATCGGCGCCAAAATGTACTTTTGAGTTATGACGCTTTAAAGTTGTGTTTATGGCAACGTCATAACCAGAAGGCAATAAACAGACCTTTTATACATCAAAATGATCATCAGCGCCTATGCTCTACATTTACAGCCAAAAAAACAAAACAGTAATAACCGTAACCACAAAATATGCAGTAAACCAAACCCCCAATTTATAAATGGGCATGATAACATATTGTAGGGATTTAAAAACATAGCAGAAAAAACATCAACGAATGTATTAATGTACAAAACTTGATTAACTGAAGATTCCAGTTCACTTAATATTAATAAACGAATAATTATTACTGTAATTTCACGTTTTTGACAACTAAATCTGAAATCAATGCAATTGTTATTTTTCCTCTACCATAATAGATTGAAATAATAACACTAAAAAAAAAAAAGTAGTGTAGTGCTTAAGTAAATTGAGAAGGGGTAGTGGGGGGTTAAATGGTGGGGTCGTCATCTAGGAGATCGACATCCAACTCTGCCTCCTCGGTGCCACGCCCCCTCCCGCTGTCTCCCCTCACCACTCTCTTTTCCTCTTCCTTTCTACCTTTTTCCACTTCTCCACACACTTCGGACACTTACGAGAGGTTATAGGCACCACCTCCTCACTGTAACTATGTGATGAACTCATCTTGTCACCCCCCCTTCAACCCCAATAACAACAGCTCATCTTGTCACCAATAATCTACGATAAATGGAGTAAAAATCCAATACGTAATAATTAGACACCTCAGTTAATACGGGAGGGAAGTCTCACCAGCACACCGGGTGGGCCACAAGCTTGCTGATTGGCTGCTCTGGGGTAGTGGCAGAGAGTGAGAATGCTGATTGGTTTGGGCTGTGTGGCTTAGATGCTTGCCTGCTCTGATTTGTTCGCCCGGCAGCATGGACAAACCCACGTGACTTTGAGCCCCTCTACCACTGTCCAGAAGGCCGAATCTTGTATGGCAACCAGTGCTGTCACTGAGAAGAGGGTTAAGCCTGTTGTCTCCCCTACCTAACTCAAAACCAGTATATTGGTGGGGATGCCCCTTTGGCTCTAGACGCCTCATATGTACCCACCAAGTGTTGGCATCGATGGAGGGTAGAGCTGCACATCATGCAGTACAACACTGTACAATACACATAATCCCATGTGGTCTAGTGGCCATGTCTCCCCAAAGATTGCTCCAGCTTTGCAATATAATACAGTACACCTCTCCCCCACAATTCAACAGGGATGCATACCATAAAAAGTGGTTGAATAATAAACTGATTTTTCCAATAAGATTGTTAAGAAACAGGGGGGCTAGGTTCCTGACCACCTTCATCATTCAAAAAATATTCAATAAAGACAGAAAAAATTCAGGTAAATATGAACAAAAGTGACACAGGGATGTAAGCTGTTTTCTTACAGACCTAGGTTCTCAAGGAAAATTATTTTAGTACTACATACATCTCAGATGACTGACATTTGATTTTCGATCATAAATGTATTGGAGAACAAACAAAATGCTGTATAACTACTTCTATCTATCTATCTATTGCCAGACGCCTCAATCCCGTTTGGGGTGGTCACAACAACTTGCCTCCAAGTCGCCCTGTTCCCAGCCATTTCACTGCCCTGCTCCCAACTCACACCCCCCTTCTCATATACCTCTCCACCCCATCCCTCCATCTCATCCTCGGCCTCCCCCTCCCTCTTCCCCCTTCCACCTCACTCACATACACTCTCTTCATCAGTCTTTCACCCTCCATCCTCTCCACATGGCCAAACCACCTCAGTGTGTTCCTCATATCGCTTCCTATCACATCCACACCACAATGCTCCTTTATATCCTCATTCGTCAGCCTGTCTCTCCATGTGACTCCACAGGATCATCTTAAATAACTTATTTCCACTGCTCTCACTCTTGACTTGTGTCCTTCCAACAACGTCCAAGCTTCACTTCCATGTGTTAGAGTTGGTATCACAATACTGTCATGTAGTAACTTTTTCACTCCCATGCTCACTTCCCTGTTTTTTACCACTGCTTTCAAGGAACCAGCAACCTTCCTTCCCTGCTGTACCCTTTCAAGCACTTCACCCTCCAAACCTCCATCCGTACAGATCACACTACCCAAGTACTTAAACGAAATCACATTTTCCAATTCCTCACCATCCAACCTCACTGTACATTCACTGACTTCACCTCTCTCAAAGACCATCACTTTACTCTTCCCTATATTCACCTTCAGATTCCGTTTCTTACACACTCTCCCAAACTCATCCACCAATCCTTGCAGCTCACCTTCGTCTTCACTCAACAATACAATATCATCTGCAAACAACAGTACAGGGAGTTTCCAAACACTACCCTCTCTCACCAGGGCCACTCCAACATCCACTACCCTACCTTGTACCTCTTTTATTACCCCATCCATGTACAGATTGAACAACCATGGAGACATGACACATCTCTGTTTCAACCCAACCTTCAAAGAGAAAAATTCACATAGCTCACCATCCACATGCACTGCAGCCTTAGCACCATCATACATACTCTTCACAGCATTCAACAACTTCCCATCGACTCTATATATTCTTAATATTTTCCACAATCCTTGTCTATCCACCCTGTCATATGCTTTCTCCAAATCTATGAAAGCCGCATACAACTTCTTTCCCTTCTCTAGAAACTTTTCCACTAAAGATCTAAGAATGAATATCTGATCTACACAACCTCTTCCCTTCCTAAAGCCTCCCTGTTCTTCTCCAACTAATTCCTCTGTTCTTTCTCTAACTCTGTCAATAAGTATCCTACCATACACTTTTCCTATTACACTAAGAAGACAAATGCCCCTATGATTACCACACACTTCATTATCCCTTTTTCCTTTGTACAAGGGAATAATTATACCTGACTTCCAATCCTCCGGAACTCTACCTTCCTCCCAGGCCAATCTGCACATCTTCCACATCATTCTACTACTATCTCTCCTCCATGCTTCAGCATTTCACCACACACTCCATCAATTCCTGGGGCTTTCCCCAATTTAACTTTCTTCATTGCTTTTACAACTTCTATCCTACTGATTTCTTCCTGTCTTCTCACCTCCCTCCTTCTCCCAGCCATTCCCCAGCCACTTATATTCACATTACTTCCATCCTGTATGTTCAACAATTCCTTGAAGTGTTCTCTCCATCTGCTCACTTTTTCTCCCTTCTCCACTAGTAATCTACCATTTTTATCTTTCACTCCCATGCTAACTTCACTTCCACCCTGTCTTACTCTCTTCACCTCTTTCCAGAACATTTTCTTACAGTCCCTCCACTTTACACTCAAATTCCTTCCAAATTCCTCATCCACTCTCTTCTTACTCTCTCTTACTAATCTTTTCACCTCTCTCTTTCTTTCTGCATATAACTCTCTCTTCCGCCTCTCAACTTCTTCCACGCCCCTATTTCTCATCCAATCATTGTATGCTTTTTTCTTTTGTGCCACAGCCTGTCTCACCTCTTCAGTCCACCACGCTGTTCCTTACACCCCCCTCCATCTTCTCTTCCTCCCTCACACCACATCACATGCTGCACATATTTCTTCTGTAAATATCCTGCACACACCTTCCACGTCCCCCATCTGCTCCAATTCATATTTGCCCAGTCATTCCTCCACTTCTCTCTTATACTCTGCTTTTTTTCTCATCCTCTTGTAACCTTTCCACTCTCCTTGCAACTACTCCTTCCTCTCGTCTTTCCCTTCTTCTATTTCTCCATCTTACTTGTCTCCTAATTCTGGCCACCACCAAGTAGTGGTCAGAAAGTCCACTCCCCCAACCTCTATAAGCTCTTGCATCCATTACACATCTTCGCATCCTTTCATCCACACACACATAATCAATTATTGCCTTCCTTTCATTCAGTTCACCACCCACCCTTCTCATCACTCGCCATGAATACCTGTGGATCATTTTATGCCTGAAGAGGGTATTGGCTATCACCAACACCCTTCCAGCACAAACGTCCACTAACGCACTGCCATTCTCATCTATCTCAGCAGGCACACCCCACTCACCAACTGTTCCATCCACCTTCATATTCCCTACTTTACCATTCATATCACCGACCAAAAACACTTTCTCATTCCTTCCAAACTTTTCCATGCACACTTCCACATTTGTCCAGAACTCTTCTCTCACTCTGCTTGCACGATCTTGCGTTGGCGCATTCACGCACACAATCGCTCACATTTGTATTCCAACTTTCAACTTTACCCACACAATCCTTGACCCAAGTGATCCATACTGTCTTATGCTCTTCTTCCATCTTTTACTCACAACTATACATACTCCTTCCTTTGCCCTCTCATTCTCACCTACTCCTGCACGTATACCCCATCCATATTCCCATTCTCTCACACTTTCTCCTCTCCATTTTGTTTCAGTTATTCCACATACATCCACTTTCGCACCCTCAAGCACCTGGACAATCTCTCTTTCACCTCATCATTCGCTCCTCTTACATTCCACGTTGACATTACCAAGTCCTTTGTCCGGTCTTGGGTCGTCATCGTTTGGTCAGTCCTTGTCCGAGGCTTCTTGTTTGTTTTTTTAGTTCGTTGTTTTCCGGGGAGGGGCACTAACCCTTCGCCAACCCTTTTAGTCGCCTTTTACGACAAGCAGGGATACTCGGGTAGTATTCTTGAAAAACCTCCCTACCCCCAGGAGGGTATTAAAGAAAGCCACCTGAAGATCTTCGATAGTGTTTATTGCCGATGCCGCCAACTGGACATGACGTCACCACACCAAACAAACTCAAATGTATTCAATTTAAAACAATAAATAGCAGTGGAAGCCTAAATGGAAGCACTGAAACCTAACTGGGGGGCTTTGCCCCCAGGCCCCCCCCTAATGATTATAACCCACATAACTAGTGCAAACAAAGATGTGCCTTCTGTATAACTGGCACCAAAACAATATCATGCATTAAGAGCATTCATTAATCACTGGCGTAATCATCACCTGGGTTGCCATTTGGTATTTTTCATTACCAAATGCAGGCCAATTTGGTAATGGAAGATTCAACTGGTAATGAATCAGCATGATTCACTACCAAATGGATTTTTCACATATATGGAGACACAAAGGATGGAGACAGTGGATTTTCTGCTCTCCCTAATTAATCCGCTAGCCTACATAGCGCGAAAATAATCAGCATGCTGCTATAGTAGCGACAGCGAGAGGTGACGGAGAAGCTCATCCCACTCTCATCCCACTGGAATGCCTGTGCTTGGTGGATGGTGGGGTGGGAGGTGCATGAGTGAGGTTAGGAGTCCATTTGATGAACAGTACAGGTGTACCGTCTAATCTGGAAAGACATCTTCACCTGCCTGGTGCTACTCTCTCTCTCTCGCTCTATGTATGTATGTACAATTTTTCTTACATTTTGCTGCAGTGTGTTTTCATTGTATTTTCTAATCTCTTTTTTCATGGTCTTGAAATACAAAGGAAAATATTGTATTTATCATGCTGTACTAACGCAATCAGTATCCTATTTTAAAGCTCATCAAGTCATCCATAATTCATTGCCGTATTTAATAACCTTAAATGTACTGTACCAGCCTCTCCCCTTCAACCCATCTAGCTCTCTCTCTCTCTCTCTCTCTCTCTCTCTCTCTCTCTCTGTCAAGCGAAAAAAGGAAACATAAGAGGGGTATTGATAAAGGATCTGATGTAGAGATATGTTTCATAATACATAAGGAAGAAGGATGTAAGGCAGCCAAGTGTGTGTGCGTGATCTGAGGAGAGAGGCTTATTCTCAAGGGACAATATATTCTGGTGTGTGTGTGTGTGTGTGTGTGTGTGTGTGTGTGTGTGTGTGTGTGTGTGTGTGTGTGCACACCCCTCTCTCATTATCATACTCCACGACTCATGCACTTTGTTCCAAGTCAATAAAGTCATTACCAGTATATGCAATCCCTCCACTTCCACTGTTCTATCACCCTAATTTTCCCTCAGCTTTTCGCCCCTTTCATTGGCTCTTAAACGTAGCCTACAGTGCCTCATTCCTTTCATCCCGTACTCTTCCAACACTCCTCTCTCTCTCTCTCTCCATATATATATATATATATATATATATATATATATATATATACAGTAACCTCTCAACTAACACGAGTTTAAAAAACGCATTTTCATTTTAACACGAGCAAATATTTACAGAGATATGTTTAACTAACAAGGGTTTCTCGATTTAACGCGACTTTACACGTACGTGATGGTTTCAAATTAGCCGCGTGCGCCTTGGACAGTCCCGAGCTGATAGACCATGTGTGACAGTTTATGCATAAATACAATTTTTTATTTGTCTGTTGCTTAAACTGGTTTTATTCAAAGTATAATATTCGAAAA
This sequence comes from Coenobita brevimanus, assembly GCF_032717465.1. Lineage (NCBI taxonomy): Eukaryota > Metazoa > Arthropoda > Malacostraca > Decapoda > Coenobitidae > Coenobita > Coenobita brevimanus. Next base: position 54,030,136 of record NC_136977.1, read on the forward strand.
TGAAGTTTGGCCCCATTCTGAGCAATTTGGCTCATTTTCGGACAAAATTTGGCCAGGAAAGTGATGGCATATCTAAATTGTTACAACTTGATGCTGCATAATAGAAAGAAGAAAACCACTCAGATCAAGATAGAGCAGTTCTTTATGAAGAAGACAGAAAACTTAAGGGAGTTATCTTCATCACCAGTGGCACAGGAGTCAGAGGAAGAGGAAGGACAGCAGAGCGAGGAGGGACAACAAATTTAGGGTGGGGAGCGGCAGGAGGTGGGGGACAGCAGCAGACGACGAGTAATGCATAGATGAAGTGAGTTAATGTTTGTGACCTACTTGCCGTAATGAAAATGTTGCTTTTACTCTAGTGTTTTTATGACCTACTAATGCATTAATAATGTTGAGGAACTTTCACAATGCTGTGAATGAAGCAGAATTGAAAGAAAATCCATGTAAAAAACGAAAACAGTATGTATTTGGGGAGAAGTAAACAACGCTTCGGCCAAACTAGGGCTCAAATGTTGTTTATTTCTCCCCAAATATACTGTTTTCGTTTTTTACGTGGATTTTCCTTCAAATTAATATTGTTGCTTTTAAGTTTAGAGTAGCATAACTCCCCAAGTGGGTAGACTTTCCAAGAGTCCAGGAACGTAACCCCCAATATTACCATTGTTTCTTATGAGAAAATTATGTTTAAAAGACGCGTTTTTAACTAACACGACCTCTCCAGGAACCTAACCCTCGCGTTATCTGAGAGGTTACTGTATATACTGTGTGTATATATTGTTACGAAACAGAGAAAGATAATGTACACTTTAAGTGAGAATACGAAGAGTCACTACTGTCCCGTAAAGTTCCAGGTTCAAAACAAAAGAGTTAGGTAAAATTACAAGTTAAAGTTTAATGCTTAAATTAACAACAAAACATTCAGGACTCATAAGGATAATGTAATGGCAAATAAACAGGTTAAATATATGGTTAACTGCAATAGCCTCTATTAACACGAAATTAGCGAGTAAATTTATCTAAGTCAGCCCTGATAAAATGAGATACCAGATAATACTCAGTGAATGCCAGATAAATTATTACAGATACAAACTATTATCAAAAATGACTGACATAAAACCCAACATCAATCAAAAACCTCACTAGGCCTAAGAATTAACCTTATGCTACACAGTACAAGAAAAAATGCAATAACACTTATACTCAAATTACACACAGCTGCTAGATGTTTGGAGATTTCTTGAGCACTCACAATAATAATATCTGTACAGGGGAGGACAGAGATGTGAACAAAATGAGGAGCAGATCTAAGTGGCCATGATGCAGAGACTGAGCTCATTATATAGGGGCCAGGAGAGCTTGATACAACTTGTAATAAGGACGCGCAAATGAAGCGATGGGGACAAACGGTTGACAATCCCGCACTGAATAACAGAAAGGACGACTTACTCTACTATAACGGTAGAAGGGGGGGACTGAGGCAGAACACGCTCGTGATCAAACATGCAGCATACTGTGCGTTAAAATTACACAAAGGATGATGAAATCATAGGCTATGTAACACCTCCCCACAAAGAAAAAAGAAATTTACAAAGGAAATTTCTTATTACTCTAAAACAATCTGTACATGGCATTACAGAACATGCAAATGTCTTTCCTAATGGTACAAAACATGAGATCTCCCTAGCACGTTCAGTCATAGGTACTTGCCAGTATCCCTTTAACAAATCAAACTTACTTATGTACCTAGCCTTTCCGATCTTGTCTATGCAATCTTCCACACGAGGGAGAGGGTAAGTGTCTGTTTTGGTTATCTGATTAACACGTCTGTAGTCAATGCAAAGCTGCTGTGACCCACCTGGCTTAGGGACCAGAGTGACAGGAGAACTCCACTCGCTCTGACAGGGCTCAATCATCTTGTGGTCCAACAGGTAGCCAAGCTCCTTCTGGATGAGAGGAACTTTCACTGGGTTCACACGGTAAGGAGGCAATTTAATTGGCTTTGCGTCTCCAACATCGACATCATGCATCAACACAGTGGTTCTTCCTGGAGTAGCACGGAACACTTGCGGGTACTCCTGCAGTAATGCCGAAAACTCCTGCCTTTCCTTGAGAGGTAGATGAGAAAGCTTAGTCTGGAGATCATTCATGATATCAGGATTCTTCCCCAAACTATCACTCAGGCTCATACTGCATGGGAGAGCTTCACTTGTAGACTCGGGTGGAACAGCTACAGTGCAGACTGGATTATTTTCGTCCCGCCTGTGATATAACTTTAGCATGTTGATGTGACATAGTTGCTTGCTCTTTCTACGATCTGGTGTGGCGATGACATAGTTGACATCACTGAGTTTCTTCTCCACGAAATAAGGACAACTAATCTTGGCTTGAAGAGGTTGCCCATGAACTGGTAGCAGAATCAAAACCTGATCTCCTGGCTGAAAGTGGCGTAACCTGGACTTCTTATCATACCAAGTCTTCATCTTCTCCTGAGCAGCTCCTAAATTCTCTCTCGCCAGCTGTAAAGCAGTGGACAGCCGTTCTTTGAACTTCATCACATACTCCAGCAGGTTGACGTCATCTTCCTCCGACAGCCAGCATTCCTTGAGTAGCTTAAGGGGTCCTCTTACTTCATGGCCAAACAGTAGTTCAAAAGGTGAGAAGCCCAGTGATTCATTTGGAGATTCTCTTGCGGCAAATACAACAAATGGAAGACCTTTGTCCCAGTCTTTCTGATGTTCCAAACAGTATTTCTTGAGCATCGATTTGAGTGTTTGATGATATCTCTCCAACGCTCCTTGGGTCTGGGGATGGTAAGCTGAAGACGTGATCTGGGTGATGCCCAACTCTTTCAGAGACTGCTTGAAAACATTCGACATGAAATTACTTCCCCGGTCTGACTGTACCTCCTTGGGCAGACCAAACTTTGTGAAGAACCCTAGCATTTCCTTAACCACGTTCTTTGCTGAGATATTTCTAAGTGGAATGGCTTCAGGATAACGAGTAGCCATATCAATCATGGTCAACACATAAGAAAATCCTGAAGAAGTCTTAGGAAGAGGGCCCACAATATCCACCAACACACGGGTGAAAGGCGCCTCAAAAGGAGGAATGGGAACTAGAGGTGCAACCTTTTCGGTCTGATTACACTTCCCCACAACTTGACAGGTGTGACAAGACTTACAATACCAGGAAACATCCCTGAAGATACCTGGCCAGTAGAAGTGTTTCAAAATGCGTGCCACAGTCTTCCTCACTCCAAGGTGTCCTGCCAAACTGGAATCATGAGCCACTCTAATGATATCCTGCCTACAAACACGAGGGATGACAACTTGATGTACAACCTCCCATTCACAGTCGGCTGATGCTGTTGGGGGTCTCCACTTCCTCATAAGTACTCCTGACTTTACATAATAACAAGTAGAAGCACCGGCTGACTCTTCTTCACTGTAAGCAGAGTTAGCTAGACCTTTCAACTCAGGGTCAGCAACCTGCAACTCAACCAACTCTTGACGAGACAAATTATCAACACTACGGGGTACTGCCTCATCTGGTGAGTGGTCCAAATTAGCAAGAAAAGTGTCAGCTAGGATAACATCATCATCATCATTATCCTCTAAATCACCAGTAACTTTAGACTTAGCCCTAGTGACAGCACATGCAGGGAACACATCAGGGACATCACAATCCTGGGACACAGCCACTGGCTCACCAGACAACTGAGGAGCTGGACACACTTGACTTCCACCAATATCATTTCCAAGTAGGAAAAGTTACACCTGACATTGGGAGTGTCTCAACCAACCCAACCATAACGGAACCATTAACAAAACCAGACTAAATTCACTCTGCACAGAGGGACAGAGAAGTAATTATTCCCTACACCTTGTAAGATTACAGTTTCATCAGAGGAATTAACATTAGAGCCTAGAACACTGGTCAGCATAAGGGATTGGCAAGCACCTGTATCACGATATATTTGAACTGACTTCCTGTCATTACTGTCCAGAGGACTGACAAAACCATCAGACAGGAAATTAGCACATGAACTCTTGAGAGTGTCACCCACGTTACTGCTCAAAAGAGGAGCTCCATCATGAGAGTTTAAGTTACCCCTCAAAGCAGGTTCAGTTAACTCAGTTAAAGAATTCTGGGAACTCTCAAGAGTGGACACTAGACCAATTGACTGAATATTTAAAGACTCCTTTTTGTTCACATCACGCTGTCTCCTGAAACATCTCTCCGTAGTATGACCAAGCTTACTACAATAAGTACATTTACTTTTCTGAAATCTAGAGGTGAAGCTGGTATTTACTTCCTGAGAAACATCATCCTTATTCTCTTTCCTGTTACCTGTACTCTGAGTAGAGGCAACGTACTTACTCTCAGCTTTCCCTTTTTCTTTAGAATATCTCTTGTGAGTGAGAACATATTCATCAGCTAAAACTGCAGCATCAGACAAATTATCTATTCTTTTCTCATCAAGATATAGGCTTACATCTTTATAAATACACCTCTTGAAGTCCTCCAGCAAAATCATCTGCTTAAATTTGTCAAAATCAGAATCCACATTCTTAGAATTTAACCACTGCTCTAACAGATCTTCTTTGATTTTTGCATACTCAACATGGGATTGCTTATCTTGCTTGTAAGTTGTCCTAAATTTTACTCTATAGGCTTCAGGAACAAGCTCATAGGCCTTAAGAATCAAGCTCTTAACTACATCATAATTATCAGATTGATCCTGAGGCAAAGATGCATAAGTTACTTGAGCTTTACCGGTGAGAACAGTTTGAAGGAGTACTGGCCAATACTTTTTAGGCCAATTAAAACCTGTAGCTACCCTCTCAAACAACTGAAAATACTTTGTTAAATCAGATTCATTAAAAGGAGGGACAAGTTTAACATTTTTAGCCACATCAAAATCATCAGAGCTAGATGATCCAGTTCCACCTTGTTTCATGCGATACTCATGGTCTGCCTGAATCCTGGCAAGTTCAACTTGTGCCTGAGCCTGTATCTGTGCCTCCTGAATCCGAACCTGAGATTCCGCCTCCTTAGCCTGAGACTCAGCCTCCTTAGCACGTGCTTGAAATTCAGCCTCCTTAACACGAGACTCCGCCTCCTTAGCACGAGCCTCCTGCAGGGCTAGCTGTAACTTAGCTAATTCAATCTGCGTTTGCTCATTTGGAGGAGTTACATTAAACAAGCTCTTATTAATCATGCCAACAATTTGATCTTTAGAATGATGAGAGTGAACTGCAATTCCCAATTGTTGAGCAACAAGCTTAAGTTCATTCTTTGTTCTATTTTCTATATCACACACTGTTTGCACATTTGACAAAAAATCTTTGGCTTCATCAAGTGTAGAAATAGTAGCCATCATGAATATATCACAGTCACAAAATATCAAACAATATCCTTATGATAATATCCTGAATATCCTGATATGAGGTCGCCAAATTTATGTTACGAAACAGAGAAAGATAATGTACACTTTAAGTGAGAATACGAAGAGTCACTACTGTCCCGTAAAGTTCCAGGTTCAAAACAAAAGAGTTAGGTAAAATTACAAGTTAAAGTTTAATGCTTAAATTAACAACAAAACATTCAGGACTCATAAGGATAATGTAATGGCAAATAAACAGGTTAAATATATGGTTAACTGCAATAGCCTCTATTAACACGAAATTAGCGAGTAAATTTATCTAAGTCAGCCCTGATAAAATGAGATACCAGATAATACTCAGTGAATGCCAGATAAATTATTACAGATACAAACTATTATCAAAAATGACTGACATAAAACCCAACATCAATCAAAAACCTCACTAGGCCTAAGAATTAACCTTATGCTACACAGTACAAGAAAAAATGCAATAACACTTATACTCAAATTACACACAGCTGCTAGATGTTTGGAGATTTCTTGAGCACTCACAATAATAATATCTGTACAGGGGAGGACAGAGATGTGAACAAAATGAGGAGCAGATCTAAGTGGCCATGATGCAGAGACTGAGCTCATTATATAGGGGCCAGGAGAGCTTGATACAACTTGTAATAAGGACGCGCAAATGAAGCGATGGGGACAAACGGTTGACAATCCCGCACTGAATAACAGAAAGGACGACTTACTCTACTATAACGGTAGAAGGGGGGGACTGAGGCAGAACACGCTCGTGATCAAACATGCAGCATACTGTGCGTTAAAATTACACAAAGGATGATGAAATCATAGGCTATGTAACAATATATATATATATATATATATATATATATATATACAGTAACCCCTCCAATATCCGGATCAATAGAGCCATAGGCAGGTCCGGATAGTGGTCCTGTCCGGATATTGGGCCCCAGCTTATGGACTTGTACTTATGGACCCTAACTCTGAAAAACACCTATACAACTCCCTCTGGACATGCATTGCACCTATTTAAGACCCAAATCACACCAATAAGGGACATAAAAGACTGAAATAAATGCAAAAGAACCATAAAATGAGGTTTTAGAGGTGAGTTTATACAATATTAAACATTCTGGGTACTTACAAGTCCCTTGCTCTTGGACTGGTTTGAACCGCCAGTTTGCAGTCCACAGTTAATCCTCTGCACTCTAAATTCGAATTTCTTAACACTGCACAACACTGTAAATTCCCGTGTGTTCTGGTAGCAAGGTATTGCAGTTTATTCACTGTTTATTCACAAAAAACAAGCACCTGTGGCTTGCACTGTTATGAGTATCTGCTCTCCATCGGAGTTAAGCTGTGACTGTTGATGTTGGTGGGGTAACAGAGTTGCCAGATCGCAACAGCAACATTACCAATCTCCTCAACTTTCATTGTCAAATATAACTTTTCATTACCAAATTCGTAAAGCTAGCATATATTCTTCACTAATTATATATACAAGTGGAAATACATGTAATCACTCTCCTTATAACTAACACCATGTTGATTATTTTCACACTATGTAGGGTAGCAGATTAATCAGAGAGAGCAAACAATCCACCATCTCCATCCTGTGTATCCTCATACATGTGAAAAATCCATTTGGTAATGCATTATTCTAATTCATTACCAAACGAATTTTCCATTACCAAATTGGCCCACACTTGGTAATGAAAAATACCAAATGGCAACCTGACAGGGGAGGGGGGAGGGGGAGGAAGGAAGGGGTGAAGGGACCATGGTGTAACGGCTGTTTGGCGCCAGGCGGGAATTTCAAATTATGGGAGGGAAAAAAAAAGTCAGATTTTTTTCGAATTTTTTGCGGTTTTTGCCCCATTTTGGGAATATTGGATATTGGATCCCAGGAGGATTATGTCCGGTTAGTGGGGATGTTCGGATATTGGGCGTTCGGATATTAGAGGGATTACTTATATATATATATATATATATATATATATATATATATGTCTGTATGTTTTTATGTATGTATATATATATATATATATATATATATCTATATATATATATATATATATACATATATATAAAAATACATATATATATACATATATATATACATATATATATATACATTATATATATATATATATATATATCTATATATATATATATATACATATATATATATATATATATATATATATATATATATATATATAAATAAATATATATATATACAGTGCTCGTCAGAAGTATGGAGCGCCCTGCGTCCCTCCTGAGAAACAAACCTTTCAACATTGAAAAAACATATAAATAATGCATTTTATTTACCTTTAGTGCTTCGTAGGGTAGCCTTTACGTTTCTTCACGGACCTGAGACGTCTTGGAAGTGAAAGGGCGAGGCTCCTGAGGTGCTGGAGCGGTATTTTGTCCCAGGAGTCACGAATGGCGGCTTCCAGCTTAGGCAGAGAGCTCACGTCCTTCCCTTGGAGACTCTTCTTTACGAGGTACCAGAGGTTTTCAATCGGGTTGAGGTCTGGGCTATTTCCTGGCCAGTCTGTCATGAATGATACCTCGCAGTCACAAAGCCAATTGGTGACCGATTTGGCCTTGTGAGCAGGTGCACCGTCCTGCTGAAACACTCGTGCACCTGTTAGCTCGAAGGAGTCTGGTAAATGATCACACAGAAGCTCCAGGTAAACATCCTGATTCACTCTGAGGTTCTTGGTAAGTACAACAAGCTTCCCCAAACCCTTCCCTGAAAAACAACCCCATACTATGAGTGAATCAGGATGTTTAACTGTGCTTTCTACATACCGTGGGTCAAGTGGGTCACTACCTTTGCATGCTCCTCTGTTACAGGTAACACTAAACGTTGCCTCATCAGACCACAACACTGACAACCATTGCTCCTCACCCCAATTTAGATATTTATTAGCAAAGGCAAGCCTACGAATTCTCTGGCTGCTAGAGAGAAGAGGCTTTTTCACAGGCCTGTGACTTGTGTAACCAAGCTCATGCACCCTACGAGACACTGTTCTCACTGACACCTCACCAAACACTTCTGGGTTGCTCTCCTTAATTTTCCTTGGACTCACACGAGGATTAAACTCCACTGCACGTTTTAAAACATTAACAGACCTTGGGGAAGTTTTCCTAGGCCTACCAGACCTCGGTTTCTTTGTGGGAACTTCACCACTGTTTTCCTCCCGAAACCGCGCACACCAACGACGCAGTGTCGATCGTGCCACACCAACCAATTCACTAATTTCCTTTGTCTGGTGGCCTGCCTCCTTTAGAGCAATGATCTGGGATATGATTTCACTCGATAGTTCACGGGTAGGTGCCATAACAAAGTTTTGAAGGCCAAAACACTGCGGGACACTCGGTAAAAAATGGCGCAATTTGAGAGGGACACTCGGCGGAGTTCCTCTCTCTCAGGCAGCCCATGGGCGACTGAGGCGGGAACCAACCAGCGCGTCAGAAGGCCCCAGGCTACCGTGACGTCATGCTCGGAGCTCAAACTTGTGGCTCAATTCTTACCCCTAAAAATGGGTGATTCTTTTTGGGCCATAAGTATTGCGCGCCCGGCGGACAACGCTGAATACTTCTGACGAGCACTGTATATATATATATATATATATATATATATATATATATACATACATACATACATATATATATATATATATATATATATAAATCATATATATATATATATATATATATATATATATATATATAAATACATATATATATATATATATATGTCTGAGGAGTATGTGTGGAGTGACGCGTATGGATCGAGTGCGAAATGATGAAGTGCGAAGGAGAACTGGAGTTGTTCGGGAGATGGCTGGTAGAGTTGAGCAGAGGGTGTTGCAATGGTTTGGGCATATGGAGAGAATGGATAATGAGCGATTGGTGAAAAAGATAACTAGATCTGATGTGAGAGGTGTAAGACTGAGAGGAAGACCACGAATAGGATGGATGGACAGTGTGAAGAGAGCGCTGGATGCGAGAGGGATGTCTGTTGAGCAAGGAAGAGTGGCTGTGCGTGACAGAAATAAATGGAGAGAAATTGTGAATGAATAAGTGATGACGCAGCCCTGAGGGGATATTCTCCCGCTTTTGGTCTGATCAGCTAGTCAGGTCAGGTGCGGGTAAGGGGATGGGTCTGTTATGATGTGGCAGGGGTAAACCAGTTCTGCTGTCGGGCCCTGCTGTGGATGTCACTGATTGCATTGCGCAGTTGACCCTTGTGCGTTGTGATGCAGTGAGGATCTGTCCGTTCTCCCCTTTGGGGCTAAGATGCGAATAAATGTGTTTGAATGGATGAGTAAATGGAGAGTGAGTCGTCCTGTCTCGGCTACCTCCCTTTCCTTGGGGGAAGCAGCCTAGGTATATAGATAGATAGATAGATAGATATATATATATATATATATTACGGAAATAGCCCGATTATCCGGGCTATATGGTGTTAAGGGGTGCCTGATTAGTCCGAAAGTACAATTAATCCGGCGGAAACAACACAAGTACTGTATTGTTAGACTGATTTATTTACCGGTAAATGTACACTATCCTTTAAACTCGGATCGTCGCGTTTGCGACGCTCGGCGAAAAGGACATAACGGCGGATCGTCGCGTTTCTGATTCTCGTAAATTTTGAAAAACCGCGGGCAAGCAGGCTCCAGCTGGTATTGTCTATCAGTACCACCACCCTTTAGCTACAATTAGCATACTTTACCTTTGTACTACTGACCTCCGTTGTTGCCAAATATCGCGTTTTTCCCCCGTCCCCCCCCCCCCACCCCGGCCCGGCCAGCCTGGCTATGATACATGGCAGCGCTCTGAGTGCTCAGAACTGTAAATCTGCGCTCTCCTCTCACAAGCAGTTTATGCTAATAGGAAACGCTTGTTTCCCCAGTTGTAACACTAGCTTTTTTTCTCACGGTTTGCCCCTGTTTAGCGTCAGTTTACCGCAGGCTTTCAAAGTGACATTATGGCGAGTTCTAGCTCTTCCGAGTCAGTGCAAGCGGCCGACAGGAACGAGAATAAAGTGGCGGGCGTAAGGCAGAATAAAAAGCGCGCCGTGGTGATCTTCTGGGAAGTAATATGATTGAAAATAATGTAGTATACATGTTTTTAGCTGTGAAAATGGAAATGTTTGTTCAGTGACGGGAAGACCGCCGCCGCGGTGCATGTCGGCCGTACGCTCCGTTGATTTTAGTCTTATTTTCAGTGCTTATTGTACAAATACGGATTCCAAACTACCTTTTACGTTGTAGTATAAAGTTTACTGTGACAGAATGAGGCTGTGGTAGAGGGGAAACTGGGATGCTGGAGGTGTGAAAGTGAAGATTTGGTTACCCAACTTTGCAAGTCTCCACAAGTCCTTGGGTAGTCCACGAAGGCTCAACACCTGTCTCTGGAGAAAGCTGCATGTAAGTACTATCTGCCATACCAAGTATAATGTTCTAGAGTTAATCTCTGATTTTTGGCTAATATTTTCCTACAGGTACTCAGACCGCGATACAACCCCGCCACTCGGGGGGGGGGGGGTCGACTGTTCACGGCCGCGTTTAAAGGGTTAAGTACCAGAAAGACCTTTCCAGTTCAATGTACAGTAATCCCGCATTTTTTGCGGATTTTTTGTCTACGGTTTTGCCCTCTCGCGGATTTTCTTAGCATTAATAAGTTCAACAAAAATATCCTTGAATATACAGAAAAAAAAAAAATGAAATTCCCGCAGCTTCCAATTGTGGTAAACCCACGCCACCCTCTGTCCCTTTCCCGTGGCCCCTCTGCCAGTGTTACCATATCTAGCATAATTTTATTCTTTTAGCATAATTTTGATCAAATTTTCGAGTCTGGAATATTTTTTAGCATATTAGAAGTTTTAGAATCATTCTAGCATAATTTAGAATGGAATGGAATATTTTTAGAATAATTTTATAAAAGCTACAAATCAGAGAGAGAGAGAGAGAGAGAGAGACGAATAAGGTAAGATGTTTGAATAGTTGGTTACTTTCAGTTTGGGCTTGGTTGGGTTGGATTAAGTTAGGTTAGGTTAGGTTGGATTAGGTTAGGTTAGGTTTTAGGTTAGGTTCGGTTTGGTTCTGTTAGGTTAGGATAAGTTTGAGCTTTGTACTTTACCCATGAAACCTAGGTTTTTCCGATGGATTTTGGTATGATTCATTTGATTTTCAGCTTCATTTCAGTCGGAAATGACCATTTTCTGTGTTTCCCCCCCTCCCTATAACCCCCGATTCCCCAAAGATCCCTCATTATTTCAGGGGGATTGGGGGGGGGGTCATATCTCAAAATCTGGTTATTTCCGACGGAAATGATGCTCAAAATCGAACGAATCACATCAAAATCCATCAGAAAAACGTAAGTTTCGTGGGAAAAAGCAGTATGGGTAGATACCGATATTTATCCTCTTACTGTATGTAGGTTCATTTAAATATTTTCAAAGTAAACAATACATAATTAATATGTTGCACGAATATGTATAGAATTTTATCATTTAGCTTCAAGTTAGCATAATTCATTTTTTACTTGGAACAAATATGCTCCATCTAGCATAATTTTTTCATTGTCCTAGCATAATTTCGTTGTTTGGATATGGCAACACTGCTCTCTGCCCCGCATAATCCTCAGTCCACGCCTGACTGCCGTACGTGTTAGGTGTGCTTGTAACCGCACTATGATATGAGCCTCTTGCCTCCCACTTGCTTTCCACATGGCCCCAGGACGTAAGCCAGCCTCACCAAAGGCTAATAATACAATTAGTAAGAACTCCAGAGTGACAAAACGATCAAGTTATGACCTTAGCAGAGAAAATTGTGTTACTGGACAAGCTAAGAAACGACCGTGCGAGTGTTTGCTATCACCAGTTAATGCATCTATTTATTTTGTACTGTTTTGTTAATAAATGTGTAGATAATTGTGTATTACAGTACGGTGTTTACGTTTTTCCTTCATAATGGAGTATGTGCTTTCAATCTTGTAAGAAGGTATTTCGGGATGAGTATGGAGGTTTCGGGACAATCCGCAGTCACAACAAACACAAAACAATTCGCCTTCATTAATGAAGATAGCTATGGGTGACGCTAGAATATAATTCAAAGGCGACTACAGCGAGGAAGAAACAAGTTAATTATTGACTAAAGGTGCAACTAATAATATCCAGAACCTACGCTACTGAACATAGACTTTGCTGGACCCCCCTGAAATATAGTTATTAAAGTATTGATTAATTAATAATAAATATATTGATGAAAGTATTGATTAGTATATTTATAGAATGGCGGGGAATCGTCCAGGGTGCGAATTGTTCTGAAGGGGAATCGTCCATGTTTTGACGGGGAATTGTCTGACGGCGAATTGTCTCGCAATCAGTATGGACATGGACTGTGTGATGGGCAGCATGGTGGACACAAGTGCAAGTTTTCAATTGTTAATAGAGTATTCGCGGAATTGACTTTTCGCGGGGGTTACAAGAACGTAATTACCGCGAAATATGCGGGATTACTGTATATTACTCCAGCTTATTTCAGTATTTTTCAGACTATATTCAGTTTGGTAAATTTCGTTTCCTTACTGAAAGATTTCCTCCCTGTTATTATCGTCACGTTCTAAAGCTGTACCTACGATTGTTTCCAGCACAATGGACGAAACTCATCGTACTCAAATGTGGACTCGTTTCCCATTCCCCAACTGAAGATTAGGTTAGGTTAAATTATTAGGTGCAGTTGAACTAGGTTAGGCCAGGTTTAAACACTTAGATCAGAACAGTGTCTTCTGCCATTACGTTAACGAATCAAAGAGTCGTCACACCAGAACAGCTAAAAACAGAGGGGAAACAGATATAACAAGAAATGTTTATATACCAACCCAGAAATAATCAGAAAACTATAACAGACTATCAGGATGAACTGATTTGGTAAAGTGCTTTTACTGCTTACAGCAAAGCATATGTTTACCCCCCTCAATGTTCGTGAGTTCAGACATCATTTTTGTGCTCCCGTGGTAGACCTTGGAACCATTGTTTCAAAGTTATAAAGTCAGTTTCTTTTTTCTTATAGATGTGAAAAGACTCGTCTGGTACACCTGGCTTTTTGCCCTCCTCCCTAAACCCATCTTGTGATTTGCTATGATTCATGAAATTAGGGGGCATGTTACATTAGCATTTAAACAATATTAGAGTGCATGTTACTTTAGCATTTAAACATATCAGCAAAAACATCTGGGATGAAAGGACCGCCTGGTTGTTTGGGATGGTAGAGTAGGGTCGTGTAAACATACCAGTGACCTCCGTTCCCTTCCCATAATTGTTCGCAGTTTTTATGGCTCTCCCTAACTCAACGTCACTGACACTGGTACAGTAAAGCATTGTTCAAGTCTGGCAGCCATGAAGGGGTTAATGGAATACATTATTGTTTGTATCAATACTTTCTCTTTCACACATACACGAACGAACAAAAGAATGTACAATAGATGTACACTTAACTGTAAGGAGCAGAAACAACTGTATGCTCTGTCGGTCCGAAATGTGTTGGGAAGCAACATCGAACAAAGAATGTGGAACTGAATGCCACCTTACGAGAACACGTGAGATGAAAGTATTTTTTATTAGTAAACATTTTTGTTCTATTTCGCCCCCTATAATTCTGAAACTCAATAAATTTTCGTCCAAGCATACAGCCTAATAACTTTATCAATTCAATTCATATTGCTCTAGTTTGTTTTCTGTATTTTTCTGCCTATTTTGTGGGTGGTAAATTACCTTTCACTGAGATTTCTTCTGTTATTATCATAACGTTCCTTAAGCCTTACCTACGATTGTTTCTGGCATAATGGAAGAAACTTACTCATAATTAGGGTACATGTTACATTAGCATTTAAACATATCGGCGAAAACATCTGAGATGTAAGTGGAAGGCCGCCTGACTGTTTGAGATGGTAGAGGAGGGTCATGTAAACATACCAGTGACCTTCATTCCCTTCCCATAATTGTTCGCAGTTTTTTATAGCTCTCCCTAACCCAACATCCCTGACACCAGTACAGTACAGCATTGTTTGAGGCTGGCAGCTATGATGGGGTTAATGGAATGCATTATTGTTTGTATTAATACTCTCTTTCACACATAAAGTACACTTAAGGACGAACAAAAGAATGAACAGTAAATGTAAGAGGAAGAAATAACTATGCTCTGTCGGTCTGAAATGTGTTGGGAAGCGAGCTATCTAACGAAGAATGCAGAACTGAATGCTAACTTACGAAAACACGAGTAATTTTTTTTTTTCTGATTAGCAGACATTCTTGTTCCATTTTGTTCCCTAAAACTGGGAAACCCATTACTTTTCCTCTAAGCATACGGCCCAAAGACTTCAATTCACTTCATATTTCTCCAGTTTGTTTTCTGTGTTTTTCTATTTTGAGGGTAGTAAATTACCTTTTCTTGGTGAAAGATTTTCTCTTTTATTATCACGTTTTTTAAGCCTTACCTACGATTGTTTCGGGTCTAATGGAAAAAACTCATCGTACACCAAAGTGGATTTAGTTTCCCAATTTCCACACTGGAGCCCAGGTTTGGTTAAATTAGGTTAGATTATTAAGTAGTTAAGCAAGGTTAGGCTAGGTCAGGGGTATCAGTTGCCTCACCAAACTCCACACTACCACCCTTCTGATCGAGTTGTGAGCAAGTGTGGGTGGGGGCAGGGTGAGCAGACTCTCTCTGGTTTACCCATGCCTCTCTCCCAAGCATCTGGATGCTTCCTGTCTAAACCGGAGCTATCGTACGGATAATTCTATGTACTACTGTACCACTGAACCATTCGGTCACGGATATATATATACTATAAATATATATACAGTAAACCCTCACTTTATCGCGGGGTTATGTTCCAAAGGCACCCGCGATAAGCAAAAATCCGCGATGTATCAACGCTACCCCTAAAATGGCTATTTATTGTCTACTAATAAGAAAAACCAGTACAGGCACTCACTGATGATGAATGAGACAAATTGAAGATGATGATGATCATGAAGTTCAGTACAAGGTGTATATTAGTTGTGCAGCTCTTGAGAGGGCGCCTATGACGACATTTCTGCCGGTGGTGAGCGAAACGTAAGTGCGGGAGGTCGGTCTACCACGCACCACACAGTTAGTTTAAATCCGATGGTCAAACCATGCGTGACTCGCAAATCATTATTTGTGGCTTATTTTTCTGCCTTCCAGTGATTGCTTGCCTTGTTTGTCAACATAGGGCCTAAGCATAGTGCTAGTGATGCATGTGGTAACACACCAAAACGGACTATTAAAGTGATGTTGCTGACAGAGAAAGTTAAAGTGTTGGTCAAACTTAAGGGAGGAATGTCGGCGACAATTCTCCGTCAGGACAATTCCCCGTCATTTATTTACATACCAGTTTATTCAGCAGGTACAGTACACTAGTTTTTTACTTATATGAGTTATAAAATCCTGCTGAAAATTAGTTATTAAAGTATTAATCAATAATAAGTATATTTTTTAGAATGACAGGGAATCATCCATGTTTTGATGGTGAATTGTCTCTGAAACGTGTGTTTGGGGTGAGTCAACTGTTCTTACAATAAAGAAGACAGAACGTAGCATACGGGACTAAACGGGAGTTAGTATGGGCTACTGCACTAGACTGTGATGGAGTGTCTCCACCTATGCCTGTGAACTGGCTCAGAACCGTATGTTTGGGGTGATTGAGTCAACTGTTTGGACAATAAAGAAGGCAGAATGTAGCATATGGAAGGCAGTGAGAGTTTGTGCAGCAGACTGCTGAAGTGTCTCCACCTACGCCTGTGCTTGTCAGGTAAACTGGGAGGTGCGGTATGGTGGCGTGGTGCGGTCCTGCTCCTTTCTTTGAGGAGGGCGCATCGGCAGCAGCCAATCAGCGGCGAGTAAAAATGTAAAGCGTGTTTGGATTGGCTACTGGTAAGGCTCCAGCCAATTGTGTGCCACCTACCAATGAGTCTGGGTATTTCCTCACCCCACGCCACGATTTCGCTTGTATTTTATCAAATATATTAGCCGATTTTTAATTATTATTTTAATACAGCTATTAATATTTTAGAATAAATAAAGATGTAAAATACAATAAACATATCCATTTCAGAATACATTACTGAAAATAAAGATGTAAAATATGTACTGTACCCTAAAAATAGCCATAGTAGGCTTTGTGGAAACCGCGATGAGGCGGGGTTTCCCGCAATGTAAAAATAGTTAGGTTCCAATGAAAATTCCGCGATAAAGTGAACCGGCAATATCTGAACCGCATTATAGCGGGGGTTTACTGTATATATATATATATATATATATATATATATATATATATATATATACATCTATCTATCTATTGCCAGACGCCTCAATCCCGTTTGGGGTGGCCACAAACAAATCGCCTCCAAGTCGCCCTGTCCCCCGCCATTTCACTCCCCTGCTCCCAACTCACACCCCCCTCTCTCATATACCTCTCCACCCCATCTCTCCATCTCATCCTCGGCCTCCCCCTCCCTCTTTCCCCCTCCACCTCACTCACATACACTCTCTTCGTCAGTCTTTCACCCTCCATCCTCTCCACATGGCCAAACCACCTCAGTGTGTTCCTCATAACGCTTCCTATCACATCCACATCAACACCACAACGCTCCTTTATATCCTCATTCGTCAGCCTGTCTCTCCATGTGACTTCACAGGCTCCTCTTAAATAACTCATTTCCATGGCTCTCACTCTTGACTTGTCCTTCCAACAACGTCCAAGCTTCACTTCCGTACGTTAGAGTTGGTATCACAATACTGTCATGTGTATATATATATATATATATATATATATATATATATGTATGTATGTATGTATAAATATGTCTGAATGCATGCATGTACGCCCTCCAGAGCAACGGGTTAGAGGAGAGAAGAAAGGGACTTAGGAGTGACAAGTACAGGTAACTCGCACGGAACACGTGGGTTTCGTTCCTACCATGCCGTGTTAGGTGCGAAATCGCGTACAGTAACCCCTCCAATATTCGGATCAATAGAGCCATCGGTAGGTTCGGATATTGGTTTCGTCCGGATATTGGGCCCCAGCTTATGGACTTGTACTTATGGACCCTAACTCAGAGAAACACCTATACAACTCCCTCCGGACATGCATAGCACCTATTTAACACCCAAATCACACCAATAAGGCACATAAATGACTGAAATAAATGAAAAAGAAACATAAAATGTGGGTTTAGAAGTATGTTCATACATTAATAAACATTCTGGTACTTATGGACTATAACCGAACCTAACTCTGAAAAACACGTTCCTACTGCACATGCATGAGGTAAGTATAGTATGGAAAGAAGTACAGTATGACACATTCTGGTAAGTACAGTATAGTATGGAAAAAAGTACAATATGAAACATTCTGGTAAATATAGTATGGAAAATAGTACAACATGAAACATTCTGGCTACTTACAGCAAGTCCCTGGCCACCTCGATGAATAACCGCCTCCTCTCGGACTCTGACAGTAAGAACGATTTCCTGAAGCACTTGCACTACACTCTTCCTGAAGTCTTGCACTGAACTTAGTCACTAACACGCAGAAGTCCGTTCTTTTCACAGTGTTCACTTTAGTCCAAATAATGTTCCATTTACTTTAAGTGTTGCACATTAACTTTTCCCAAGTTTTTTTAATTTTCCAAAGCCAAAACAAAGAAGGTTAATTATGTTAAATTTCTTTTCTACTGAGTCTTTTCTCCCAACTTGAAAACCTTAACACAACACACCGTTTTTTTCACTGCACAACACTCAAAATTCCCGTGTGGTCTAGTGGAGAAGTTCTTGCTGTTTATTCACTGTCAGAGTCCGAGAGTATCACTGGCAGGTGACCAAGGGGTGCATCGGTGGGTCGTGGTGATGGCGGACCGACTACAGAAGACTCTGAAGATAGCCGCAAACTCACATCGAGCGGTGACTCCACTGTAGCTGATGTGCTGGGCTGTGGCTCGGAGCATGAGGGCCTGTCTTGGGGAGGCAACGGAGAGGAACCAGGGCTTGGCACAGCGGGGGTCACGGGCCTGAAAAAACTGTCAATCGTTGACTGACGCAAGGACCGACGATTCTGGCAATTGATGATGCGCTGCTGGAAAGCACGCACTTCCTCCACGAGTCCCAAGGGCCCCATCTCCCTGTCGCAGTCCGGGTGTTCCAGGTAGTCTAGGACGAACTCTAGATGTTCCCGGAGTGCGCTCAGCTTGGGGATGGCTGGAGTAGTGTCCTGCTGAGAGGAGTCCGCATCATCATCGCCTTCGTCGTCGGAATCTTCAAGTTCGGGACTGACACCAGCAACCGAAGACGCGATCTCGATATCAGACAACGTCTGATACCCAGGATCGCCCTAGTCGTCGTCCAACCACTCATGAACATCGTCCACATCAACATCGTCGCCGTGCGTACGTAGCCGTGCATGGAAGTCATCCACGTCAAACCCTAGGAAATCGTACTCCACATCTGTTCCGAGAAGCAGACGAGACCAACCATTTTCAAGAGTTTTCACAGGGACTTCCTTCCATGCACTAGCCCAGTTGTACAGCGCAGACTTGATGTTGTAGCGGCGAAGGTTTTCCAAAGTCCGCTTGCCTCGAGTGTCACGTCCTTCCCGGCGCTCGTCCTCGTCCTCAAGGACAACCATCACCTCGTCCAGGAACTTCCAACGGTACAGGCGCTTTGTTGCCACGATCACTCCTTGGTCCATTGGTTGAATGAGAGCAGTCGTATTAGGTGGCAGAAACATGCACCTAATATGGCCATTTTCAGCAACCAAGTCCTTGTCGCACGGGTGGGCAGGTGCATTGTCGAGGAGAAGGAGAGCCTTTACCTGGTCGCGAGGAATTCCCAGTGTCTTCGTCTGGTACTGGATGACCTCCTTGACGAAGTGACGGTGAAACCAGTCTTTGAAAATCACAGCTGTGAACCATGCTTTCAAAGAATGGTACCATACGACAGGAAGGACATCCATCACCCCACGAAGGCACCGAGGCTGCTTTGCACGGCCAACAATAACGGGCTTAAGCCGGTGCATGCCGTTAGCATTGGCACAACACAAAGCAGATATCCGTTCCTTAGAAAGCTTGCGGCCAGGTACACGCTTCTCCGTCTCATCGGCTAGAGTGTTCGTTGGCACCGAGCGATAGAATAGGCCAGTTTCGTCAGCGTTATAGACTTGACCGAGAGTGAGACCCTCCCTGTCGATCAAGCCTTTCACCTTGTGCCGAAACTCGTCCACTCCATCCTCGTTAGCGTCCAATGCTTCGCCATGTGCTTTACGGTTAGTATGGCCATGTCGTAACTTGAACGCGAAGAGCCAACCCTCGGATGCCTTGAAGTCTAGGGCGTCGTGAAGCCTTGCAAACTTCTCAGCAGCAGCCTTCAGCTCCGTTCCACGTACCATCACACCAGCTGCACGTTGCTGTCGATACCAAATCAACGTGGAGCGGTCGATCTCTGCATACTTGGGGGTAAACATAACCTTCCTCTCCACGTTGCGTTTGCTTCTCGACGAGAAGTCAGCCGTGTACTGCATGAGCTTGTCTCGGGAACGCTTGATATCGAACAAAGTCGACCAGGCCAGGTTGAACTCGCGGAGAATGCGTGAAGAAGACCAACCCGCATCAACCTTCTCCAATATCTCCCGTTTCTTCTCCAGAGTCAACACCACTCTCTTCCTTTTCTCAGGAGGCGGGGCCATCATCACACACACTAAGAGTAGGGCAGAGAGCAGCAGGAGGCCTTGCAGCAAGTACGGCACCACCACAAAAGCGAGCATGTGGGCAGCCATGGCGAACAGCGTAGGTCTTGTCGCGGTGAGAGACAGGCGTGAAGTGGGGAGGATGCAGCGGCGCTCTATCGGACGTCGGAAGAATGACGAACCAAAACAATGCTCTCACGCGGCGCGCGCGGCAAGTTCAAATTACGGACAGCAAAAAATCATTTTTTTTTTTTTTTTTGGATTTTCGGACCATTTTGGGAATGTTTGATCCCAGGACGATAAGGTTCGGTTAGTGGGGATGTTCGGTTATTGGGCGTCCGGATATTAGAGTGATTACTGTATATTTAAACTACTCCGTATTTTGCTCCCTAGACCCCCCAAATGTGTTGTTTTGCTGTTATCTGTCACTGGTAATCGTTAGAAAGCACTTTAAGTGGTTAGAAGGTTTATTTAATGTTATAACTCACAAATACAGTACTCCAGAGCAAAACTTCAACACACAAATACTGTACGTAAACACAAGGAAACATTCCGACGCCGATCATAGGTAATCATATAAATCAGGTTAAGTGGTACCAGTGCTTTAACTTACAAGTACATACCAGAACAGTACATATTTAACTTAGAAGTCAGTACTGTGATATCGAATGATTTCAGTACATAATCTGTTAGGAATGGCTGAAAAAAAAAAAATGTTATGAATACATTTTCACCTTTTTGATATATATTTATGGTAGTTTCGAGTTATTTTTTACGTTATCGTTGTGCCCATGCTTGGAAAAGGGAGCGAAAGAGTTGAATTTTCAGTCCTAAATGAGAAAACTGCACATCCTCCAAGGCTAGACTCTGCCATGGGAGAATAAAGTGGAGGGTCAGTCCGATTAGCAATAAGGAAGTTGTGTCACAACTTCCAGCTCCCACACCACGAGAATGGCTAAAAATAGAATCGTAATGCAGTTTCAGAACTAACAATAAGGCTAATTATTACAAATACAGATACAAAGCAGAAATAAATAAGTTTACAGACGGGGAAAACGTACTTCTTCCGTCATAAGATGTTCATCTTTCTCTATCATTTTACCTTGTTATTTTCGCAATATATATTGCTGTCTCGTAAACAGGGTGGTTGTTTGTGTTTTGCAAGGGAGGAAAAAGATTGTATTTTCTGTCTGGGTCGAAATAATGGGTGTACCTATGTGTGGTTAGGCATGGCCACGAGCGAAAAAATCGTACATCCACTCATCACGATAGCAGGTGGTGAACTGACAGATGATACATGAGAGGGTGGAGTCAAGGTCAGTCTCATGTCCCAGATTTTCGTTCACTTCCCGAAAGTTTATTCACAGTTTTCTACAAGTTGCATTGCATCAAATGATCCAAACCATTACAGCAAACCTGAACAAATAGGTAAAGATACCAAGACAAAAATGTATTTTTCTTTTATTATAAGTCTTCAACGAACAAACAAAAAAGGCAATATTCCGACGCCGATCATGGATAATCATATAAATCAGGTTAACTGGTTACAAGGCTTTATTTAATGCTTTAATTGCTTACAAGTACATACTAGAACAGTAAATATTTAACTTACAAATACAGTACTGTAGAAAAGCAGTACAGTAAGAGTTTAACGAACAAACAAAAAAGGCAATATTCCGACGCCGATCATGGGTAATCATATAATTCGGGTTAACTGGTTACAAGGCTTTATTTAATTATTTAACTTTATCTAAGTGCTTACAAGTACAGTACATACGAGAACAGTAAATATTTAACTTACAAATACTGTACAGTATTGTGGAAAAAACGAACAAATAAAAAAGGCAATACTCTGACGCCTATCAGGTAAACTGGTTATAAGACTTTATTTCTTACTATAACGTTATTTAATAGTACTTTAAGTTGCACATAAACTTACCAGAACAGTACAGTACTGTAAATATTTAACTTACAAATACTGTGCTACTGTACACGGGAATGTCTCACTCACTGAATAATTTCCCGCCTAGATCGTCACGTAATCAAAACAAACTGCGCGCTGCAGTGACGTTCGAGGATTTGATCTTTCAAAGGCCTCTCCTGTGTTAATTTGTAGTTTTCATAATGTTTTTTTAATCTTACGTTGTCTTATCTGTATCCCAGCCCTTACTGTGTATAATTGCGAGCGCGTTCCGTGAGATCGTGTTCCGTGCGAGTTAACTGTATGTCCCAGTGGACCTGATCTTGTCATTACCACTCCCTCAAAGCACATATGTTTCTTTTTCTGTATTCTGCTCTCTCTCTCTCTCTCTCTCTCTCTCCTTCCCAGATTTTGGCTTATGGTGAGTACTATATTGTCCTTTCTAATGTTTTACTCCTTAAATGTTTTCGGCTGGACTTTCATATTCTAGAATATCAACATGCACACCTGTATGTATTGTAATATACTATAGGTAACAGCCTATGTACACATATTAACTGTTGTAGCAATAAATAAAGCTTCGAACAATGGCGATCAATTTGGTGACGGTACTAGAAGGAAATATAAGCTCTCTCACACATCCCCATCCTGCTCATCACCGTAGACCAATCAGGGACGAGAGAAGGAAAGCCTTTTCCTCACTCCTCCCTGAGGAAGGCGCTTCTCCGCCACCTCTTGCTGTCGTGAGTATAATTACAAGGAGTGATTATTTCTATTTGTATGTATAATTAGCGAAGAATAAATGCCTGCTTTATGACACTAGTAATCTATCTATCTATTGCCAAACGCCACAATATGAAAAGTTAAATCTGGTAATGAACCCCCCTACTCCCTCTGGGGGTAAGTTTTTTTCTTCTTCAAGAATACTCCCCCAGTATCCCTGCTTGTCGTAAAAGGTGACTAAAAGGGTTGGCGGAGGGTTAGTGCCCCTCCCCGGAAAACAATTAACTAAAAAGACAAACAATAAGCCTCGGACAAGGACTGACCAAAAGATGACGACCAAGGACCGGACAAAGGACATGGTAATCGGAACTTGGAATGTAAGGGGGGCGAATGATGAATGAGAGAGAGATTGTCCAGGTGCTTGAGGGTGCGAAAGTTGATGTATGAAGAATAACTGAAACAAAATGGAGAAGGGGGGAGTGTGAGAGAATGGGAGTATGGATGGGGTATATGTGCAGGAGTAGGTGAGAATGAGAGGGCAAAAGAAGGAGTATGTATAGTTGTGAGTAAAAGATGGAAAAAGAGCATAAGAGAGTATGGATCAGCTGGGTCAAGGATTGTGTGGGTAAGACTGAAAGTTGGAATACAAATGTGGGCGATTGTGTGTGTATGCGCCAATGCAAGATTGTGCAAGCAGAGTGAGAGAAGAGTTCTGGACAAATGTGGAAGTGTGCATGGAAAAGTTTGGAAGGAATGAGAAAGTGTTTTTGATCGGTGATATGAATGGTGAAGTAGGGAATGTGAAGGTGGATGGAATAGTTGATGAGTGGGGTGTGCCTGCTGAGATAGATGAGAATGGCAGTGCATTAGTGGACATTTGTGCTGGGAGGGGGTTGGTGATAGCCAATACCCTCTTCAGGCACAAAATGATCCACAGGTATACATGGCGAGTGATGAGAAGGGTGGGTGGTGAACTGAATGAAAGGAAGGCAATGATTGATTATGTGTGTGTGGATGAAAGGATGCGAAGATGTGTAATGGATGCAAGAGCTTATAGAGGTTGGGGGAGTGGACTTTCTGACCACTACTTGGTGGTGGCCAGAATCAAGGTCCAATTAGGATGGAGAAATAGAAGAAGGGAAGGATGGGAAGGAGTATTTGTAAGGAGAGTGGAAAGGTTACAAGAGGATGAGAAAAAGGAAGAGTATAAGAGAGAAGTGGAGGAACGATTGGGCAAATATGAATTGGAGCAGATAGGGGACGTCAAAGGTGTGTGCAGGATATTTACAGAAGAAATATGTGCAGCATGTGATGTGGTGTGAGGGAGGAAGAGAAGACAGAGGGGTGTGCAAGAAAAAGCGTGGTGGAATGAAGAGGTGAGACAGGTTGTGGCACAAAAGAAAAAAGCATACAATGAATGGATGAGAAATAGGGGTGTGGAAGAAGTTGAGAGGCAGAAGAGAGAGTTATATGTAGAAAGAAAGAGAGAGGTGAAAAGATAAGTAAGAGAGAGTATGAAGAGAGCAGATGAGGAATTTGGAAGGAATTTGAGTGTAAAGTGGAGGGGCTAAGAAAATGTTCTGGAAAGAGGTGAAAAGAGTAAGACAGGGTGGAAGTGAACTTAGCAGGAGAGTGAAAGATAAAAAAGGTAGATTACTAGTGGAGAAGGGAGAAAAAGTGAGCAGATGGAGAGAACACTTTAAGGAATTGTTGAACATACAGGATGGATGTAATGCGAGTATAAGTGGCTGGGGAATGGCTGGGAGAAGGAGGGAGGTGAGAAGACTGGAAGAAATCAGTAGGACAGAAGTTGTGGAAGCAATGAAGAAAGTTAAATTGGGGAAAGTCCCAGGAATTGATGGAGTGTGTGGTGAAATGCTGAAGTATGGGGGAGAGATAGTAGTAGAATGGATGTGGAAAATGTGCAGATTGGCCTGGGAGGAAGGTAGAGTCCCAGAGGATTGGAAGTCAGGTATAATTATTCCCTTGTACAAAGGAAAAGGGGAAAAAGAAGTGCGTGGTAATCATAGGGGCATTTGTCTTCTTAGTATACTAGGAAAAGTGTATGGTAGGATACTTATTGACAGAGTTAGAGAAAGAACAGAGGAATTAGTTGGAGAGGAACAGGGAGGCTTTAGGAAGGGAAGAGGTTGTGTAGATCAGATATTCATTCTTAGATCTTTAGTGGAAAAGTTTCTAGAGAAGGGAAAGAAGTAGTATGCGGCTTTCATGGATTTGGAGAAAGCATATGACAGGGTGGATAGACAAGGATTGTGGAAAGTATTAAGAATATATGGAGTCGACGGGAAGTTGTTGAATGCTGTGAAGAGTATGTATGATGGTGCTAAGGCTGCAGTGCTTATGGATGGTGAACTGAGTGAATTTTTCTCTTTGAAGGTTGGGTTGAAACAGGGATGTGTCATGTCTCCATAGTTGTTCAATCTGTACATGGATGGGGTAATAAAAGAGGTACAAGGTAGGGTAGTGGATGTTGGAGTGGCCCTGGTGAGAGAGGATAGTGTTTGGAAACTCCCTGTACTATTGTTTGCAGATGATACTGTGTTGTTGAGTGAAGACGAAGGAGAGCTGCATGGCTTGGTGGATGAGTTTGGGAGAGTGTGTAAGAAACGGAATCTAAAGGTGAATGTAGGGAAGAGTAAAGTGATGGTCTCTGAGAGAGGTGAAGTCAGTAAATGTACAGCGAAGTTGGATGGTGAGGAATTGGAAAATGTGAGTACGTTTAAGTACTTGGGTAGTGTGATGAGTAAGGATGGAGGTTTGGAGGGTGAAGTGCTTGAAAGGGTGCAGCAGGGAAGAAAGGTTGCTGGTTCCTTGAAAGCAGTGATGAGAAACAGGGAAATGAGCATGGAAGTGAAAAAGTTACTACATGACAGTATTGTGATACCAACTCTAACATATGGAAGTGAAGCTTGGACATTGCTGGAAGGACATGTCAAGAGTGAGAGCAGTAGAAATGAGTTATTTAAGAGGAGCCTGTGGAATCACATGGAGAGACAGGCTGACGAATGAGGATATAAAGGAGCGTTGTGGTGTGGATGTGGATGTGATATGAAGCGTTAGGAGGAATACATTGAGGTGGTTTGGCCATGTGGAGAGGATGGAGGGTGAAAGACTGACGAAGAGAGTGTATGTGAGTGAGGTGGAGGGGGGAAGAGGGAGGGGGAGGTCGAGGATGAGATGGAGGGATGGGGTGAAGAGGTACCAGTATATGAGAGAGGGGGATGTGAGTTGAGAGCAGGGCAGTGAAAAGGCGGGGGACAGGGCGATATGGAGGCAATTTGTTTGTGGCCACCCCAAATGGGATTGAGGCATCTGGCAATAGATAGATAGATAGATAGTAATGTGGCCACGTTCAGATCTGGCAACCCCGATCGTCACTCGACCGTGCGATGGTGAAACACTAGCTCAGGTTTGTGCACACACAACTGCACTTGACAGTGGTAATGGTAGGAGTCTTGGGTGGAGCCATGGTGGTGCTGTAGCATTCCACGAGGCCCAAAAGAAATGCTGACCGATGAAGACGCAACCGATCAGCAGGGAAGAGTGCAGGAGACAGGCAGCTCAGCCAATCTGTCTGGCAGCGTGTGGTTTGAACTGTCAAAATGGTGGGGATAGCCATGTCGAACAATGAAAAAGAGTATAGATTTAAAAATGTTGAAACAACAAATTGCCGAATAATGATCGGTCGAAAAACAGCGAACACTACCTTAAACAAAGAATGCCAAAGAGTTGGTTAAAATTTGTTAAGTTGGAAGAGCAAAGCACACAGGCACATCTTCACTGGATGACATCCATTGGCAAGAACGAGAGCATGCCAAAATTCATGGGGCACTGAATAAAGCGCGCCCATGGTGGATACTGATTGACTGGCACATAGCGGGCGTTTTCATTGGCTCCTGAGTTTCAGGATTTCCCCTGGTGCCAACTGGCTACTGCTTAAGAGCCAGCTGAGATGTCTCAATGCTGGATATTACACTGGGCCACCAGTTATGTCTCATGTCAGTGCCGGATGTTGCATAATTTAACTATATTGTTTTAATAGAGCCAAGAGAGCTGTGCTGGATTTTTCAACAACAGATACTATAACTGAGAGAGTTTACTGTGGCTACTTGATACATCACAGGTGATTAACATCTGATTTTCAAGCAAAAAATATTGAATAGAACAATCAAAATATACTGTACCATACCTACTTTGCAATACTACAGAAAGTCACCTGAATGCCCCCAAGAGCATGTTTATTGCCAATCCCACCATGTACCGTACAGAAGACAGGAGGACAGCACACAAAACAAACTCAAATGTACACAATTTAAAATGATAAACAGCAGACCCCCTAATGACTATGGTATATACAACTTATCTTGGTGTGGGTAAACTAATATGTGCATTAGGGAAAACTTATGCCAACACACTGTCATGTGTTAAGAGCATTCATTAATCATGGCATGCTCAGCAACTATCACATGACCATGGAATGGTAAAGGAAGGTGTAATCATAAAGCAAATCTTTATATACTGTACAGCAAACCCTTGATATAACGAACTAATTGGGGGGGAGGGGTGGGTCAGTATATCCAAAAGTCGCTATATACGAGGAGTCGTTTGGTCCTACATGCTCATACATGGCCTAAAGTAACTCTATGAAGTTTTACATGGAGAATTCAATGGTTTATGTAAATACAATACTGTATGAAGTTGTACATATAAATACAATACCTATAATAAGAATACTGTATAATCTAGTAGTTACAGTACACTTACTGTACTGTGCCAGGAAGGGATGCTGTTGAAGTACACTTACTGTGCCAGGAAGGGATACTGTTGAAGTACACTTACTGTGCCAGGAAGGGATGTTGTTGAAGTACACTTACTGTGCCAGGAAGGGATACTGTTGAAGTACACTTACTGTGCCAGGAAGGGATACTGTTGAAGTACACTTACTGTGCCAGGAAGGGATACTGTTGAAGTACACTTACTGTGCCAGGAAGGGATACTGATGAAGTACACTTACTGTGCCAGGAAGGGATACTGTTGAAGTACACTTACTGTGCCAGGAATGGATACTGTTGAAGTAAACTTACTGTGCCAGGAAGGGATACTGTTGAAGTACACTTACTGTGCCAGGAAGGAATACTGTTGAAGTAAACTTCCTGTGCCAGGAAGGGATGCTGTTGAAGTACACTTACTGTGCCAGGAAGGGATCCAGGAAAGGATCCTGTTGTCACCGTGGGCTGATTCCCGAAATTCCCCCTTATTTAGCAACCTTTGTTTGCAAAATCTGGGAAAAGTTCAGTTGTGATTTGGCCGTTCGTTATATCCGAAATTCAAAAAACTGGGGTTTGTTATATCGAGGGTTTACTGTACATCATACAGGAGACATGCAGTGAAATATGCCACATGTCAGCAAAATAAAGCTTGGCAATTTAAAGGTGGGTCAATTTATAGTATCGGTCCCACAACAATTTTTTCATCCAACCTGGGTGTTTCTAGTGGCTTTTGGTGTGATTCGTTCAATTTTGACTTTCATTTCTATTGGAAATCAATAGTTTTTGAGACGTGACCCATTTTCTGTTATCACAGAAACTACTGATTTTTGACAGAAATTTAAGTCAAAATCATCAATAATCACACCAAAAACCATTGGAAACACCCATGTTGCATGTTGTTTCAATACTGAAGCTCTGGAAAAAGGGCAGAGTTTGACTTAAGTAAAATAATCCTAACGTAACCTAGCCTAACCAACCTAACCTAACCTAACCTAATCCCCCCCAAGAAGGTTGAACTTACCTTACTCTGGAGATAGTGGGTCAGGCTCCACTGGCGACACACCCAGAGATGCTTTTCTTGTTGCAACTGAAGTCGTACGTGACAGTGAGGACAGTCCACCTGACTTGGAAGGACGCTGTGCCGATGCAGAAAATCAACAGAAGCCTCAGGTTCTTGGTAAAAGGCCTTGAAAATCTCCCAAGGGTTCAGTGCACACCCAGTACATGGGAGAGACATGACAAGACTGACTTTTGAATCTGCTGGAGTGCGGGAAACTTCGCTCACTGGCAGAAGGAAATTAAATGTGATTGGTTGATGATGAGGGAGGGATAGCTGAGATTGGCTTTCATAAGTCACGTGATTCCAACGCTGTCAAGTCGGTGTAAAACATCATCAAATGCATATAAAACTGTTTTAAAATGTATATAAAAAAACGACAACAATGTAAGAGGGACTGCTGATGCTGGTGGTAACCATGGCTGCATGGTGGCAAGGCCCAGGCTCCTGCTGTACTGAAGGAAAAAATCAGTAATCTCGTAAACCGTTCATTTCCGAGAGCAACGACACATCCTGGTCAGTACAGCAACATGAGGTGCATTGGCTGATAGGTAGAATAAGTTCGAGTTTTCTGTGGGACCGATACTATAGTTTGACCAAAAGGTGGTCGGTGATGGCAACCATCATCCACTCACTTGATGTAGTGCTGCTTACTTCTACCTTCATCTTTCTCATTCTTTTTCTGTGCCTGTCCTCCTCTCTTACTATTTCTCCCATCCTTCCTGTCACTTTTTATTACTCTTCTTTCCTTTTCAGGTGGCTTTACATAAGTGACAAGCCTAGCGGTCTCCTGTAAGATGGGAAATCATTTACACTGGGTGGCAACCATACAACTACCTAACCAATACATGTCAACGTGTGGGTTGAAGGGTTAGTGCGCCACCCCGTAAAACAACTAACACAAAGACAAATGGCCACCCCTTACAGAATTATGGTGCCTGGTTATAGACAGATTAAATTAAAAATTTCATATTCCGTAAATTTAAGATAAACAGTATGAAGTACAAAAATGAAACTTCCATTTTTTTTTAATTAAAAAAAAAAAAAATTAAAACCCACTATATACATTAGTCTATAAAAAATAACACAGGATCCTATCAATACTTCATTCTAACTGGAAATACCAGATCAATACCATGAGATGTTAATCATTTCTCTCTTACAATATTTGGGAAAATATAAGCCAAAAAGAAGGGTTGATTTAGTACACTGTTTCTGCTACTACTACATTGCTATTATTTGGTCTGGGGACTTCAAAGTTCATAAAACTTAGTTTTCTACACTGAAAAAAAAAAAAAAATAACGTTCTCCCAAAGATGTCAAAACTGCTTCATCTACCAAATACTGTAAAAACTTATAATGTATCTTAATTAAAACTGTCAAAAGCTTTGTCAAACTACATATACAACTTCACTGGCATGGAAGGAAACACCATAACTTAAATATTACATTATCATCCAGTAAAACTATAGCCTTTACTTGCCGCTTGTCAACCACAATCTCGACCTGTAAACACACTCAGGTGGCCCGACTCCAGGGAGCATTGCTTTTCCCCTCATTCATGTTCAATATTATACCATAATAGGATTACGCATATTATGTAACACACACCTGGTATAACTGATTCCAAGCTTCACTGGCTTCTAATTGTTTGTATTCACTTTCAATAGCCTCTACTTGTTTGATGTCAGTCATCGTCCCCACACCTCACAGCCGCCACAACAACACCGTTCTCAACACGCTCGTAACTACGCACTGTGTTCTATATTCTTCTGAAAATAATCTTATATTATTTATGATAAAACATAAGCACAGCGTTGCTTCTTCATTATTTAATTCTCTTTTTAAAATATTCGTTTTGGAAAAACATATCAGTGAAATTACCAAATTATATTTTCCTTAAAAAATGTTTAACTCTCTCTCTCTCTCTCTCTCTCTCTCTCTCTCTTATTTGCTGACCATCAATATTGCCTGATGTTTTATGAAAATGCATTGTTTTGCAGGTGACGAGACCATGCAAGACTGTGTAAGGTGCACTGATTACCTTTATCTATACAATCCACAGTTCAAAAAAGGGGGGGGGGGAGCTTGTTTTCGTTTCGGGTGAAAATCAGTATTTTTTTTTTTCTTCAGCCTGAAAAAAAAAAAAAAAATGTTATGCTGCGTGTTCAGAGTCCAACTTGTTCCCTAGACACGAGCAACTGATCTGGGGTTCCCTTCAAGACCTCTAGAGCATGCAACTAGAGGAACAGGGCATAAAAACTCGGGTCAACCAACCTTACACGTAAATTGCCAAAAAGACTGCTTGTTATGCTAGGTGTTTAAGGGACGGCTTCCCGTCCCTAGAACGCCTAGAGTGTAGCTGGGTTCCCCTTTTACAATAAGGGCATAAAAACATGGGGCGACAACCTTACACGTGTATTGACAAATTCTCTACTGTGGAACAGGACGACTCATACACAATATACTGATCAAAATTAATAAATAGGCTGGTAGGTGGGTTTGGAGTATCACGCAGGATATACTAGATACACAGGAGTCTTAATTCGGGTCTGGGCAATACACAACTTCTACAGTCTCTGCACAAGAGGCTCTTTTCCACATAGAAGGGAAAACACAGGTTTTATGAATTCAGGGGAATTTGTTCTGGCACTGACTCTGGTTCTGGTTTTTACGATGGTAATGAGAGTTATGTCGCTGTTTTCTGTTTCTGAACTTACACAGGATGGCTGGACATTGACACTGAGTTATAGTAACAATACTGAGTGTTCGCCTCTCGTCTTATATAAAATAGTTATGCACGGTTTCTGGTGTTGTCCTTATTTCCCTGATTCACACTATTCTCTTATATCACAGTATTAGCCTCTCGTTGTTAGTCTGTAAGAGGTATTTATCTGTCATTATTGGGGAATGTCACTGATCGGGCGAGGGGGAAGGGGGCGGCCTGGGGACAGTCGTCTGCCTGGGGTAGGAGTCCCGTCGGGAGTCCCTTCGTCCCGCGGCCACGGGACCACTCACAGGGGCGTCGTCTCTCGTCGAGGGTTTGGGCTGGGCGTGGTAAAGGGCCCCTCACTGTCGGGGCTGGGG
Source organism: Coenobita brevimanus (assembly GCF_032717465.1). NCBI lineage: Eukaryota > Metazoa > Arthropoda > Malacostraca > Decapoda > Coenobitidae > Coenobita > Coenobita brevimanus. Next base: position 54,061,908 of record NC_136977.1, read on the forward strand.
ACTGAGGTCTGGCCCTTGGGACTTGGGCCAAATAAGTCTTGGAAGCGCTCCCTCAGGGGCCTGGTGGAGGAAGAGCGTCGCCTTAGTCGGGGAGGGGTGAGGTCTCGCCCCGGGTCCTGGGGGCCCCCTCAGAGGCCCGTAGACTGCGGTCTCCTTCTCGTAGCGACGCCGCATGGCGCCGTCAGGTTGGGGTTGCGGCGTAGCTCCCGGCCAGAGTCCGTCAGGAGGAGGTTCTCCTCGGGGGCCGACTGGATGGAGAACAGTCCCGGGGATAACACCGGGCCTCTCCACCAGTCCTCAGGGCAGAAATCCTCCTCCTGGAGGTTGCCTCGGTCTGGGAGAACAGAGGGGAGGCCTACGCTCCTGCCTGTAGGCAGGGCTGACCGCAGGTCACCCTCGCGTCGAGGAATCACAGGTATTAAAAATGTTAATCCCCCTTGACATCAGTCGCAGGTGAATTCAAAATCCTGGAGTGGTTTTTTGACAATATATTAAGTACCGCCTTATAATCTCCACACAGCCGTATGAACACCACCCTTATCCGTCCCCAGGCCGTCGCTAACTGCTGGAGGAGAGCCGACTAGGGCTGTGGTGCAGCCTTAAACTCAGGGTTCAGCAGAATTTGAATCAGGCCAGACCTTAGTATGCGATCAATGGCACCCTACTTAGATCACACTTACAATACACTTAAATGCTATACTTACATTAAAATGCCCGCCGTGCCCGCCGCAGGACCTCCCACCTCACCACCCCCCACACCACCACCGAGCTGCCACCCCACCACCACCCCAGGAGGACACACTGGAGAGGTTAGTGACCCCGGGCAAGAGGGTCATCAGGGCATCACGGCCCTGAGCCCCTATTCCCCGCAAGTGCCCCAACCCCAGGTGATCAGGGGAACTGAACTACTGTGCGGGCAGAGCAGTGATCGACAGAATAGGGGTGGGACTGAAATTAAATGTCCCACGTAACACCGTATTGACGGTTTTGTTACACCCTCTAGGGCAGGAGGCCCAAGGTTACGGCCTAAACAAAAGTAAAAAGAGACAGACAAACCTAGGCTACGGCCTAACAGAGTGTGCAAAGGGGAAGGCGACCCCAGGCTCCGGCCTTAACACACCAGGGAGAGAGAGTTGCCCTAGTGCATCCCTCTCCTGCTGTTCTTCGGCTACGGCCAGAATACAGACCAGGGTAAGGAGCCCCTGCTGCCGTACGTGTAGTACTACCCTATTACGGAAGCGACACCCCGTGGTTGGTACCCAGCTGCAGTGTGCGGGCGAACCACTTCGCCCGGTAGTTGTCTTCCGTACGGGCAGACACTCGGCTCCGGCCGGGGCACGTACCAGGGTAGAGAATTCCCTGAAGGTAGGATCAGTCCGTATTGGAGAGAGTGCGGCCTCTGTGCCCCTCCCTCCAGCTTGTCTCCTACTACGGGAGGAACACCACGCCGGCGGTACCTTGCCACGGCGAAAGGGCAACACCGATCACCCTATAGGTGTACCCCGTACGCCGGGCAAGTTCACGGCTGCAGCCAAGGTGTGCAATAGGGGAAGGAGATCCCCGGCTCAGGCCTCCAGACACACTCGAGAGACCACGGGCAACGTGAGTCCTCCTCTAGCCTCTTTCCCTTCGGGGAGCCCTTTGTCGTCATCTGGGAATATAGCCCCAGATGAGACATTAGAGTGGTGGCAAGGCCCGATATCGGACCTACCGCCCACACCCAGGAGTTCCTTGTTCCTGCCAGAGCCCCGTAGGAGACGCTGCCGCAGTCCAGTCCTGATGGCGCCTCTCCCTCTTGGTACCCGCAGTCCCAGGACGCCCAGGCCCGACTCCACAACCCACGACGAAGGCGATCCAGGCTCCCTCACTCCCCGGAGTCGGAGGAAACAGGCCCGACTGCTCCGGTTGTTCGGCCCCAGTCCTGAGGGCCACGTATCAGGTCGAGGCCCCCAGACCACAGGGCCTCCCTGCACCCCACCGGCGCGGCCCTAACACGAGGGCCGCCTCTCAGGTCGAGGCCCCTAGACGGGAGAGCCTCCCTGTATCCTAAAGTGCAACAGTGATAGTGACTATACCCAGGAAACAAGGGGAAACAGTGACAGTGACAGTAACCAGGAGAACAGTGACAGTGACTACCCAAGAGAATATAGTAAACAGTGGCCCACTAGAATCTAGTGCTATCAGGGCAGAAAGTGCATTTTGTGAATTGTCGTAGTCCCTCCCCATATTAAGGAACCAGGGAGTTTTCTGTGAGTCTAGAGGTAGGAGCGCGGGCGAGTCGAAAGATAAGTGTACGTGACTCCATGACCAGGTGACATTGTCGAGTGTCGCTATCCGCACCCTACCTCTTTTATAGTAATATCCCTGAACCAGACTCGCAATCTCGGTATTCTTAAAGTGAACAACCCCATTTATATATTACCCCCAAGTGACATAAGAATCCCATTAAAGAACCTAAAGTGAACAACCCCCTTTATATATTACCTCCAAGTGACATAAGAACCCTATTAAAGAATACTCGCAATCTCCCTGTGTAATAATGGTAGTGCATACAATCATTCTGTGAAGCCAAGTGTTAATTCTGTATCTCTGTGTCTCTGTATCCTAAATATCATTCTATGTGTACTGTTATGAGTAGGACCTAGGTAATAGATGTGATATGGTATACTGCCTGGTTTTTATGTCCTGTTCCTTTGTTAGTGCTTTACTTCCTAAAATGCCCGCGACCGGACCTTCCGCCTCGCCACCCCCCACACCACCACCCCACCACCCGAGGAGGAGATAACGGTCAGGTTAGTGACCCGGGACAAGAGGGTCATCCAACCACCACTGACCTGTGCCCCTTCTTCCCGCAACTACCTCAACACCAGGTGAGCCTAGATCCGCAACAAATTACACGGCGGGTTGACCATCGACAGCAGTGGGGTGGGACTGATACAACATCAGTCCCTAGTAGTTTTGTGGTGACGACCACAGCTTCACCCCAACGGGACAGGAGGTCCCTAGGTGAGCCACGAGGTGTTTACACCTAATGCCACCGCGAGCCACGAGGAAGTACCATCCTCTGCCGCAATAACCCTGGTGAGCCACGAGGGGCTAGTACCCTCTGCCACCGTGAGCCACGAGGGAGAAATACCCTCTGCCACGACCAGGACAGGAGGTCCTTTAACGAGGGAGAAGAACCCTCTATAACAAACAGGGCAGGAGGCCCAAAAGTGGACTATAAGGGGCCCACACCCCTAGCCACCCCAAGGGTAAGAGACCCTCACACAAAGCCACAAGTGGGTCCCAGGACCGATCAACCTGGTGCCACGGCAGTTGTGAAGACAAGAGAGAGAGTCACCTCTGTGCTACCCTCCCTAAGTACAAGAGAGACCACGGCCTCCGTGTGTTCTCTAAAGTCAGCTAACTCCTGCAGGAGTAGCTGGACACCACCCGGGAGAGTTGCCCCGAAAGTGTCACCCGAACAGAGGCCCGGTCCCAGTCGGGACCTACCTCCCACCCCCGGGAAATTCTTGTCTTCCCCAGGTACCAGCAGGAGACGAGGCCGCAGCCCACACCTGATGGCGCGTCCCCCGGCAGACCTCCGCAGCCCTCGGACCCCCAGGCGAGCCCAGCAGACTATTAACGCCGACCTCCCCCTGCCGCAGACCCTCCGACGCCAGACCCGTCTGCTACACATGTTTGGCCCCAGTCCCTAGGGCCAATATAGACAGGCCTCCCTTCACCGTGACAAGAAGAGGGCCTACAACAGGTCGAGACCCCATGCAAGAGGGTCTCCCTGCACCGTGACCAGAGGAGGGCCTACAACAGGTCGAGACCCCATGCAAGAGGGTCTCCCTGCACCGTGACCAGAGGAGGGCCTACAACAGGTCGAGACCCCAGGCAAGAGGGTCTCCCTGCACCGTGACCAGAGTGAGGACCTGCAACAGGTCGAGACCCCAGGCAAAAGGGGTCTCCCTGCAACATCGGACCCGGGTCGAGTCTCCCCCCAGCGGGTACGGTGATTCCCGCCACGGGTAGAGCCCCCGGAGGTCCACTTATAGTGACAGAGTGATATCGCCCCAGAAAATCGGGCAAGATTAGTGACTTTTCCTTTCCTAGAGTGAGACAGAGATAGTGATACAGTGACAAAGTGAACCAGCGGGATTCCACCTAGAAGTGTCCGTAAATACTTTCCCTTGGAAAAGACTATAAGTTCTGGGCCCGTGCAACTAGTGTTATTCCCCAGTCCAGACTAGAAGAGTCCCCCCCTTTACCAGTGTACGCGCGGGCGAGAGTTGCCGCGCCGAGCCCAAACAGTGAATTATAGTGATCTGCTCCCCTTGTTCTTTTATAGTAGTAATCCCTCCCCGGCTCATCAAGCCCAGACATCTCGATTGCATCAGTACACTAAGACCTTTTGGACTTTAATGTAAGTTAGTCTCATTCACTTGTGGACCCTTAACCCATTGTACAGTATAATTATAGTGTGTGTGAATATCCCGTGTGTACTAACGTAACTTTGTATATCTGTATCCTCTGTCCAGAATATCATTGTATGTAATATTGTCACGGGGTTAGAATTAAGGTAATAGATGTGTTAAAGGTGGACTGCCTAGTTTTTATGTCCTGTTCCTTTGTTAGTGCATTACTTCCGGTCCGGAAAGAGGACCCCGCTCAGTAGCTAGTGTTTTTAGTACGAGGAGTCGGCCTAAAAACACTCACCATAACACTGGTGGCAAGCGGTGGTTCTTGATCCGAGTAACGCACGGAGGAACGTAAAATGAAACTTGCACAATGACAGCTAAACCGCACATTCAATTACCAAAATTCAACCGGACCAATGTGACATGGATGTTTATTTGGACATGATCAAACCCCTTTTAGACATAGGGTTTGACTCAGATAAGGAGAAAATTGCAGTCACACTACCGAATCTGGGAAAAATTATCACAAATGTCGCACCCAAAATAGTCCCAGAACTGTCATGGGACCAGTTCACTCAGATAGTGAAACAGGCTTTTATGCCTTGCATGGGCAGAGTTGTCGCAGTCTCACAACTCGACGCCCTCATCTATGACGGTAACCTGGATGATACTTTCACCCAGGCTCGGCGCCTCGTCACCGCCGCTTATCCCGAAGCTGAAGTAAATACTCGGGACACTCATACCTTCAACGCCCTGCTGAGGATCCTCCCGAGCATAGTCAGGGAACATTTCTCCATATATGATCCCTCAGGAAATATGAATCAAGACCTGCAGCTCGTCAGGCGTCTTCTCGCCGCCCGTCCCACACCACAACCGCTTCACGCAGTGACAAAGTTCCCCACAAACCACAACCCTCCACCAAAACCCAAGCTGCCGCCTCACCAATCGGCTGCAGACCCGCCTCCCGCAGTACCCAGGGCTTACCCGCACAGGAAGCGCCACAACCCCAGGGAACAAGGGAACTTAATCAGTATAAACCCTTGGGAGTTCACAGCTTGCAGCCGCACCTGCCCCCTTCATGACATAAGGGAACAACTTAAGGCGAATCGGCGAAAGAATCCCCAACAAAGCCATAGAAAAGTTTCCTCCCTTGATGACGACGCCCAAGAGGACGACGTACCACCACTGCTCTACCAAGGACCGGAAGAAGACGAGCACGACGACTACCCCCATCCTCAGCAGATGGATTTTTAGGCCCGCCCCCGCACCTCCCCACGGTGGCGGGGGCCACCTCAAATACCTACAAACCCCCAGTCTACAACAAGATATGGCTGAACGGGGTCAAGACAAGATTATTGGTGGATACGGGAGCAGCCAGGTCTTGTCTCTACTCCCACTTTTACTCCCGCCACATCTCAGCATTCGGCCCACTTCTCCCCATTTCAGCCAACCTCGTAGACGCCGGGGGATGGCCCCCTACCCATCCGTGGGGAAACCAGGGCCTTACAAACCACCACCCACCAACGAGTCTCCACTGACCATCCATTCATCATTTTTGACTCCTCCTGTAGCCAATATGATGGTTACCTTGGCCTGGACCTGCTTCAGAAACTCCACGCGACCATTGACTGCTATCAACGTCGCCTCCACTTCGGTCCAGCCCAACCTAACCAAGCATCCACCGACAAGGAAAGAAAAAAAAAAGGAAAAAAAAACACCACCACCACCCCCACACCACCCACACACACAACACACCACCACACGCTCCCTCTCCAGGCCACCTGTACATGTAAACCAAGTCTAAACTCCCAAAATGCCTCAATAAATTCCCTTCCACCACCGCCCCCCACTCCACCCTTGCCATCACACAATCCCTCATTCCCTGCCACTATTGCCTCTACCGTTACCATTCCACCCCACCACGAAGCATGGGTTACACTCACCAGACCCTCAAGTACATCAGTCCTTTTTTCACCATCCATCCCCACCGGACCCCTAGCATCCTGCCTAGTCTCCCCCACTTTCCTCCCTCCCAACGCCCACCAAATACGTATTGCCAATCTCGCCACAACACCTTTAACCCTGCCTCGAGGTCTCATCATCGGTGACACAGAAGAGGCAGAACCATGTTCAACACCACCCCCCAATCACCCCACCCTCCCCAACATACCACCACATCTCTCCCCTGCACAGTCAAACAGCCTCCACCAACTACTCCTGGACTTCCAGGACTTATTCTCCGTCAGCCCAACTGATCTCGGTCATACCACCTACCTAAGCCACGAAATTCACACTACAGGACCTCCCATTCGCCAACCATCTCGCAGAAAAAATCCTAAACAACGGGCAGAAGAAGACCGGCAGATTCAAGAAATGCTAGATGCCGTTGTCATATCAAACTCTACCAGCCCATGGTCATCACCTGTAGTACTCGTGCGAAAAAAGGACGGAACCATGCGGTTTTGCTTCGATTACCGTAAAGTAAATGACGTTACCATCAAAGACGCTACGCCACTACCCAGGATCGACGACTCTAGATTCCCTACATGGATCTACCTGGTTCTCTACCTTAGACCTGCAATCAGGCTATTGGCAGGTTCCAGTTCACCCTGACGACAAACACAAAACCGCCTTTTCAACATCAAACGGGAAGTACTACGAATTCAACGTCCTTCCCTTTGGACTCTGCAACGCCCCTGCGACATTCTCCCGCCTGATGGAATCTGTGCTGAGCGGACTCACCTGGGAAACCTGCTTAGCCTACCTGGATGATGTAATTGTTTTCAGCCATACCTGGGCCGACCATCTCCACCGCCTCAAACAGGTATTCCAGCGCATACGACAGGCCGGATTGGAGCTAAAACCAACCAAATGTGTGCTAGCTGAAAGATCAGTCTCCTTTCTCGGACACCTGATCAACGCAGAGGGCATCTCCCCCGACCCCGACAAGCTACGTGCAATCGCCGACATTCCACCACCCCGCGACGTGCACGAAACCAGGGCCTTCCTAGGACTAACCTCCTATTATCGGCGTTTCGTGAAAGGTTTCACGAACATCGCAAAACCCTTGCACAATCTTACAAAAAAAGGAGAACCCTTCGCCTGGACTGAACCCCGGCACATCGCATTCACCACCCTCAAAGCCAAACTCACCTCCGCCCCAGTCGTCGCCTTCCCGGACTACAACGTACCTTTCCGCCTGTACACAGACGTCTCACTCCACGCAATAGGGGCAGTCCTTGCACAAGTACAGGACGGCCGCGAACACATCATCGCCTGTGCCAGCCGCACCCTGAACTCGGCGGAAAAGAATTACACGGCGACCAAACGTGAATGCCTAGGGATAATATGGTCACTTGAGTACTTTCGCTCATACATATCAGGCACCCATGTGATCATCATCACGGATCACCAATCCCTACAGTGGTTGCGCCAATCCAACACCACGAACGCCCAGCTCACTAGATGGCGCGAAACGTTAGAAGAATACGCTTTTGAAATATCGTATCGTCCAGGCAAACTCCACACGAACGCCGACGCCCTATCAGGACTACCCATCAATGCCATCTCACCAGAACCCAACCTGATTAAGATGTGGCAAGACAACCAACGCCCTACCTGGATTCCGCCGAATATTTTCAGCAAGCTCCACCTGCATGGCGAACACTTGTTTGACCCTAACGGCCACATAATCCTGAGCCCCACAGCCGCCCATGACACCATACTCCACCTCCATGCCGACAACGGTATCCACTTGGGCACCAAGAAACTCACCCAAGTGTTCAACGACATATACTGGACACCGAACCCCACCACCATCGCCAAAACCATCGTGCAATCCTGCCGAGCCTGTGCGTTAGGAAAGGATATCACCCGCACACCAGGCCCATCCGGAAAACTAACGGCAACAAAATCTTGGAAACTGCTATCCCTTGACGTCGTCGGACCACTCACCCCCAAAGCAGGATATAAATATATAATCACCTTCGTTGACGTCTATTCAAAATTCATCATAGCTTGTTCTGCTAAAGACCACAGTGCAGTGTCTGTCGCTGATGCTCTGACTCGCCACGTGTTTCCATACTTTGGCATTCCCCAGGCATTACACTCCAACAATGCACCAGAATTCACCGGAAAGGTTTGGCAGGAATTAGCTAAAATATTCGGATTCCACATCTCCCACTCATCCCCCTACTGGCCACAAGGCAACAGCATCTGTGAAAGAAGCCATCGCTCCCTCCTCAATCAAGTCCGCACTCGCATCACACAAACAGGAAATGAAGACTGGCCTGCTCACGTCAAAATAGTTCAATGGGGCTTGAACACATGCCTGCGAGAAGACGGCATAACAGCACACGAGCGAGTATTCGGGGAAACCCCGCTCCTCCTCCCGTTCCGCCACCACCTCCAGCCACCCTCCCCACCCTCCCCCACCGACCCTCTCCACCATCTCAAACGCCGCCTCCACCACCTACAAGCACAACAAGACCTTACACCCGATACCAACCACACCAACCCCTACAAAACCGGCCAATCCGTTGTCGTCGCCCAACTCCCTACCCCAAATAAAATTGCACCACGATTCATTGGACCCTTCACCATAACTCAAGTCCCCAACCCGTATCAAGTCATCATCAATCAACACGGCCAGCAGCGCACGTATCGCAACCGCCACGTGCGACCTTTTCACCCACCCAACAATAACCACCCCCGCACCCGCATGCCCAGCACCTCTGCCCGACCACCTGGCCATGACGACGTTTCCGGGAATTACCCCCCACACTCACACGCCTACTACTTCTCATCCCCACCCAGTACCTCACCTACCACCTCACCATCCCCCACCACCCCAGATCTCGACTCACCTCAACCGCCGCCCTCACCACCACCCCCACCCAGCACCTCACCTACAACCACACCACCCCTCACCACCCCGGATCCTGACTCACCTCAACCACCGCCTACACCACCACCACCACCCGGCACCACCACATACTCAACAACGCCCACACCACACTCCACCACCCATTCCCACACCACCCCTCACACCACACCCCCTCCATCCCCTGCCTCTGCACCACCCCAAACCACTACCTCCTCAAATCATACTCCTCCACCTTCGCCCACCTGCGCCCGCACCACGCCCAGAACCACCCAAGCAAACGTGCCTGCCCTACCCAGCGACCATGCTCACTATACCCGCCACACAACCAGGCCACCCACCTCACCTCCCAACACCCGCACACCCTCACCACCACCATGTGCTCAACCACCCTCATCACCCACACCCACCCTCACCACCACCACTACTAGATCAGGCCGCCTTTCATGCCCACCACCCAGATATACACCTACACCACCCCACAGTAACCAGCCAACCCACCAGACACCACCACAAAAACCCCCTACCCCAAACACCTCCCCCATCACTTTCCCTCTCCACCAAGCACGATGGAAAAACCCCAAGTCTCAATTCCCCAAAGTTAAATCCCCTACCCACCGACCCATTCCCCATAAAAGCACCGACCCGCCAACCATAGCCAGCATTTGGCTACAGCCGCCTCACCAAGCACCAACCACCAGCATGAAAATCACCCGCGTCCAGTGGCTATCTCACGGCCAGCCGCCCATCAGAATCCGACAGACGCCCCAGCTTCTTCGCCGCCTACGCTGCACAAACCACCCATCCTCCATCCGACTTTTCGTCAACCCAGCCCACGAACCGACCACAATGACCAACCACTGGATCAACCTCCTGCAGCACCTCACCCCAGTCAACAGGACACCAACCGCCATCACCTACCACCTGCAGTCACGGGGTCGTGACTTTTTCACGAGCGACGGTGGTAAAATGCCCGTGACCGGACCTTCCTCCCCACCACCCCCCACACCACCACCGGGCCACCACCACCCCACCACCCGAGGAGGAGATAACGGTCAGGTTAGTGACCCGGGACAAGAGGGTCATCCAACCACCACTGACCTGTGCCCCTTCTTCCCGCAACTGCCTTAACACCAGGTGAGCCTAGATCCGCAACAAATTACACGGCGGGTTGACCATCGACAGCAGTGGGGTGGGACTGATACAACATCAGTCCCTAGTAGTTTTGTGGTGACGACCACAGCTTCACCCCAATGGGACAGGAGGTCCCTGGGTGAGCCACGAGGTGTTTACACCTAATGCCACCGTGAGCCACGAGGAAGTACCATCCTCTGCCGCAATAACCCTGGTGAGCCACGAGGGGCTAGTACCCTCTGCCACCGTGAGCCACGAGGGAGAAATACCCTCTGCCACGACCAGGACAGGAGGTCCTTTAACGAGGGAGAAGAACCCTCTATAACAAACAGGGCAGGAGGCCCAAAAGTGGACTATACAGGGCCCACACCCCTAGCCACCCCAAGGGTAAGAGACCCTCACACAAAGCCACAAGTGGGTCCCAGGACCGATCAACCTGGTGCCACAGCAGTTGTGAAGACAAGAGAGAGAGTCACCTCTGTGCTACCCTCCCTAAGTACAAGAGAGACCACGGCCTCCGTGTGTTCTCTAAAGTCAGCTAACTCCTGCAGGAGTAGCTGGACACCACCCGGGAGAGTTGCCCCGAAAGTGTCACCCGAACAGAGGCCCGGTCCCAGTCGGGACCTACCTCCCACCCCCGGGAAATTCTTGTCTTCCCCAGGTACCAGCAGGAGACGAGGACGCAGCCCACACCTGACGGCGCGTCCCCCGGCAGACCTCCGTAGCCCTCGGACCCCCAGGCGAGCCCAGCAGACTATCAATGCCGACCTCCCCCTGCCGCAGACCCTCCGACGCCAGACCCGTCTGCTACACCTGTTTAGCCCCAGTCCCTAGGGCCAATATAGACAGGCCTCCCTTCACCGTGACCGGAGGAGGGCCTACAACAGGTCGAGACCCCAGGCAAGAGGGTCTCCCTGCACCGTGACCAGAGGAGGGCCTACAACAGGTCGAGACCCCAGGCAGGAGGGTCTCCCTGCACCGTGACCAGAGTGAGGACCTGCAACAGGTCGAGACCCCAGGCAAGAGGGTCTCCCTGCAACATCGGACCCAGGTCGAGTCTCCCCCCAGCGGGTACGGTGATTCCCGCCACGGGTAGAGCCCCCGGAGGTCCCCTTATAGTGACAGAGTGATATCGCCCCAGAAAATCGGGCAAGATTAGTGACTTTTCCATTCCTAGAGTGAGACAGAGATAGTGATACAGAGACAAAGTGAACCAGCGGGATTCCACCTAGAAGTGTCCGTAAATACTTTCCCTTGGAAAAGACTATAAGTTCTGGGCCCGTGCAACTAGTGTTATTCCCCAGTCCAGACTAGAAGAGTCCCCCCTTTTACCAGTGTACGCGCGGGCGAGAGTTGCCGCGCCGAGCCCAAACAGTGAATTATAGTGATCTGCTCCCCTTGTTCTTTTATAGTAGTAATCCCTCCCCGGCTCATCAAGCCCAGACATCTCGATTGCACCAGTACACCAAGACCTTTTGGACTTTAATGCAAGTTAGTCTCATTCACTTGTGGACCCTTAACCCATTGTACAGTATAATTATAGTGTGTGTGAATATCCCGTGTGTACTAACGTAACTTTGTATATCTGTATCCTCTGTCCAGAATATCATTCTATGTAATATTGTCACGGGGTTAGAATTAAGGTAATAGATGTGTTAAAGGTGGACTGCCTAGTTTTTATGTCCTGTTCCTTTGTTAGTGCATTACTTCCGGTCCGGAAAGAGGACCCCACTCAGTAGCTAGTGTTTTAAGTACGAGGAGTCGGCCTAAGAACACTCACCATAACACTGGTGGCAAGCGTTGGTTCTGGATCCGAGTAACGCACGGAGGAACGTAAAAGGAAACTTGCACAATGGCAGCTAAACCGCACATTCAATTACCAAAATTCAACCCAGACCAATGTGACATGGATGTTTATTTGGACATGATCAAACCCCTTTTAGACATAAGGTTTGACTCAGATAAGGAGAAAATTGCAGTCACACTACCGAATCTGGGAAAAATTATCACAAATGTCGCACCCAAAATAGTCCCAGAACTGTCATGGGATCAGTTCACTCAGATAGTGAAACAGGCTTTTATGCCTTGCATGGGCAGAGTTGTCGCACTCTCACAACTCGACGCCCTCACCTATGACGGTAACCTGGATGATACTTTCACCCAGGCTCGGCGCCTCATCACCGCCGCTTATCCCGAAGCTGAAGCAAATACTCGGGACACTCATACCTTCAACGCCCTGCTGAGGATCCTCCCGAGCATAGTCAGGGAACATTTCTCCATATATGATCCCTCAGGAAATATGGATCAAGACCTGCAGCTCATCAGGCGTCTTCTTGCCGCCCGTCCCACACCACAACCTCTTCACGCAGTGACAAAGTTCCCCACAAACCACAACCCCCCACCAAAACCCAAGCCGCCGCCTCACCAATCGGCTGCAGACCCGCCTCCCGCAGTACCCAGGGCTTACCCGCACAGGAAGCGCCACAACCCCAGGGAACAAGGGAACTTAATCAGTATAAACCCTTGGGAGTTCACAGCTTGCAGCCGCACCTGCCCCCTTCATGACATAAGGGAACAACTCAAGGCAAATCGGCGAAAGAATCCCCAACAAAGACGTAGAAAAGTTCCCTCTCTTGATGACGACGCCCAAGAGGACGACGTACCACCACTGCTCTACCAAGGACCGGAAGAAGATGAGCACGACAACTACCCCCATCCTCAGCAGATGGATTTTTAGGCCCGCCCCCGCACCTCGTCACGGTGGCGGGGGCCACCTCAAATACATACAAACTCCCAGTCTACAACAAGATATGGCTGAACGGGGTCAAGACAAGATTATTGGTGGATACGGGAGCAGCCAGGTCTTGTCTCTACTCCCACTTTTACTCCCGCCACATCTCAGCATTCGGCCCACTTCTCCCCACTTCAGCCAACCTCGTAGACGCCGGGGATGGCCCCCTACCCATCCGTGGGGAAACCAGGGCCTTACAAACCACCACCCACCAACGAGTCTCCACCGACCATCCATTCGTCATTTTTGACTCCTCCTGTAGCCAATATGATGGTTACCTTGGCCTGGACCTGCTTCAGAAACTCCACGCGACCATTGACTGCTATCAACGTCACCTCCACTTCGGTCCAGCCCAACCTAACCAAGCATCCACTGACAAGGAAAGAAAAAAAAAAAGGAAAAAAAAACACCACCACCACCCCCACACCACCCACACACACAACACACCACCACACGCTCCCTCTCCAGGCCACCTGTACATGTAAACCCAAGTCTAAACTCCCCAAATGCCTCAATAAATTCCCTTCCACCACCACCCCCCACTCCACCCTTGCCATCACACAATCCCTCATTCCCTGCCACTATTGCCTCTACCGTTACCATTCCACCCCACCACGAAGCATGGGTTACACTCACCAGACCCTCAAGTACATCAGTCCTTTTTTCACCATCCATCCCCACCGGACCCCTAGCATCATGCCTAGTCTCCCCCACTTTCCTCCCTCCCAACGCCCACCAAATACGTATTGCCAATCTCACCACAACACCTTTAACCCTGCCTCGAGGTCTCATCATCGGTGACACAGAAGAGGCAGAACCATGTTCAACACCACCCCCCAATCACCCCACCCTCCCCAACATACCACCACATCTCTCCCCTGCACAGTCAAACAGCCTCCACCAACTACTCCTGGACTTCCAGGACTTATTCTCCGTCAGCCCAACTGATCTCGGCCATACCACCTACCTAAGCCACGAAATTCACACTACAGGACCTCCCATTCGCCAACCATCTCGCAGAAAAAATCCTAAAGAACGGGCAGAAGAAGACCGGCAGGTTCAAGAAATGCTAGATGCCGGTGTCATATCAAACTCCACCAGCCCATGGTCATCACCTGTAGTACTCGTGCGAAAAAAGGACGGAACCATGCGGTTTTGCGTCGATTACTGTAAAGTAAATGACGTTACCATCAAAGACGCTACGCCACTACCCAGGATCGACGACTCTCTAGATTCCCTACATGGATCTACCTGGTTCTCTTCCTTAGATCTGCAATCAGGCTATTGGCAGGTTCCAGTTCACCCTGACGACAAACACAAAACCGCCTTTTCAACATCAAACGGGAAGTACTACGAATTCAACGTCCTTCCCTTTGGACTCTGCAACGCCCCTGCGACATTCTCCCGCCTGATGGAATCTGTGCTGAGTGGACTCACCTGGGAAACCTGCTTAGCCTACCTGGATGATGTAATTGTTTTCAGCCATACCTGGGCCGACCATCTCCACCGCCTCAAACAGGTATTCCAGCGCATACGCCAGGCCGGATTGAAGCTAAAACCAACCAAATGTGTGCTAGCTGAAAGATCAGTCTCCTTTCTCGGACACCTGATCAACGCAGAGGGCATCTCCCCCGACCCCGACAAGCTACGTGCAATCGCCGACATTCCACCACACCGCGACGTGCACGAAACAAGGGCCTTCCTAGGACTAACCTCCTATTATCGGCGCTTCGTGAAAGGTTTCGCGAACATCGCAAAACCCTTGCACGATCTTACAAAAAAAGGAGAACCCTTCGCCTGGACTGAACCCCGGCACATCACATTCACCACCTTCAAAGCCAAACTCACCTCCGCCCCAGTCGTCGCCTTCCCGGACTACAACCTACCATTCCGCCTGTACACAGACGTCTCACTCCATGCAATAGGGGCATCCTTGCACAAATACAGGACGGCCGCGAACACATCATCGCCTGTGCCAGCCGCACCATGAACTCGGCGGAAAAGAATTACGCGGCCACCAAGCGTGAATGCCTAGGGATAATATGGTCACTTGAGTACTTTCGCTCATACATATCAGGCACCCATGTGATCATCATCACGGATCACCAATCCCTACAGTGGTTGCGCCAATCCAACACCACAAACGCCCAGCTCACTAGATGGCGCGAAAGCTTAGAAGAATACGATTTTGAAATATCGTATCGTCCAGGTATACTCCACACGAACGCCGACGCCCTAGCAAGACTACCCATCAATGCCATCTCACCAGAACCCAACCTGATTAAGATGTGGCAAGACAACCAACGCCCTACCTGGATTCCGCCGAATATTTTCAGCAAACTCCACCTGCATGGCGAACACTTGTTTGACCCTAACGGCCACATAATCCTGAGCCCCACAGCCGCCCATGACACCATGCTCCACCTCCATGCTGACAATGGTATCCACTTGGGCACCAAGAAACTCACCCAAGTGTTCAACGACATATACTGGACACCGAACCCCACCACCATCGCCAAAACCATCGTGCAATCCTGCCGAGCCTGTGCGATAGGAAAGGATATCACCCGCACACCAGGCCCATCCGGAAAACTAACGGCAACAAAATCTTGGCAACTGCTATCCCTTGACGTCGTCGGACCACTCACCCCCAAAGCAGGATATAAATATATAATCACCTTCGTTGACGTCTATTCAAAATTCATCATAGCTTGTCCTGCTAAATACCACAGTGCAGTGTCAGTCGCTGATGCTCTGACTCGCCACGTGTTTCCATACTTTGGCATCCCCCAGGCATTACACTCCGACAATGCACCAGAATTCACCGGAAAGGTTTGGCAGGAATTAGCTAAAATATTCGGATTCCACATCTCCCACTCATCCCCCTACTGGCCACAAGGCAACAGCATCTGTGAAAGAAGCCATTGCTCCCTCCTCAATCAAGTCCGCACTCGCATCACACAAACAGGAAATGAAGACTGGCCTGCTCACGTCAAAATCGTTCAATGGGGCTTGAACACATGCCCGCGAGAAGACGGCATAACAGCACACGAGCAAGTATTCGGGAAAACCCCGCTCCTCCTCTCGTTCTGCCACCACCTCCAGCCACCCTCCCCACCCTCCCCCACCGACCCTCTCCACCATCTCAAACGCCGCCTCCACCACCTACAAGCACAACAAGACCTTACACCCAATACCAAACACACCAACCCCTACAAAACCGGCCAATCCATTGTCGTCGCCCAACTCCCTACCCCAAATAAAATTGCACCACGATTCATTGGACCCTTCACCATAACTCAAGTCCCCAACCCGTATCAAGTCATCATCAATCAACACGGCCAGCAGCGCACGTATCGCAACCGCCACGTGCGACCTTTTCACCCACCCAACAATAACCACCCCTGCACCCGCATGCCCAGCACCTCTGCCCAACCACCTGGCCATGACGACGTTTCCGGGAATTACCCCCCACACTCACACGCCTACTACTTCTCACCCCCACCCAGTACCTCACCTACCACCTCACCACCCCCCACCACCCCAGATCTTGACTCACCTCAACCGCCGCCCTCACCACCACCCCCACCCAGCACCTCACCTACAACCACGCCACCCCTCACCACCCCGGATCCTGACTCACCTCAACCGCCGCCTACACCACCACCACCACCCGGCACCACCACATACTCAACAACGCCCACACCACACTCCACCACCCATTCCCACACCACCCCTCACACCACATCCCCTCCATCCCCTGCCTCTCCACCACCCCAAACCACTACCTCCTCAAATCATACTCCTCCACCTTCGCCCACCTGCGCCCGCACCACGCCCAGAACCACCCAAGCAAACGCGCCCGCCCTACCCAGCGACCATGTTCACTATACCCACCACACAACCAGGCCACCCACCTCACTTCCCAACACCCACACACACTCACCACCACCACGTGCTCAACCACCCTCATCACCCACACCCACCCTCACCACCACCACTACTAGATCAGGCCGCCTTTCACGCCCACCACCCAGATATACACCTACACCACCCCACAGTAACCAGCCAACCCACCATACACCACCACAAAAACCCCCTACCCCAAACACCTCCCCCATCACTCTCCCTCTCCACCAAGCACGATGGAAAAACCCCAAGTCCCAATTCCCCAAAGTCAAATCCCCTACCCACCGACCCATCCCCCATAAAAGCACCGACCCGCCAACCATAGCCAGCATTCAGCTACAGCCGCCTCACCAAGCACCAACCACCAGCATGAAAATCACCCGCGTCCAGTGGCTATCACACGGCCAGCCGCCCATCAGAATCCGACAGACGCCCCAGCTTCTTCGCCGCCTACGCCGCACAAACCACCCATCCTCCATCCGACTTTTCGTCAACCCAGCCCACGAACCGACCACAATGACCAACCACTGGATCAACCTCCTGCAGCACCTCACCCCAGTCAACAGGACACCAACCACCATCACCTACCGCCTGCAGTCACGGGGTCGTGACTTTTTCACGAGTGACGGTGGTAAAATGCCCGCGACCGGACCTTCCGCCCCGCCACCCCTCACACCACCACTGGGCCACCACCACCCCACCACCCGAGGAGGAGATAACGGTCAGATTAGTGACCCGGAACAAGAGGGTCATCCAACCACCACTGACCTGTGCCCCTTCTTCCTGCAACTACCTCAACACCAGGTGAGCCTAGATCCGCAACAAATTACACGGCGGGTTGACCATCGACAGCAGTGGGGTGGGACTGATACAACATCAGTCCTTAGTAGTTTTGTGGTGACGACCACAGCTTCACCCCAACGGGACAGGAGGTCCCTAGGTGAGCCACGAGGTGTTTACACCTAATGCCACCGCGAGCCACGAGGAAGTACCATCCTCTGCCACAATAACCCTGGTGAGCCACGAGGGGCTAGTACCCTCTGCCACCGTGAGCCACGAGGGAGAAATACCCTCTGCCACGACCAGGACAGGAGGTCCTTTAACGAGGGAGAAGAACCCTCTATAACAAACAGGGCAGGAGGCCCAAAAGTGGACTATAAGGGGCCCACACCCCTAGCCACCCCAAGGGTAAGAGACCCTCACACAAAGCCACAAGTGGGTCCCAGGACCGATCAACCTGGTGCCACAGCAGTTGTGAAGACAAGAGAGAGAGTCGCCTCTGTGCTACCCTCCCTAAGTACAAGAGAGACCACGGCCTCCGTGTGTTCTCTAAAGTCAGCTAACTCCTGCAGGAGTAGCTGGACACCACCCGGGAGAGTTGCCCCGAAAGTGTCACCCGAACAGAGGCCCGGTCCCAGTCGGGACCTACCTCCCACCCCCGGGAAATTCTTGTCTTCCCCAGGTACCAGCAGGAGACGAGGCCGCAGCCCACACCTGATGGCGCGTCCCCCGGCAGACCTCCGCAGCCCTCGGACCCCCAGGTGAGCCCAGCAGACTATCAACGCCGACCTCCCCCTGCCGCAGACCCTCCGACGCCAGACCCGTCTGCTACACCTGTTTGGCCCCAGTCCCTAGGGCCAATATAGACAGGCCTCCCTTCACCGTGACAAGAGGAGGGCCTACAACAGGTCGAGACCCCAGGCAAGAGGGTCTCCCTGCTCCGTGACCAGAGGAGGGCCTACAACAGGTCGAGACCCCAGGCAAGAGGGTCTCCCTGCACCGTGACCAGAGTGAGGACCTGCAACAGGTCGAGACCCCAGGCAAGAGGGTCTCCCTGCAACATCGGACCCGGGTCGAGTCTCCCCCCAGCGGGTACGGTGATTCCCGCCACAGGTAGAGCCCCCGGAGGTCCCCTTATAGTGACAGAGTGATATCGCCCCAGAAAATCGGGCAAGATTAGTGACTTTTCCTTTCCTAGAGTGAGACAGAGATAGTGATACAGTGACAAAGTGAACCAGCGGGATTCCACCTAGAAGTGTCCATAAATACATTCCCTTGGAAAAGACTCCAAGTCCTGGGCCCGTGCAACTAGTGTTATTCCCCAGTCCAGACTAGAAGAGTGCCCCCCTTTACCAGTGTACGCGTGGGCGAGAGTTGCCGCGCCGAGCCCAAACAGTGAATTATAGTGATCTGCTCCCCTTGTTCTTTTATAGTAGTAATCCCTCCCCGGCTCATCAAGCCCAGACATTTCGATTGCACCAGTACACTAAGACCTTTTGGACTTTAATGCAAGTTAGTCTCATTCACTTGTGGACCCTTAACCCATTGTACAGTATAATTATAGTGTGTGTGAATATCCCGTGTGTACTAACGTAACTTTGTATATCTGTATCCTCTGTCCAGAATATCATTCTGTGTAATATTGTCACGGTGTTAGAATTAAGGTAATAGATGTGTTAAAGGTGGACTGCCTAATTTTTATGTCCTGTTCCTTTGTTAGTGCATTACTTCCGGTCGGGAAAGAGGACCCCACTCAGTAGCTAGTGTTTTTAGTTCGAGAAGTCGGCCTAAAAACACTCAGCATAACAGTTTTGTGCAGCACAAAATGGTCGTCCAAACTGAGTTTGGACGTCCATGTTATGCAGAGTGTTTTTAGGTCGACTTCTCGTCCTAAGAACACCAGCGACTGAGCGGGGTCTTTCCGGACCCAAAGTAAAGCACCCACAAAGGAACAGGACATAAAAACCAGGCAGTACACCTTAACACATCTATTGCCTTAATTTCTACACTGTTACAATATAACACAGAGGGATATTTGATATACAGGAGACAGGGACACAGAGTTAGCCTTTGACACCACAATGCACAGTCACACTTAACACACAGTATTATGCATGTACAGTCACGCGTACTAATTTCTGCTCAGGGGTTACCCCTTCCTTCCCCCCTCTACCCTGGACAGAGGGAAGGGGGGAATCGCGAACAAGTCTACCCCGCCTTCTGCCCCCAACTCCCCCACCCTCCACCTCCAGCTGCCAGTTACTGGTTAGACGCAAATTTTCTTACGTCCTGTAAACATGACTAAACTGTCGTCGCACGCGCTTTCATAATTTTACCATCATTGTTATCCAGTGTCGTCCGCTGCACAATTCTGGGTTCCAGTGCTTACCTTTTCACTTCCCCCAGCTCTCTCTCTCTCTCTCTCTCTCTCTCTCTGAATTTACTTTTCCCACTCTCTTGCTTTTTAAATTTATATAACTTTCTCTTTGCTTCTCTCCCTCTTCTCTCTCGTTCTTTGTCATTTCTCATGATGTGCCAAGTTCAAATAGAGAACACCAGACCAATATTCGTATTTTTAATAGAGTGACCGTTCCACTTCACATAGCTGGGTAGCTGGGCTTATAAACTGCACACACACACACACACACACACACACACACACGACTTAAATTTTGCACTGACAGCGTGGCGACTACAAATATAGTCATTCTAACAACTGGATCTGCTGGCTCCAAACCTTCCCTGTCTCGGTCAAACTCTTCATTCAATAACCGGTTATTGAATGAGGAATCTGACTGAGACAGGGAAGGTTTGGAGCCAGCAGATCCAGTTGTTAGAATGACTATATTTGTAGTCGCCACGCTGTCAGTGCAAAATTTAAGTCGTGTGTGTGTTCTTACCTAATTGTTCTTACCTAATTGTATCTTTACAGGAATGAGTCAAGCTCGTACTGACCCGTGTCTTAAACCATATTTATCGTACATATCCTTAAATTTGTGAATTGTTTTGGCACACACTATTTCATTCGGCAGTGCATTCCATTGATCAATTGCTCTGTTTGGGAAACTGAATTTCCTTACGTCTTTATCACCTCTCTTCTTATGCAGTTTTTTGCAGTGTCCTCTTGCTGATGCTTCTCCATATGTTAAGTAATCATTTATGTCTATTTTCTCCTTTCCTGATATGCATTTATATAGCATTATCATGTAACCTCTTTTCCTTCTCTCCTGTAGTGTTGGTAGATTCAGTTTATTTAGTCTTTCTTCGTAGCATAGGTCCCTTCAGCTTGGTATCCATCTTGTAGCGGCCCTTTGAACTTTTTCAATCTTGTCTATATGCCTTTTGAGATGAGGACTCCAGACTATTGATGCATATTCCAGGGTTGGTCTAATGAATGATGTTATTATCCTTCTTAGCATGTCTTCATTTATGTATGTGAATGCTATTCTCATATTTGCAAGCAGTGTAAACATGTTCCGTACCTTCTCGCTGATGTGGTCAGACGGAGATAGTCTGTTATTGATAATCACACCTAGGCCTTTCTCTCTTTCTGACGTGTATAGGGTTTTATTTCCTAACTTATAATCCCAATCAGGTCTTTTTCCACTTTTACCAAACTTGATTACATGACACTTGTCCACATTGAATTCCATTTGCCATGTACTACTCCATTCATGAAGTTTATTTAATTCTTCTTGTAGATCTTTACAAGAGTCTGGGCTAGTAATTCTCCTTTCTATTTTTGCATCATCTGCAAACATATTCAGATAGCTCTCATTTCCAGTGTTACTGTTTATATAATTTATGTACACTAAAAACATGATTGGTGCCAGTACCGAACCCTGTGGTACTCCACTAGTCACTTCTTTCCATGATGAGTAGTTTCCTCTTATTACTGTCCTCATTTCTCTTATGAGAAAGTCTTGCATCCAACAAAACAGTTTGCCTCGAATTCCTCCTTGATGGTACAGTTTCCATAAAAGTCTTTGGTGTGGTACTGTGTCAAAAGCTTTCTTGAAATCTAAATAGATACTGTCCACCCATCCTTCCCTTTCCTGTATTGTGTTTGTTACTCTGTCATAGTAGCTCAACAGATTAGTAACACATGATTTTCCTTTTCTGAAACCAAACTGTCTTTCTGTTATCATACTGTGTTCTTCTAGATGATTTACCCAAGCTTTTCTTATAAGTTTTTCTAATACCTTGCTTACAACACTGGTCAGTGATACTGGTCGGTAGTTGAGAGGATTTTGTCTATTTCCTTTCTTGAATAAGGGGGACTATATTTGCTTTTTTCCAAAAATCAGGTAGTTTCCCTTGACTCAAGGATTTCTTGAAAATTAAAAATAATGGTTTACTTATATAACTCCTTTGCACATTCTCGTAACACCCAACATGAAATTTCATCAGGACCACTTGCTTTTCCTCTGTCTAATCTACTTAACTCCTCCTGTATTACTTTTTCTGCTATTTGTATATCTGGTAGTATGTGTGGACCTGCGTGTTCCACATAGTCCCTCTCAAAAATTTTTTCTTCTGTAAAAACTAATTGGAAATTCTTATTTAGTGCTTCACAAATATCTTTCTCTTGTGTATAAGTGATTCCCTCGTCCGTAATGGATTGTATTATATCTTTTACTTTGGTTTTGCTTCTGATATAGCTGTAAAACAGCTTTGGTTGATCACAACTTTTATTTATTATATCCTCCTCAAACTGTTTTTGGGCTTCCCTCCTTATTCTTGTATAGTCGTTTCTTGCCTGTTTGTAATTATTTTACGCCCTTTCACTATTGTGTCTTCTGTATCTATTCCACAACAAATCTCTTCTTTCTTTTGATTTTTTACATTCTGTATTGAACCATTTCTGTATTTTCTTATCTGCTTCTTTGTGCTGTGGGATGTACTTCTGGACTCCTATTTCATAAAATTCACAAAATTTTTTATATACAGCATTTAAATCTTGTCCTCTAAGCTCATTTTCCCAATCAACTTCTAAGAAATACTTCTTTAGGTCTTGATAATTTCCCTTTTTATAGTTTAGGCTCTTTTTGTAACTGTCATTGCTGTTTACTATGTCATATGCTATCCTGAAGTTATAATTTAGTACTGCATGATCGCTTTTGCCGAGTGGAGGGTGATATATTAAACTGTCAATGTCATTTTCTTGCCTAGTAAATATTAGATCTAGCACTGAAGGTGCATCAAGTCCTCTTTTTCTAGTGGTTTCCCTCACATGTTGCGTTAAGAAAAACTCTTGTACGAGATCCAGGAGCTTTTGGTCCCAACAGCTTTCTTGGCTGTTTATATCTAGAGTATTCCAATTTATATTTGTATCGAAGTCCCCAGTTAGTATTATTCTTTCCGATTTCTCTTCCATTTTATGTAGCAATGATCTTATACTCTGAATTGTACTCTCTGCCAGGTCCTCATATTCGTCTCTTTCCCATGTGTTTGATCTGGGTGGCATGTACAAATTGGCTACAGTTACTTTACCTTCAGATGTGTCGATCTCTACTGCAATCAGTTCTACTTGTGATGGTATATCTAGGTTTATTTCCTTGACTTTTAGATTTTTCTTAGTTAATATTATAATTCCTCCTCCTTTTTTTAAATTTCTGTCTCTTCTCCATATATTGTATTCCTCTAAGTTTAGTATGTCATTGGATATCCTTGGTGTTAATTTTGTCTCAGTTAGGCATATTATTTGTGGTTCATTTTCTCTGACATAATCATTCATCTCTAGTAATTTAGATACCATTCCATCCACATTTGAGTACATCAACTTTATCATCTTGTTTATATACTTGTCATGACATGGTTCTACTACCTTCCTCCTTTTTCTTCCATCCTGTTTGTGTACCACTTTCGTACCTGCAATCCTATTACTTTGTAAAAAAAAATTTCTTCTTCTCCTCTTCTGATCTTCCCTCATTTTTTGTTTTTGCTTCCTCCCTTTTCTCTTTCAGTAATTCCAGTTCCTCTTGTGTTAGGCATCTTTTTATCCATACATTTTTGAACTCCTCTTTTTCCATAAGATTCTTTGCATTTTTTAGAATCTCTTCCACAGTGTTTACACTCTGGAAAGTCACCTTTAGAGGTCTTGTCTTGCTTTTCTCGTATTTCCCTAACCTTTTGTGTTCCTCTATGTCTTTACTACAGATTTCCTCTGATACTTCTTTCAGTAAGCTCATTACATTTGCCATCTCCTTTTTGTCTCTAGTGTGTGTGTGTGTGTGTGTGTGTGTGTGTGTGTGTGCAGTTTATAAGCCCAGCTACCCAGCTATGTGAAGTGGAACGGTCACTCTATTAAAAATTACGAATATTGGTCTGGTGTTCTCTATTTGAACTTGGCACATAATGAGAAAAACAATTATATATATATATATATATATATATATATATATATATATATATATATATATATATATATATATATATATATATATATATATATATTCATTCATTTCCAGACGCCATGTATCCCATACGGGGTGGCCAAGGGCTTAGAGTTAATTGTTTTACAGGGAGGGGCACTAATCCTCCACCAACCCCACTTGACACGTAGGGATGCCAACAGCATCTGGTGTTCCCAGGCGGTCACCCATCCAAGTACTAACCAGACCCAACGTTGCTTATATATATATATATATATATATATATATAATATAGCTTTCCATACATCTGACCTAAGTGTGTGTGATAAATGTTGCCTGCACAGGATATACGAAGGAGCGGTGACGGTATAAATGACTGCTGATCAGGCCTAAGGTGGGGGGAGGGGAGGGGTGAGAGGCGGGGAAGACTTAAGACAAAGAACGAGAGAGAAGGGGAAGAGAAGCAAAGAAAAAGTTATATAAATTTAAAAAGAAAGAGTGAGTGGGAAAAGTAAATTCAGAGAGAGGGAGAGAGAGAGAGAAAGACAGCTGGGGGAAGTGAAAAGGTAAGCACTGGAACCCAGAATTGTGCAGCGGACGACACCGAATTACAATGATGGTGAATATTTTCAGTTTGAGAATACAGTTCAATACGGTAATAATTTATTCTAAAAATATAGTCCAAATCTTGGCCGTTGAAAGTGTGTGTGATGACAGTTTAGTCATGTTTACAGGGCATGAGAAAATTTCCGTCTAATCAGTAACTGGCAGCTGGAGGTGGAGGGTGGGGGAGTTGGGGGCAGAAGGCGGGGTAGACTTGTTCGCAATTCCCCCCTTCCCTCTGTCCAGGGTAGAGGGGGGAAGGAAGGGGTAACCCCTGAGCAGAAATTAGTACGCGTGACTGTACACTTATGTGATTAGTTATATGTAGCGATACCCGTATTTCATTTTTAGGCAGAATATATATTTAATTGGATGCAATGGGAATGAACAAGATTAAGAGTCCGTGGGGTGAATACTACTATAATTAGACAAGGTGAGGATCGCGACACTTGATGTAGTCACTTAGTCGCGGCGGCATTTATACACAGACTTTTGATTCGCTCGCGCACCCTAGTCTCTGTTCACGGTTACTGAAAGTTCTCTTATTTAGGACTCACACAATCACTATAAGTTCTCTTATTTAGGGTTCAAGTTATTTTCTGTTCTGCCGGGTATCAGGTTCTCATAGACTAATAGTAACTGTCACTGGCTTTACACTGGACTTCACTTGGTCACTGTTCATTGTTATTTCCCCTGGGTTGTTCTTGGTACAAGGGGCGTCACTATTTACCCGTGTATCCTGGGTAGAGATCACTCTGAAGTACGGGCGTGAGGGGAAGGCCCTGGGGGGAGCCTTCCTGCAAGGGGCAATACGCTGCCCGCAGGGGAGTCACTGCCTGGGGCCTGGTCATCGGTGAGGTGCAGGGAGGCCCTCCGGTCTGGGGGCCTCGACCTGAGAGGAGGCCATCATACTGGAGCCTCGTTGGTGGGGTGCAGGGAGGCCCTCCAGTCTGGGGGCCTCGACCTGAGAGGTGGCCCTCGGGACTGTGGCCAAGCAGCTGGAGGAGGCGGGCCTGTCGCCTCTGGCTCCGTGGGGTGAGTGAGCCTGGGTTGCCCTCGTCTGGAGGCTGCTGGTCGGGCCTGGGAGTCCTAGGACTGCCGTCGCCTGTAGGGAGAGGTGCCGACAGGGTTGGGCTGCGGCACCGTCTCTGTCTGGTGTCCGACAGGAACAGAGATCTCCCAGGGGTAGGAGGTAGGGCCGGTATCGGGCCTTGCCACCACTCTGGCAACACCTCCGGGGCAGCACTCCTGGATGGTGACAAAGGGCGTCCCACACAGCCGAGAGGGAAGGGCTCAGCAGCGCAAGGGACTTCCTGCATCGGGAGTGCTTTCAGAGCCTCAAATGAAGGGCGTACAGTGGCCGTTCCTTCGCCGTCATGCACAATGGCTGTCAACGCGGTTCCGTGACTCCTAGGGCACACAGCTGAAGGGCGTACAGTGGCCGCTCCTTCCCCGTCACGTACAGTGGCCATCGACGCAGTGTTGCTCCTGTAGTAGGGAAAAGCAGGAGAGGGGTGCACAGAGGCTGCACCCTCTCTGGTACGTACTGAGGCCGTAGCCAAGGGCCTGTCTACCCTGGTACGTACTTTGGCCGTAGCCGATCTTCCCTTAGAGAAGCAACTGAAGGGCGTACAGTGACTGCTCCTTCCCCATCACATACAGTGGCCGTCGACACAGTGTTGCTCTCGTAGGAGAGAAAAGCAGGAGAGGGGTGCAGAGAGGCTGCGCCCTCTCCGGTACACACTAAGGCCGTAGCCGAGGGTCCCCTTACCCTGGTGTGTACTTCGGCCGTAGCCGTAAGCCTGCCTGCCCTTTGGGAAGGAACTGAAAGGCATACAGTGGCCGCTTCTTCCCCGTCACGTACAGCGGCCGTCGACGCGGTATTGCTCCCGTAGGAGAGAACAGCAGGAGAAGGATGTACAGAGGCAGTGCCCTCCCCGGTGCACACTAAGGCCGTAGCCGAGGGTCCCCTTACCCTGGTGTACACTTCTGGCCATAGCCTTGGGCCTCCTGCCCTTGGGGTGGTAACTGAAAGGCGTACAGTGGCCGCTCCTTCCCTGTCAAGTACAGTGGCCGTCGACGCGGTGTTACCTGGGACTGGATCATGTTCAGTCCCACCCCAATTCTGGTGACGGCTGTCCTGCCCGCAAGGTCGTTGCCTTTTTCCGGTCACCTGGTGTTGGGGTAGTTGTGGGGAAAAAGGACTCAGGACAGTAGTGTCCCAATGACCCTCTTGACCTGGGTCACTAGCCCCATCGTTGTGTCCTCCTGGGGTGGTGGTGTGGTAGCAGCTCAGTGGTGGGGTGGGGGGTGGCGGGGTGAGTGGTCCGGCGGCGGGTATTTTACCGGGTCGTGACTGGAGGTGGTATGTTGTGGTGGTGGATGTCTGGTGGGCTGGGGTGAGGTGTTGTAGGAGGCTGGTCCAGTGGGAGGTGACGGAGTTCGGCTCTCGATGGGGGTTGAGAGTGAGCCGGAGGGAGGATGGGTGGTCGGTCCAGCATAAGAGGCGGAGAAGGTGGTGCGTCTCCCGAATCCTGACATGTGGGCAGTCGTAGGGTAGCCAGTGCACTCTAGTGATCCTCATCTCGGGGAATGGTGCCTGGTGAGGAGGTGGAAGCTGAATGCTGGAGAGTGACAGGAGATTGGGGCTTTTATGGGGGATGGGTCGGTGGGAGGAGCGTTGTACTTTGGGGAACTGGGATTTGGGAGGATTCCATCGTGCTTGGTGGAGAGGGAGGGTTATGGTGGAGGTGTTTGGGGTATGGGTAGTTTGTGGTGGTGGATGGTGGGGTGTGTGGGTGGTGGGTGGCGGTGTTGGGGTGTATCTGGAGGGTGGGCGTGAAAGGCGTCCTGACCTGGTGGTGGTGGTAGTGAGTGTGGCTGTGGATGGTGAGGGTGGTTGTGCACATGGTGGTGGTGAGGGCGTGTGGTCATTGGGGGGGGAAGCGGGTGGGGGTGCGGTGTGGCGCGTATAATGAGAATGGTCATGGGGTAGAGAGGGTGAGGTTGGGCGGGTGGTGCTTGTGCATGGTGGGCTGGAGTGTGGTATGGTGTGGGAGGTGATAGGGAAGGCGAATGAGTTGGTGGGGAAGATGAGTGGCGGGGAAGTGATGGTGGTGGGTGGTGCGGGGTGGTAGGTGGGAGGCAGCAGATAGGAGGAGGCGGTTTTGGGAAGTAGGTTAGGGGAAGATGAGGTAAGGGTTCTAGGAGGCCTGTGAAGGGGGAGGCAGGCTTTGTGTTGGGGAGGAATTGGAAGGGGGGGGGGCGGTAGTAGTGGAGAAAGTGGTGTGTGAGGTGGGAAGGTTAGGAATAGGGGAGGGCAAAATAGAAGAGATAGTGAGAGGAGAGGAAAAAGAAAGATGACGTTTCCCCCTGTCGTAGACTGGGGGAGATGTGAGGTGGCCCCCGTCATTATGGTGGGATGCGGGGGCAGTGGGGGGGGTGCCTTCTGTGCCTTCCTCGTCTTACTTTCCTTCTTTGAGGCTTAGGGCAATCGGCGTATGGTGGGGAGGCTTGTAGTCGCTCCTGTGCTGTTTTGCTGCGCTGGGCAGCTTTTAGCTGTTCACGAATGTCATGAATTGGACACTCAGGGCAGCAAGGAGAAAATTCCCACGGATTTACGGCAATGAGATCCGTGGGGAATTGCTTAATTTCGCCGATGCTTTTGGGGGAGGAGTGGACGGCTAGAAGGCGCCTTATTAAGTTCATTTCTTTATTCAGGTCTCCCGTCGGTTCATGTATTATGAAGTGTTTTTTAATGAAACCAGGGAGGATCCTGAGGAGTTTGTGGAATGTGAGTTGTTCCCGGGTTTTTGCGTCTGTGCCCAGGCACGCAGCGGTGACAAGCCGCCTAGCCTGGATGAAGGTGTCATTGAGGCTTCCGTCGTAAGTGAGGGTGTCTAGTTGCGATAAGGCTATAACTGTGCCCAGAGATGGCGTCACTGCCTGTTTCACAATTTGTTTGAATTGATGCCATTTTAGTCTCGGGACGATTTTCGGAGTGACAGTGGTGATTATTTTACCCAGGTTAGGTAATGTGACTGCTATCTTTTCTCTGTCCGAGTCGAACCCTATGTCTAAGAGGGGTTTAACCATATCCAAATACACATCAATGTCACATTGGTCCGGGTTGAATTTCGGCAATTGAATGTGAGGTTTGGCTGCCATTGTGCAAGTTTTCCTTTATCGTTCCTCCGTGCTTTATTCGGATCCAGAACCACCGCTTGCCACCAGTGTTATGCTGAGTGTCTTTAGGTCGACTTCTCATCCTAAGAACACCAGCGACTGAGTGGGGTCCTCTTTCCGGACCGGAAATAAAGCACCCACAAAGGAACAGGACATAAAAACCAGGCAGTATACCTTAACACATCTATTGCCTTAATTTCTACACTGTTACAATATAACACAGAGGGATATTTGATATACAGGAGACAGGGACACAGAGTTAGCCTTTGACACCACAATGCAGTTACACTTAACACACAGTATAATGCATGTACACTTATGTTATTAGTTATATGTAATGATACCCGTATTTCATCTTTAGGCAGAATATATATTTAATTGGATGCAATGGGAATGAACAAGATTAAGAGTCCGTGGGGTGAATACTACTATAATTACACAATGCGGATCGCGACACTTGATGTAGTCACTTAGTCGCAGCGGCACTTATACACAGACTTTTGATTCGCTCGCGCACCCTAGTCTCCATTCACGGTTACTGAAAGTTCTCTTATTTAGGACACACAATCACTATAAGTTCTCTTATTTAGGGTTCAAGTTATTTTCTGTTCTGCCGAGTATTGGGTTCTCATAGACTAATAGTAACTGTCACTGGCTTTACACTGGACTTCACTTGGTCACTGTTCACTGTTATTTCCCCTGGGTTGTTCTCGGTACAAGGGGCGTCACTATTTACCCGTGTATCCTGGGTAGAGATCACTCTGAAGTACGGGCGTGAGGGGAAGGCCCTGGGGGGAGCCTTCCTGCAAGGGGCAAGACACTGCCCGCAGCGGAGTCACTGCCTGGGTCCTGGTCGTCGGTGAGGTGCAGGGAGGCCCTCCGGTCTGGGGGCCTTGACTTGAGAGGAGGCCCTCGTACTGGAGCCTCGTTGGTGGGGTGCAGGGAGGCCCTCCGGTCTGGGAGCCTCGACCTGAGAGGTGGCCCTTGGGACTGGGGCCAAACAGCTGGAGGAGGCGGACCTGTCGCCTCTGGCTCCGTGGGGTGAGTGGGCCTGAGTTGCCCTCATCTGGAGGCTGCTGGTCGGGCCTGGGAGTCCCAGGACTGCGGTCGCCTGTAGGGAAAGGCGCCGACAGGGTTGGGCTGTGGCACCGTCTCCGTCTGGTGTCCGACAGGAACAGAGATCTCCCAGGGGTAGGAGGTAGGGCCGGTATCGGGCCTTGCCACCACTCTGGCAACACCTCCGGGGTTTCATTTACTCAGGACTTATCTTGGAAAGATCATATTACATCTCTTGTAGAATCTGCTTCCAAGAGATTGGGTGTGCTAAGCCGACTCCGCTCTTTCTTTACCCCTGCACAATTGTTGACTCTATACAGGGGTTTTATCCGCCCCTGTGTGGAGTACAACTCTCATGTGTGGGGAGGATCCCCACATACAGCTCTTCTCAATAGGGTGGAGTCAAAGGCTTTTCGTCTCATTAACTCTCCTCCTCTTACTGACTCCCTTCAACCTCTGTCTCTTCGCCACACTGTTGCATCTTTATCTCTTTTCTATCGCTACTTTAATGATCACTGCTCCTCTGAACTGTCTGCTTGCATTCCTCCACCTCTACGACGGGCGTGTAGCACCCGTCTGGCAGCAAACTCTCATCCTTTTTCTGTCCAACTCTCTAATGCAAGAGTTAACCGTTACTCTCAGTCTTTCATTTATGCAACAGGTCAGCTCTGGAACTGTCTCCCTTTGTCTGTATTTCCTGCTGCCTATGATCTCCAGTCTTTCAAACGCAGTGTGTCCAGGCATCTCAAAATGATTGGATCTTGAATTTGGCTCTATATTGTATTTTGTTTTTCTCTTGGAGGGAACTGTTACTGCGGGCTCATGGCCTTTGGTTCCTTCTTCCTCGCATAAAAAAAAAAAAAACCACTCCTGGATGGTGACAAAGGGCATCCCACACAGCCGAGAGGGAAGGGGTCGGCCACACAAGGGACTTCCTGCGTCTGGAGTGCTTTCAGAGCCATGAATGAAGGGCGTACAGTGATCGCTCCTTCCCCGTCACGCACAATGGCCATGAATGCGGTTCCGTGACTCCTAGGGCACACAGCTGAAGGGCGAACAGTGGCCGCTCCTTCCCCCGCACGTACAGAGGCCGTGCTGGAGGTGCTGCTTCCACAGGAAGAAGAGGCAGGAGAAAGGTACACGAAGTCCGTGTCCTCTCCGGTACATACTAAAGCCATAGCCTTGGGTCGCCTTACCCTGGTACGTACTGCGGCTGTAGCCATAAGCCTACCCGTCTTATGAGAAGCAACTGAAGGGCATACAGTGGCCGCTCCTTCCCCGTCACGTACAGTGGCCGTCGACGCGGTGTTGCTCTCGTAGGAGAGAAAAGCAGGAGAGGGGTGCAGAGAGGCCGCGCCATCTCCGGTACACACTAAGGCCGTAGCCGAGGGTCCCCTTACCCTGGTGTGTACTTTGGCCATAGCCATAAGCCTGCCTGCCCTTTGGGAAGCAACTGAAGGGCGTACAGTGGCCGCTCCTTCCCCGTCACGTACAGTGGCTGTCGACGCGGTGTTGCTCCCATAGGAGAGAACAGCAGGAGAGGGATGAGCGCCCTCCCCGGTGCACACTAAGGCCGTAGCCGAGGGTCCGTCCCCTTACCCTGGTGTACACTTCTGGCCGTAGCTTTGGGCTTCCTGCCCTTGGGGTGGTAACTGAAGGACGTACAGTGGCCACTCCTTCCCCGTCATGTACAGTGGCCGTCGATGCGGTGTTACCTGGGACTGAATCCTGTTCAGTCCCACCCCGATTCTGGTGACAGCTGTCCCGCCCACAAGGTCGTTGCCTTTTTCTGGTCACCTGGTGTTGGGGTAGTTGCGGGGAAAAAGGACTCAGGACAGTAGTGTCCCGGTGACCCTCTTGACCTGGGTCACTAGCCCCACCGTTGTGTCCTCCTGGGGTGGTGATGTGGCAGCGGCTTGGTGGTGGGGTGGCGGGGTGGGTGGTCCGGCGGCGGGTATGTTAGTCCATACCCTATCACACGGTGGACGTCGACGGCCACCTTCTTCTTTATCGAGGTCATCCCACGCGACTGGGAGGTCACTTCCAACTCCCTAGCAGATGACGTGTTTATCAACAACAACAAGGGACGTGAACCTAGATTGTGACATTTGCAATGGGTGCTGCAGTCCTAACACTGCAGGAAGAAAAAGAAGCCTCTGCAAGAAGAGAAAGGAGGGGGAGAAGGAGGGCACTGTGAATGAGAAAATGGCTGCCACAAAGAGAAGAAAGCATCCAGTATAGAAATCTGCACAGTAGTGCTTTCTTCCCGAGTATGCCTTTCCAAAGTATGCGGGCCTCTCTTGTAAACAATCAATCCACATTCCATCATATTTACCACATTTTGGTATACTGTATATGAAAAGTTTCTATGACAAACACAAATATTAAAAGTACAAAGTTTACTGACGGTTTTGAATTAATCATAATATAAAATACCACCTCAACTGACTAGAGTTCAAGATAGACAACACACGCTACATGTAAACTCCATAGAGAAGGAGTCTACCAAGTTGTGAACGTCCACGAATGGGTCAGGTGGCCTTCCACCCGTGGACGTCCACGACCCTCCCACGGGGGCAAATTTGGACGTCCACGGCCAGTTTGGACGTCCACGAGTCTCCCGTGTGATAGCCCCTTTAGTGACCCAGGACAAAAGCGTCACCAGGACACCCCTGTCCAGAGTCCCTCTTCCCCGCAACTGTCACAACACCAGGTGAGCGGGAAGAGACAACGACCCTGCAGGCGGGGCAGCCTTCACCAGGTTCGGGGTGGGAATGATCCAGAGTCGATCCCAGGCAACACCGCGGTACAGCCACCGTATGTACCGGGGAAGGAGCGGTCACTGTTTGCCCTTCAGTTGTTTCCCCCTGTGACACCGCCATCACAGCCACCGTACGTGAAGGGGGAGGGAGTGGCCACCGTATGCCCCTCAGTCACAGGCACCTCTGGGGACAGCCTCGGGGCGTTAGTTATTGAACGCGCCCCGACTGACAGAGAGAGAAATAGTGGAACTGCGATCACAGCCACCATACGTGACGGGGAGGGAGTGGCCATCATACGCCCCTCATCCACTATTGCCTCCTACTACGGGAGTAACACCTCAGTTACTTCCCGAAAGGCAGGCAGGCCCACGGCTACGGCCTTTGTACGTACCAGGGTAAATAGACCCTCGGCTGTGGCCTCTGTACGTACTGGAGAGGGCGCTGCCCCTGTACACCCCTCTCCTGCCTTTACCTCCTCCGGGAGTAACACCGTGTTCATGGCCACCGTACGTGACGGGGAAGGAGAGGCCACTGTACGCCCTTCAGTTACTTCCCGGAGGTAGGCAGGCACACGGCTACGGCCAGTGTGTGCAAGGGTAAATAGATCCTTGGCTACGGCCTCAGCACACACCGGAGAGGGCGCTGCCCCCATGCACCCCTCTCCTGTCTTTTCCTCCTTTGGGAGCAGCACCGCCAGGACTGTCTTAGTACGTGCGGGGGAAGGAGTGGCCACCGTACGCCCTTCAGCTGTGAGCCCTAGGAGTCACGAAACCGCGTTCATGGCCACCGTACGTGACGGGGAGGGAGTGGCCACCGTACGCCCCTCATTCATGATTCCGAAGGCCCTCCTGAAGCAGGAGGTCCCTTGCGCGGCTGACCCCTTTCCTCTCGGCTGCGTGGGAAGCCTTTTGTTTCCCAATAGGAGCAGTTCCCTGGAGGTGTTGTCGGAGTGGTGGCATAGTCCAGCCCAAGCCCTACCACCTACCCCTGGGAGGTCCCTGTCCCCGACGGACACCCGACAGAGGTGACGCCGCAGTTCACCCCTGACGGCGCTTTCTCCTAGAGGCGGTATAATGCCCACCGCCGAACCACCCACCCTGCCACCCCCCACCCCACCTCCGGGCCACCGCCACACCACCACCCTAGGAAGACACAACGGGGGGGCTAGTGACCCAGGGCAAGAGGGTCACCCGTCCACTACTGAGCTGCGCCCCTTTTCCCCGCAACTGCCCCGACACCAGGTGAACAAGGATCGGCAACGACCTTGCAGGCGGGACAACCATCGTCAGCAGTGGGGTGGGACTGAACAGGTTTCAGTCCCAAGTAACGTTTTGGCAATGGCCATAGTTACCCCCTCAAGGGCAGGAGGCCCAGCAGTGTGCACAGAGGTGTCAGTGCCCTCAGCCACTTCCAGGGCAAGAGGCCCTTTAGTCCGTCACGTCCCGAGGTTTTCCGCACCTCCGACATCCCCCAGTCCCGAGGTATTTTCGAAAAAATTTTTTTTGGCTAAAACCTTCGCTTTTGGTGAGAAACATCGAAAATTCATAGAGAAATCGCTCACCTGAGGTTTAAAGTGCCCAATCCAGGTAGGAGTTCCTCCTTACCTGAGTGGGTTTTCTAACATGCTGGCACCAAAGAAAACAAGTTCTATGGGAGGGTAACTATTTTATCCACTCATAAACGGTATTTATTTATTTACTTGGTACGAATGTATATGTAGTATGACAGTATATTGGTTTTCAAGCAGTAATAAAGGCATTATAAGCATTGTTTCACTCACTAACTAATCACCATACCTGACCTATTTTTGCCACACTACCTGATCATTATTTCTGGCTGTTTCTTCTTCTAATGCTATGTAAACATTGTCCTCCACATTGTCATCGATTGGGGAATCACTCTGGCCCTGAATAACTTTACTAGCCATGTCACTGGTAACAGGTCCTTTGCCAAGACAATGTCGTGAGGGGGGGAGGGGGGAGGTTATGCAGTGTAAGGCATTGTCCCTGCTTGGTATCTTGTACAGGAATAGAGGAAGGTGTCCCGTGTATACATACGAAAAATCACGTGCAAAAATTGAAAATTGTGCAAATTAGCGACCTTGCAATTGCACGACGTACTGGTACGTCGCCGGGACTGGCAAATGCAAATCGTTGCAACGTACCCATACGTCGTCGGGACGGGGCGGGTTAGTGAGCACAGAGGTGTCAGTGCCCTCAGACACGTCCAGGGCAGGAAGCCCAGTAGTGTGCACAGAGGTGTCAGTGCCCTCAGCCACTTCCAGGGCAAGAGGCCCTTTAGTGAGCACAGAGGTGTCAGTGCCCTCAGCCACGTCCAGGGCAGGAGGCCCAGTAGTGTGCACAGAGGTGTCAGTGCCCTCAGCCATTTTCAGGGTAAGAGGCCCTTTAGTGAGTACAGAGGCGTCAGTACCCTCAGCCACGTCCAGGGCAGGAGGCCCTTTAGTGAGCACCGAGGTGTTAGTACCCTCAGCCACTCCAAGGGCAGGAGGCCCTAGCAGACAGCTAAAAGTGGGTCAGGGTAAAAAGACCTGGAGCCACGGCTGTGACAGACCCGGGAGAGAGAGTCGCCTCTGTGCGTCCCTCCCTGTATGTAGGAGAGGACACAGTCTCCGTGTATACTCAGCCTACCGAATTCCCCTGTGGGAACTGCTCGGCACCACCCAGGAGAGTTGCCCCGGAGGTGTCACCAGAGTGGAGGCAAAGTCCGAGACCGGACCTGCCTCCCACTCCTGGGAAATCTCTGTCCTTCGCAGGAAACCAGCAGGAGACGAGGCCGCAGTCCAACCCTGACAGCGCGTCCCCTGGCAGATGACCGCACCCCCAGGACCCCCAGGCGAGCCCAGCAAACTACAGGCAAGGGCAACCCCAACTCCCTCAACCTGCGGAGCCGCTGACGCCAGGCCCGCCTTCTCCAGCTGTTTGGCCCCAGTCCCGAGGGCCACCTCTCAGGTCGAGGCCCCCAGACAGGAGGGCCTCCCTGAACCCCACCAACGAGACCCCAAGGTAAGGGCCTCCCTTCCTCCCTTCAGGTCGAGGCCCCCAGACAGGAGGGCCTCCCTGCACCCCACCAATGAGACCCCGAGGTAAGGGCCTCCCTCCCTCCCTTCAGGTCGAGGCCCCCAGACAGGAGGGCCTCCCTGCACCTCACCGATGGCCCGGACCCGGGCAGTGACTCCCCTGCGGGTAGTGTGTTGCCCATTACAGGCAGAGTCCCCCTGAGGTCCTCCCCTCGTGCCAACAACAGAGTGAAACAACCCAGGAAACACGGATAAATAAGTGACGCCCCTTATACCAAAAATAAGCCAGGGGAAGAGGAACAGTGAACAGTGACAGAGTGTGATCCATGCAAAACCAGTGACTATTGTTATTAACCCAAAAGAATTACATACCCAGCAGAGTAGAAAATACTTAATCATAGGAAGTAGAGTAATTGCACCTGTCCAGAATAAAAGAACTTCCCGTAATTGTGAATGACGATCAGGGTGCACGGGAAAATCAAAAGCCTGTGTAAAGTGTCACCGTGACCAGGTAACTGTGTCGAGTGTCGTGATCCGCACCCTGTCTTCATTATAGTAATATTCCCCCCACGGACTCTTAACCTTGTTTATTCCCCTTGTTATCAAGTGTATATATATTTTGGGTTTCAATGAAATACAGGTATCTCCATATATATAACTAAAGACATTGGAATACATGCATCATATCGTGTGTTAAGTGCAACTGTACTTTGTGCTATCAAAGTCTAACTCTGTGTCCCTGTATCCTGTATCTTAAATATCACTCTGTATCATATTGTAACGGTTTTAGAATTAAGGCAATAGATTTGTTAAGGTATACTGCCTAGTTTTTATGTCCTGTTCCTTTGTTGGTGCTTTACTTCCGGTCCGGAAAAAGGACCCCGCTCAGTCGCTAGTGTTTTTAGGACGAGGAGTCGACCTAAAAACACTCTGTATAACACTGGTGGCAAGCGGTGGTTCTGGATCCGAGTAAAAGCACGGAGGAATGAAAATGGAAACTTGCACAATGGCAGCCGAACCGCACATTCAATTGCCGAAATTCAACCTGGACCAATGTGAGATTGATGTGTATTTAGATATGATTAAACCCCTCTTAGACATAGGGTTTGACTCGGACAAGGAAAAAATTGCGGTCACACTACCTAACCTGGGAAAAATAATCGCCATTGTCGCACCAAAAGTCGTCCCAGAACTGACATGGGACCAGTTCACGCAAATTGTGAGACAGGCTTTCATGCCTTCCATGGGCAGAGTTGTTGCTCTCTCACAGCTCGACGCCCTCAGCTAAGACAGTAACCTAGACGACACTTTCGTCCAGGCTCGGCGCCTCGTCAGCGCTGCTTATCCCAAGGCAGCAATGAATACTTGGGATACTCACACATTTAATGCTCTGCTGAGGATTCTCCCTAGCACAGTCAGGGAGCACTTCTCTATGATCCCTCAGGGGACATGGAACAGAACCTGCAACTCGTCAGACGTCTCCTCGCCGCCCGTCCCACACCACAACCCCTTCACGCAGTGACAAGATTCCCCACAAGTCACAACCCTCCACCAAAACCTAAGCCGCCGTCTACAGAGCCGCCTCCTACAGTGCCCAGGGCTTACCCACAAAAGAAGCGCCCAAAGCCCAGGGAACAAGGCAACTTGATTACCATAAACCCTTGGGAATTCACGGCCTGCAGTCGCACCTGCCCCCTGCACGACATATGAGAGCAACTCAAGGCAAGCAGGCGCAGGAATTTCCACCAGGGGCGTAAGAAAGTCTTCTCGTTAGACAATGACACCCAGGAAGACGACGTGCCGCCACTACTCTACCCAAGACCGGACGACGACAAACACGACGACCACACCCAACCTCAGCTGATGGATTTTTAGGCCCGCCCCCGCACCTTTCCATGGTGGCGGGGGCCACCTCACACAACTACAGACCCCCAGTCTACAACAAGATTTGGCAAAACGGGGTCAAGGCAAGACTACTGGTGGATACAGGAGCAGCCAGGTCATGCCTTTACTCCCATTTCTACTCCCGCCACACCTCAGCATTCGGCCCACTCCTCCCCACCTCAGCCAACCTCGTAGACGCGGGGGATGGCCCCCTACCCATCCGTGGGGAAACCCGGGCCCTACAAACCAGCACTCACCAACGAGTCTCTACCAACCACCCATTCATCATATTTGATTCTACATGTAATCAGTATGATGGATATCTTGGGCTGGACCTCCTTCAGAAACTCCACGCGACCATCGATTGTCATCAGCGTCTCCTCCACTTCAGTCCAGCCCGCCTCAACCAAGCATCCATCAACAAGGAAAAAAAAAAACTACGAAGGAAAACGAAACACAACACCACCACCCCCACACCACCCACACCCCCCCCACAACACTCACCCGCCCCAACCCACCTGTACATGTAACCCCACCCCACCCTCACTCAATGCCTCACTTCATCCCCCTCCATCCCCATCTCCCATTCCACCCCTACTACCCCCCTCTCCATCCTTCCCTGCCACTATCGCTTCCACTATTACCATTCCACCTCACCACGAAGCTTGGGTGACACTCAACAGACCCTCAGGCACATCAGTCCTTTTCTCACCATCCATACCCACCGGACCCCTATCATCCTGTCTAGTTTCCCCCACTTTCCTTCCCCCCCACGCCCACCAAATCCATATCGCAAACCTCGCCACAACACCTTTAACTCTGCCACGAGGACTCATCATTGGCGATACAGAAGAAGCACAACCGTGCTCAGCACCCCCCCAATCACCCCACCCTCCCCAACCTACCATCACATCTATCCCCTTCCCAAAAAAACAGTCTCCAACAACTACTCCTGGACTTTCAGGACCTATTCTTCGCCGGCCCAACCGATCTTGGCCACACCACCTATCTCAGACACGAGATTCATACTACAGGACCTCCCATTCGCAAACCATCACGCCAAAAAAAACAAACAAACAACGGGCAGAAGAAGACTGGCAGGTCCAGGATATGCTCGATGCTGGTGTCATCTCAAACTCCACTAGCCCATGGTCCTCACCTGTGGTACTTGTGCGAAAGAAGGATGGAACCATGCGTTTCTGCGTCGATTACCGTAGAGTGAACAACATTACAATCAAAGACGCTACACCACTACCCAGGATCGACGACTCTCTAGACTCCCTCCACGGATCGACATAGTTCTCTACCCTAGACCTGCAATCAGGCTATTGGCAAGTCCCAGTCCACCCCGATGACAAACACAAAACCGCCTTCTCAACATCAAACGGGAAGCACTATGAATTTAACGTCCTTCCCTTCGGACTCTGCAACGCCTCTGCCATATTTTCCCGCCTCATGGAATCTGTTCTGAGCGGACTCACCTGGGAAACCTGTTTGGCTTACCTAGACGACGTCATCGTTTTCAGCCACACCTGGGACGACCACCTCCACCGCCTCAAACAGGTATTCTAGCGTATACGCCAGGCTGGGCTCAAACTAAAACCCACAAAATGTATTTTAGCAGAATGCTCAGTCTCCTTCCTCGGACACCTGATCAATGCAGAGGGCATCTCTCCCGACCCCAACAAGCTGCGTGCAATCGCCAACATCCCCCTACCTCGCGATGTGCATGAAACCAGAGCCTTCTTAGGTTTAACCTTCTATTACCGCCTTTTCGTGAAAGGTTTTGCAGACATCGCCAAACCTTTGCACGACCTCACCAAGAAAGGAGAACCTTTTGTCTGGACAGAACCCAGAAAGAATGCATTCACCACCCTCAAATCCAAACTGACCTCCGCCCCAGTCGTCACCTTCCCAGACTACAACCTGCCTTTCCGTCTATATACCGACGTCTCACTCCTCGCCATAGGGGCTGTCCTTGCCTAAGTCCAAGACGGCCGCGAGCATATCATCGCCTGTGCCAGCTGCACCTTAAACCCTGCGGAGAGAAATTACACGGCCATCAAACATGAATGCCTGGGAATTATCTGGTCACTCGATTACTTCTGCTCGTACATCTCAGGCACCCATGTGATTATCATTACCGATCACCAATCCCTACAGTGGTTACGCCAGTCCAACACCACCAACGCACAACTCATACGATGGCGAGAAGCTCTCGAGGAATACGACTTTGAGATATCAA
Organism: Coenobita brevimanus; assembly: GCF_032717465.1. Classification (NCBI taxonomy): domain Eukaryota; kingdom Metazoa; phylum Arthropoda; class Malacostraca; order Decapoda; family Coenobitidae; genus Coenobita; species Coenobita brevimanus. The sequence goes on from NC_136977.1 coordinate 54,101,959, forward strand.
ACTGTCCAGGCAAGCTCCACACAAACACTGACGCCCTTTCCCAATTACCCATCAACGCCATCTCAGCAGAACCGAACCTTATCCAGATGTGGCACAATAAGCAACGCCCTACTTGGATCCCGCCAAACACTTTCAACAAACTCCACCTGCACGGCGAACACCTGTTCGACCCCAACGGCCACATCGTCCTAAGCCCCACCACCGCCCACGACATCATGCTGCACCTTCACGCCAACAATGGCATTCACCTGGGCACTAAGAAACTCGTACAAGTTTTCAGTGACATGTACTGGACACCAAACCCCTCCACCATCGCCAAAAATATTATACAATCCTGCCGCACTTGTGCTTTAGGGAAAGACATCACCCGCACACCCGGACCCTCAGGAAAAATAACAGCAACAACACCCTGGCAACTACTTTCCCTCGACGTTGTCGGCCCCCTCTCACCCAAAACAGGGTACAAATACATAATCACCTTCGTGGACGTCTATTCCAAATTCATCATCGCATGCCTCGCGAAAGATCACAGTGCAGTATCTGTCGCTGATGCCTTAACTCGCCACGTATTCCCATATTTTGGCATTCCCCAGGCCTTGCACTCGGACAATGCACCAGAGTTCACGGGAAAAGTCTGGCAAGAGTTAGCAAAAATATTCGGGTTCCACATCTCCCACTCATCCCCCTACTGGCCCCAAGGCAACAGCATCTGTGAAAGAAGTCATCGCCCCCTCCTCAATCAGGTCCGCACTCGCATCATGCAAACAGGAAATGAAGATTGCCCTGCCCATGTCAAGATAGTACAATGGGGCCTAAACACATGCCCACGAGAAGACGGCATAACACCACACGAACGAGTCTTCGGGGAAACACCGCTTCTCCTACCCCTCCGCCACCACCTCCAGCCACCCATCTCGCCCTCCACTACTAACCCTCTCCACCACCTCAAACGCCGCCTCCACCACCTACAAACACAACAGGACCTTACGCCCGACACCAACCACACCAACCCATACAAACCTGGCCAATCCGTTGTTGTGGCGCACCTCCCTACCCCCAGTAAGATCTCACCCTGATTCATTGGCCCATTCACCATAACCCGAGTCCCCAACCCCTATCAAGTAATCATAAATCAGAAAGGCCAACAACGCACGTATCGCAATCGCCACGTGCGACCATTCCACCCACCCAACAATGACCACCCCCACACCCGCGCGCCCCGCACCTCTTCCCGCACACCTGGCCACATAGACATTTCTAAGAATTACCCCCCAGACTCCTACTCCTACTCCTTCTCACCCCCACCCAGCACCTCACCAACAACCACACCACCCCCCATAACACCTGGTCCTGACACCACCTCCACCGCCCACATCACCATCCCCGCCCAGCACCACCACCCACTCACCACCTCCCACACCCCTCTCTACCACCCATCCTCCTACCACCTCCCACACCACGTCGCCTGCACCACCTACCTCACCACCGCCGCCCCAAGCCGCCACCTCCTCACACCTCACTTCTCACCCCCCTGCCACCTGCACCACTCCCCTAACTACCCCATCAAACACCCCCCCCCTCCCCCGCGACCATGCCCATTATACACGCCACACTGCACTCCCACCCACCTCACCCCCCAACAGCCACACGCCCTCACCACCACCACGTGCACAACCACCCTCACCACCCATACTCACCACCACCACTTCCAGATCAGGCCGCCTTTCACGCCCACCATCCAGATACACTCCAACACCACCCCACACTGCATGCCCGGCCCGCCACCCACCACCACAAACCCCCCCTACCCCAAACACCTCCCCCATCACCCTCCCTCTCCACCAAGCACGATGGAATCCTCCCAAATCTCAATTCCCCAAAGTGAAATGCTCCTCCCACAGACCCATTTCCCATAAAAGCACCAACCCCCCATCAGTCTCCAGCATACAGCTACTGTCTCCTCACCAGGCACCAACCACCACGATGAAGGTTACCAGAGTCCACTGGCTCCCTCACGACCAACCACCCATCAGGATCCGGGGGACACCCCACCTTCTCCGCCTCCTACGCCAGACCGAACATCCATCCTCCATCCGTCTCTCTCTCAACCCCCATCGGGAGCTGAACAACATATCCCACCACTGGGCAAACCTCCTACAACATCTCACCCCGGCCCACAAGACGTCCACCTCCACCACCTACCACCTGCAGTCACGAGGTCGTGACTTTTTTGACACAGACGGTGGTAAAATGCCCGCCGCTGAACCTCCCTCCCCGCCACCCCCCACCCCACCTCCGGGCCACCGCCACACCACCACCCCAGGAAGACACAACGGGGGGGCTAGTGACCCAGAGCAAGAGGGTCACCCATCCACTACTGACCTGCGCCCCTTTTCCCCGCAACTGCCCCGACACCTGGTGAACAAGGATCGGCAACGACCTTGCAGGCGGGACAACCATCGTCAGCAGTGGGGTGGGACTGAACAGGTTTCAGTCCCAAGTAACGTTTTGGCGACGGCCATAGTTACCCCCTCAAGGGCAGGAGGCCCAGCAGTGTGCACAGAGGTGTCAGTGCCCTCAGCCACTTCCAGGGCAAGAGGCCCTTTAGTGAGCACAGAGGTGTCAGTGCCCTCAGCCACGTCCAGGGCAGGAGGCCCAGTAGTGTGCACAGAGGTGTCAGTGCCCTCAGCCACTTCCAGGGTAAGAGGCCCTTTAGTGAGCACAGAGGCGTCAGTACCCTCAGCCACGTCCAGGGCAGGAGGCCCTTTAGTGAGCACCGAGGTGTTAGTACCCTCAGCCACTCCAAGGGCAGGAGGCCCTAACAGACAGCTAAAAGTGGGTCACAGGGTAAAAAGACCTCGAGCCACGGGTGTGACAGACCCAGAAGAGAGAGTCACCTCTGTGCTTCCCTCCCTGTATGTAGGAGAGGACACGGTCTCCGTGTATACTCAGCCTACCGCGTTCCCCTGTGGGAACTGCTCGGCACCACCCAGGAGAGTTGCCCCGGAGGTGTCACCAGAGTGGAGGTAAAGTCCGAGACCGGACCTGCCTCTCACTCCTGGGAAATCTCTGTCCTTCGCAGGCACCAGCAAGAGACGAGGTCGCAGTCCAACCCTGACGGCGCGTCCCCTGGCAGACGACCGCACCCCCAGGACCCCCAGGCGAGCCCAGCAGACTACAGGCGAGGGCAACCCCAACTCCCTCACCCCGCAGAGCCACCGACGCCAGGCCCGCCTTCTCCAGCTGTTTGGCCCCAGTCCCGAGGGCCACCTCTCAGGTTGAGGCCCCCAGACAGGAGGGCCTCCCTGCACCCCACCAACGAGACTCCGAGGTAAGGGCCTCCCTTCCTCCCTTCAGGTCGAGGCCCCCAGACAGGAGGGCCTCCCTGCACCTCACTGACGGCCCGGACCCAGTCAGTGACTCCCCTGCGGGTAGTGTGTTGCCCGTTACAGGCAGAGTCCCCCTGAGGTCCTCCCCTCGCGCCGACGACAGAGTGAAACAACCCAGGAAATACGGATAAATAAGTGATGCCCCTTATACTGAAAATAAGCCAGGGGAAGAGGAACAGTGAACAGTGACAGAGTGTGATCCATGCAAAACCAGTGACTATTGTTATTAACCCAAAAGAATTACATACCCAGCAGAGTAGAAAATACTTAATCATAGGAAGTAGAGTAATTGCACCTGCCCAGAATAAAAGAACTTTCCGTAATTGTGAATGACGATCAGGGTGCACGGGATAATCAAAAGCCTGTGTAAAGTGTCACCGCGACCAGGTAACTGTGTTGAGTGTCGTGATCCGCACCCTGTCTTCGTTATAGTAATATTCCCCCCACGGACTCTTAACCTTGTTTATTCCCCTTGTTATCAAGTGTATATATATTTTGGATTTCAATGAAATACGGGTATCTCCATATATATAACTAAAGACATTGGTATACATGCATCATATCGTGTGTTAAGTGCAACTGTACTTTGTGCTATCAAAGTCTAACTTTGTGTCCCTGTATCCTGTATCTTAAATATCACTCTGTATCATATTGTAACGGTTTTAGAATTAAGGCAATAGATGTGTTAAGGTAGTGTTTTTAGGATGAGGAGTCGACCTAAAAACACTCAGCATAACAGGCGGCTGCAGTCCCCAGACTCCCAGGTCTGGCCAGCAGCCCCCAGGCCCAGACAACTCGGGCTCTCTCTCTCCTCGGAGCCAGAGGCGCCAGGTCTGCCTCCTGCAGCTGTTCAGCTCTAGTCCCGAGGGCCACCTCCCAGGTCGAGGCCCCCAGACCGGAGGGCCTCCCTGCACTCCACCGACGCGGCCCCAGTGCGAGGGCCGCCTCTCAGGTCGAGGCCCCCAGACAGGAGGGCCTCACTGCACCCCAACGACGACTACGACCCAGGCGGTGACTCCCCTGCGGGCAGTGCGTTGCCCCCTGCAGGAGGGCTCCCTGTAGGGCCCCTCTCTCACGCCCCGGACACGCAGCAGGTGATACCCAGGGAAAATACGGGTACACTGGCGCTAATAACGCTAGTGCAGTGAACAGTCAAGACAGAAGTGCACAGTGACAAGTGACAGAGTAAAGGCCCAAATAATACATACGTAACTAAAGTTACCCACAGTGCATAGTGACCCGGTACTTGACAGAACAGAAAAGATCAATAACCATATACGGGAGGACTTACAGAAATCGTGGGTTGAGATCAGAGGTGTGCGAGACTCATCAGAAACTTGTGAACTACTGCTGGGAATAGTTATTCCCCCAACTCTTGGCCACGTCCTCTCCTAGTGTAACGAACTTAGTATATAAAACGCCATCTCGGCCTAGAAACAGTATCCAGGCATTATATTTAAAATGCCCGCCGTGCCCACCGCCGGATCTCCCACCTCACCACCCCCCACCCCACCACCGGGCCGCCACCGCACCACCACCCCAGGAGGACACAACGGTGGGGTTAGTGACCCCGATCAAGAGGGTCACCAGGACATCACGATCCTGGGCCCTTGTTCCCCTCAATTGCCCCAACCCCAGGTGACCAGGGAAAGGAAACTACATTGCGGGCGGAGCAATGGTCGTCAGAATAGGGGTGGGACTGAGCAAGATTCAGTCCCAGGTAACACCGTATTGACGGCTTTGTTACACCCTCTAGGGCAGGAGGCCCAAGGGCAGGATGCCCAAGGCTACGGCCTAACAAAGTGTACAAAGGGTAAGGCGACCCAAGGCTCCGGCCTTAGTACACCAGAGAGAGAGAGTTGCCCCAGGGCATCCCTCGCTTGCTGTTCTCCCCTTCAGGAGCAACACTGCGCTGACAGTCTATATACGTGGCGGGGAAGGAGCGGCCTGGTACGCCCTTCAGTTCTTCCTGATCAGACAGATCAGCTTCCGGCTACGGCCAGAGTACAGATCAGGGTAAAGAGCCCCTGCTACCATACGTGCAGCCCTTCCCTATTACGGGAGCAACACCGCGCCAACGGTCTATATACGTGGTGGGGAAGGAGCGGCCTTGTATGCCCTTCAGTTGCTCTCAGTAAAACAGGTAGGCACTCAGCTCCGGCCGGGGCACGTACCAGGGTAGAGAAGCCCCTGAAGGTAGTTTCAGTTCGTACTGGAGAGAGTGTGGCCTCTGTGCCCCTCACTCCGGCTTGTCCCCTACTACGGGAGCAACACCGCGCCAACGGTCTATATACGTGGCGGGGAAGGAGCGGCCTAGTACGCCCTTCAGTTGTTCCTCGTACACCGGGCAAGTCCACGGCTACAGCCAGAGTACGTACCAGGGTAAGGCGACCCAAGGCTCTGGCCTCAGGACGTACTAGAGAAGACACGAGTGACGTGAGTCCTTCTCCAGTCTCTTTCCCTTGTGGAAGCCTTTCGTCATCACCCGGGAATATAGCCCCGGAGGAGACGCTAGAGTGGTGGCGAGGCCCGATATTGGACTTACCGCCCACGCCCGGGAGTTCCTTATTCCTGCCCGAGCCCCGAAGTAGACGCTGCCGCAGCCCAGTCCTGATGGCGCCTCTACCCCTTGGTGCCCGCAGTCCCAGGACACCCAGGCCAGACTCTCCAGCTCCTGACGAAGGCGATCCGGGCTCCCTCACTCCACGGAGCCAAAGACAACAGGCCCGACTACTCCAGCTGTTTGGTCCCAGTCACGAGGGCCGCCTATCAGGTTGAGGCCCCCAGACAGGAGAGCCTCCCTGCACCCCACCTACGAGTGTGACCCAGAGTGAACGTTACCCAGGAGATATAAGAAAATAGTGACTCTCCCCCCTGTGTCAAGAACAAGTCGGGAAAAAGAACAGTGAACAATGACTAAGTGAAGAACAGTGTAGCTGATAATAGTCCACAAGAACTCAGTGTTGGCAGGGCAGAGAATGAACTTTATTGTAATTATCCAAGTCCCCCCCATATAAGAGAACTTTCTGTGAACACCTGAAGTAAGGGTGCGCGGGCCCGTCAAAAGCCTGAGTGTGAGTGTCGCCATGACCAGGTGACTGTGTCAAGTGTCTCTATCTGCACCCTACCTCATTTATAGTAATATTTTCCCTACAGACTCCCAATCTTGTTTATTCCCTTTGTGAACCATTCTATATATATCCTGCCTTAAAGTGACACATAAACAATACCATATATAATTCCAGATCTCCCTGTATGAACATTGTTATGCTGAGTGTTTTTAGGTCGACTCCTCGCCCTAAAAACACTAGCGACTGAGCGGGGTCCTCTTTCCGGACCGGAAATAAAGCACCAACAAAGGAACAGGACATAAAAACTAGGCAGTATACCTTAACACATCTATTACCTTAATTCTAAAACCGTTACAATATGATACAGAGTGATATTTAGGATATAGGATACAGAGACACAGAGTTACGTTAGAATGACACGGGATATTCAACACACAATATGATCACATATAACAATGGCTTGTGGTTCTATAAGTGGGGGTGATTGTCTTTCATCAAAGCCCAAAATATCTATACTCACAGTACTAAAAGGAATACACAAGATTAAGAGTCTGGGGGAGGAGTATTACTATAAGAAAGGCAGGGTGCGGATCATGACACTCGACTTGGTTAACTAGGCGCGGTGACACTCTCCTTGGGGTTTCAGGTTTCCCGCGCACCCGACTGCCGTTCACACTGACGGGGGAACTCCTCTATTCTGGGAGGGGGACAACACTTGACTTACTATTATTGAATTACTTTCTTTTAAGGGGGCATGTGAGTTTATTGGGATTACTAACACTTATCTGTTGACTTCCTCTGGATTGCACTATGTCACTCTGTCACTGTTCCTGTTCCACTTTCTCGGGTATCTTTAGGTCGAAGGGGCGTCACTGATCTACCCGTTTTTCCTGGGTTAATTCACTCTGTCACTATAGTCAGGGGGGGGGGACCTCCGGGGACTCTACCTGTGGTGGGCGATGCACTACCCGCAGGAGGAGTCACTACCCGGGTCCGTTCCGTCGGTGAGTTGCAAGGAAGCCCTCCTATCTGGGGCCCTCGACCTGGGGTAGACCCTCAGCTCAGGGTCTCGTCGGTGTGGTGCAGGGAGGCCCGCCTGTCTGGGGCCTCGACCTGGAGTGGTGGCCCTCGGGACTGGGGCCAAACAGTTGGAGGAGGTGGGTCTGGCGTCGGAGGCTCCGTGGTGAGGAGGTCAGCGTTACTCACGCTGGTAGGCTGCTGGGCTCGCCTGGGGGTCCTGGGGTTGCGGAGGTCTGCCAGGGGACGCGCCATCAGGTTTGGGCTGCGGCCTCGTCTCCTGCTGGTGCCTGGAGAAGACAAGAATTTCCCAGGAGTAGGAGGCAGGCCCAAACTGGGACTTTGCCTCCGCTCCGGTGACACCTTCGGGGCAACTCTCCTGAGTAGTGTCCAGCTATTCCCACAGGGGAACACTGAAGGTAGGGGGCACACGGAGACCGTGTTCTCTCTTATATACAGGGAGGGTAACATGGAGGCGACTCTCTCTCCTGTCTCCGTCGCAGCCGTGGCTCCAGGTTGCTTTACCCTGGCACCCACTTTTGGTTTTCTACTAGGGACTCTTACCCTTGGGGTGGCAGAGGGTACTGGCCCCTCGTAGCTTACTATTGGGCCTCCTGCCCTGTATGTGGCGGAGGATATTTCTCCCTCGTGGCTCACTGTGGCAGAGGGTACTGGCCCCTCGTGGCTCACTATTGGGCCTCCTGCCCTGTATGTGGCAGAGGATATTTCTCCCTCGTGGCTCACTGTGGCAGAGGGTACTGGCCCCTCGTGGCTCACTATTGGGCCTCCTGCCCTGTTTGTGGCAGAGGGTATTTCTCCCTCGTGGCTCACTGTGGCAGAGGGGACTGGCCCCTCGTGGCTCACTATTGGGTGTGTGGCAGAGGGTGGTGTTCCCTTGTGGCTCACTGTGGCAGAGGGTACTAGCCCCTCGTGGCTCACCAAAGGTGTGGCAGAGGGTGGTGTTCCCTCGTGGCTCACTGTGGCAGAGGGTACTGGCCCCTCGTGGCTCACTAAAGGTGTGGCAGAGGGTGGTGTTCCCTCGTGGCTCACTAAAGGTGTGGCAGAGGGTGGTGTTCCCTCGTGGCTCACTGTGGCAGAGGGTACTAGCCCCTCGTGGCTCACCAAAGGTATGGCAGAGGGTGGTGTTCCCTCGTGGCTCACTGTGGCAGAGGTGGGGACACCTCGTGGCTCACCAAAGGGCCTCCTGCCCTTGAGGGGTGTACCTATGGCCGTCGCCAAAAAGCTACTAGGGACTGATTTTTTATCAGTCCCACCCCACTGCTGTCGATGGTTAGCCCACCATTGAGGTTGTCTCGGATCCAGGCTCACCTGGCGTCGGGGCAGTTGCTGGGAGAAGGGGCACAGGTCAGTGGTGGTTGGGTGACCCTCTTGCCCTGGGTCATTAGCCCACCCGTTGTCCCTTCCTAGGGTTGTGGGGCGGTGGTGGCCCAGTGGTGGGGTGGGGGGTGGCGGGGTGGAAGGTCCGGCGGCGGGCATTTTACCACCGTCATCTGTGAAAAAGTCACGACCCCATGACTGCAGGTGGTAGGTGGTTGTAGTGAATGTCTTGTTGATCGGGATGAGGTGTTGCAGGAGGTTCATCCAGTGGTTGGTCATGGTGTTTGGTTCTTGGGCTGGGTTGAAAAAGAGGCGGATGGAGGATGGGCGGTTTGTGCGGCGTAGGCGGTGAAGAAGCTGGGACGTCTGTCAGATCTTGATGGGTGGCTGGTTGTAGGGTAGCCAGTGGATTCAGGTGATCCTCATCTTGGTGGTTGGTGCCTGGTGTGAAGGCAGTAGCTGAATGCTGGCGAGTGTTGGTGGGTAGGTGCTTTTATGGGGAATGGGTCTGTGGGTGGAGGATTTCACTTTAGGGAATTGGGATTTGTGGGTTTTTCATCGTGCTTGGTGGAGAGGGAGGGTGATGGGGGAGGGGGGGTTTGTGGTGGTGGGTGGCGGGCTGGGTGTCTGGGGGGTGGTGTTGGGGTGTATCTGGATGGTGGGTGTGAGAGGCGACCAGACCTGGTAGTGGTGGTGGTGAGTGTGGGTGTGGGTGGTGAGGGTGGTTTTGCACGTGGTGGTGGTGAGGGTGTGCAGCTGTTGGGGGGTGAGGTGGGTGGCAGTGCGGTGTGGCGGGTATAGTGGGCATGGTCGCAGGGGAGGGAGGGAGTGTTTGATGGGGTAGGTATGGGCGTGGTGCGGGTGCAGGTGGCAGGGGGTTGGGGAGTGTGGTGTGAGGAGGTAGTGGCTTGGAGCAGCGGTGGTGAGGCAGGTGGTGGAGGCGACGTTGTGTGGGGGGTGGTATGGGGATGGGTGGTAGAGAGAGGGGTGGGAGGCGGTGAGTGGGTGGTGGTGGTGGGTGGGGGTGGTGATGGGGGCGGTGGATGTGGTGAGTCAGGATCAGGTGTGATGGAGGGTGGTGTGGTTGTAGGTGAGGTGCTGGGTGGGGGTGAGAAGTAGTAGGAGTAGGAGTTTGGGGGGCAATTCTTGGAAGTGTCGGTGTGGCCAGGTGGTCAGGCAGAGGTGCGGGACGCGCGGGTGTGGGGGTGGTCATTGTTGGGTGGGTGAAAGGGTCGCACGTGGCGATTCCGATACGTGCGTTGTTGGCCTTGCTGATTGATGATTACTTGATAGGGTTTGGGGACTTGGGTTATGGTGAAGGGTCCGATGAATTGGGGTGAGATCTTATTTGGGGTAGGGAGTTGTGCCACGACAACGGATTGGCCAGGTTTGTAGGGGTTGGTGTCAGGCGTAAGGTCCTGTTGTGTTTGCAGGTGGTGGAGGAAGCGTTTGAGGTGGTGGAGAGGGTCTGTAGTGGAGGGTGGGGTGGGTGGCTGGAGGTGGTGGCGGAGTGGGAGGAGGAGCGGGGTTTCCCCGAATACTCGCTCGTGTGGTGTTATGCTGTCTTCTCGTGGGCATGTGTTTAGGCCCCATTGAACAATTTTGACATGAGCAGGCCAATCTTCATTCCCTGTTTGCATGATGCGAGTGCGGACCTGATTGAGGAGGGAGCGATGACTTCTTTCACAGATGCTGTTGCCTTGGGGCCAGTAGGGGGATGAGTGGGAGATGTGGAACCCGAATATTTTTGCTAATTCTTGCCAGACTTTTCCTGTGAATTCTGGTGCATTGTCGGAGTGTAAGGCCTGGGGAATGCCAAAGTATGGGAATACGTAGCGGGTTAGAGCATCTGCGACGGATACTGCACTGTGATCTTTTGCGGGGCATGCTATTATGAACTTGGAACAGACGTCAACGAAGGTGATTATATATTTATATCCTGCTTTGGGCGTGAGGGGTCCGACGACGTCGAGGGAAAGTAGTTGCCAGGGTTTTGTTGCTGTTAGTTTTCCGGATGTGCCTGGTGTGCGGGTGATATCTTTTCCTAGAGCACATGCACAGCAGGATTGTATAATGTCCTTGGCAATGGTGGTGGGGTTCGGTGTCCAATACACGTCATTGAACACTTGAGTGAGTTTCTTAGTGCCCAGGTGAATGCCATTGTTGGCGTGAAGGTGCAGCATGGTGTCGTGGGCGGTGGTGGGGCTTAGAACGATGTGGCCGTTGGGGTCGAACAGGTGTTCGCCATGCAGGTGGAGTTTGCTGAAAATGTTTGGCGGGATCCAGGTAGGGCGTTGCTTATCTTGCCACATTTTGATCAGGTCTGGTTCTGATGAGATGGCGTTGATGGGTAATCTTGATAGGGCGTCGGCGTTCGTGTGGAGCTTGCCTGGATGATACGATATTTCAAAGTCGTATTCCTCGAGAGTTTCTCGCCATCTTGTGAGCTGTGCGTTTGTGGTGTTGGATTGGCACAACCACTGTAAGGACTGGTGATCAGTAATGACGATCACATGGGTGCCTGAGATGTACGAGCGGAAGTACTCGAGTGACTAGATAATTCCTAGGCATTCACGTTTGGTGGCCGCGTAATTCCTTTCCGCAGAGTTTAAGGTGCAGCTGGCACAGGCGATGATGTGCTCGTGGCCGTCTTGGACTTGTGCAAGGACCGCCCCTATGGCGTGGAGTGAGATGTCGTTACAGGCGGAACGGCAGGTTGTAGTCTGGGAAGGCGACGACTGGGGCGGAGGTGAGTTTGGCTTTGAGGGTGGTGAATGCATTGTTTCTGGGTTCTGTCCAGACGAAAGGTTCTCCTTTTTTTGTAAGGTCGTGTAAGGGTTTGGCGATGTTCGCAAAACCTTTCATGAAACGCCGGTAATAGGAGGTTAATCCTAGGAAGGCTCTGGTTTCGTGCACATCTCAGGGTGGGGGGATGTTGGCGATTGCACGTAGCTTGTCAGGGTCGGGAGAGATGCCCTCTGCATTGATCAGGTGTCCAAGGAAGGAGACTGATCGTTTGGCTAGAACACAGTTTGTGGGTTTTAGCTTGAGCCCGGCCTGGCGTATACGCTGGAATACCTGTTTGAGGCAGTGGAGGTGGTCGGCCGAGGTATGGCTGAAAACTATTACGTCATCGAGGTAAGCCAAACAGGTTTCCCAGGTGAGTCCGCTCAGCACAGATTCCATGAGGCGGGAGGTGGCAGGGGCGTTGCAGAGTCCGAAGGGAAGGACGTTGAATTCATAGTGCTTCCCGTTTGATGTTGAGAAGGCGGTTTTGTGTTTGTCGTCGGGGTGGACCGGAACCTGCCAGTAGCCTGATTGCAGGTCTAGGGTAGAGAACCATGTTGATCCGTGGAGAGAGTCTAGGGAGTCGTCGATCCTGGGTAGTGGTGTAGCGTCTTTGATGGTAACGTCGTTCACTCTGCAGTAATCTACGCAGAAATGCATGGTTCCGTCCTTTTTTCACATGAGTACTACAGGTGAGGACCTTGGGCTATTGGAGTTTGAGATGACACCGGCATCGAGCATTTCCTGGACCTGCCGGTCTTCTTCTGCCCACTGTTTGGGTTTTTTTCGGTGAGATGGTTGGCGAATGGGAGGTCCGGTAGTATGGATCTCGTGGCTCAGATAGGTGGTATGGCCAAGATCGGTCGGGCCGGTGGAGAATAAGTCCTGAAAGTCCAGGAGTAGTTGGTGGAGGCTGTTTGATTGGGAAGGGAATAGATGTGGTGGTATGTTGGGGAGAGTGGGGTGATTAGGGGGTGGTGTTGAGCATGGTTCTGCCTCTTCTGTATCACCAATGATGAGTCCTCGAGGCAGAGTTAATGGTGTTGTGGCGAGGTTTGCGATACGGATTTGGTGGGCGTGGGGGGGGGAAGGAAAGTAGGGGAAACTAAACAGGATGATAGGGGTCCGGTGGGGATGGACGGTGAAAAAAGCACTGATGTGCCTGAGGGTCTGGTGAGTGTGACCCACGCTTCGTGGTGAGGTGGAATGGTAATGGTGGAAGCAATAGTGGCAGGGAATGAGGGAGTCTGGGGTAGCAAGGGTGGAATGGGGGATGGGGTTGGAGGGGGATGAAGTGAGGCATTTAGTGAGGTTAGGGTGGGGTTACATGTACAGGTGGGTTGGGGAGGGTGAGTGTTGTAGGGTGGTGTTTGTGTGGGTGGTGTGGGGGTGGTAGTGTTGTTTTTCCTTCTTCTTTTTTTTTTTTTTTCCTTGTTGGTGGATGCTTGGTTAGGGTAGGCTGGACCGAAGTAGAGACGATGCTGATAACAATCAATGGTCGCGTGGAGTTTCTGAAGGAGGTCCAGGCCGAGGTATCCATCATATTGACTACATGAAGAATAAAAAATGATGAATGGGTGGTTGGTGGAGACTCGTTGGTGGGTGGTGGTTTGTAGGGCCCGGGTTTCCCCACGCATGGGTAGGGGGCCATCCCCCGCATCTATGAGGTTGGCTGAAGTGGGGAGGAGTGGGCCGAATGCTGAGATGTGGCGGGAGTAAAAATGGGAGTAGAGGCAAGACCTGGCAGCTCCCATATCCACCAGTAATCTTGCCTTGACCCCGTTCAGCCATATCTTGTTGTAGACTGGGGGCCTGTAGTTATGTGAGGTGGCCCCCGCCACCGTGGGGAGGTGCGGGGGCGGGCCTAAAAATCCATCTGCTGAGGATGGGTGAGATCATCATGTTCATCGTCGTCCGGTCCTTGGTAGAGCAGTGGTGGCACGTCATCCTCCTGGGTGTTGTCGTCAAGGGAGGAGACTTTTCTACGCCATTGTTGGGGATTTTTGCGCCTGTTCGCCTTGAGTTGCTCCCTTATGTCATGAAGAGGGCAGGTGCGATTGCAAGCCGTGATCTCCCAAGGGTTTATGGTAATCAGATTGCCTTGTTCCCTGGGGTTAGGGCGCTTCCTTTGTGGGTAAGCCCTGGGTACTGTGGGAGGCGGCTCTGCAGGCGGCTGGTTAGGCGGCGGTTTGGGTTTTGGTGGGGGGTTGTGATTTGTGGGGAATCTTGTTACTGCGTGAAGGGGTTGTGGTGTGGGACAGGCGGTGAGGAGACATCTGACGAGTTGCAGGTCCTGATCCATGTTTCCTGAGGGATCATGAATGGAGAAGTGCTCCCTGACTGTGCTAGGGAGAATCCTCAGCAGAGCGTTGAATGTATGGGTATCCCGAGTATTCATTTCTGCCTCGGGAGAAGCAGCGCTGACGAGGCGCCGAGCCTGGACGAAAGTGTCGTCCAAGTTACCGTCATAGGTGAGGGCGTCGAGCTGTGAAAGAGCGACAACTCTGCCCATACAAGGCATAAAAGCCTGTTTCACTATTTGTGTGAACTGGTCCCATAACAGTTCTGGGACTATTTTGGGTGCGACATTGGTGATAATTTTTCGCAGGTTAGGTAATGTGACCAAAATTTTCTCCTTATCCGAGTCAAACCCTATGTCTAAGAGGGGTTTGATCATATCCAAATATACATCCATGTCACATTGGTCCGGGTTGAATTTTGGTAATTGAATGTGCGGTTTGGCTGCCATTGTGCAAGTTTCCTTTTATGTTCCTCCGTGCTTTTACTCGGATCCAGAACCACCGCTTGCCACCAGTGTTATGCTGAGTGTTTTTAGGTCGACTCCTCGCCCTAAAAACACTAGCGACTGAGCGGGGTCCTTTTTCCAACAAAGGAACAGGATATAAAAACTAGGCAGTATACCTTAACACATCTATTACTTTAATTCTAAAACCGTTACAATATGATATAAAGTGATATTTGGGATATAGGATACAGAGACACAGAGTTACGTTAGAATGACACGGGATACTCAACACGCAATATGATCACATATAACAATGGCTTGTGGTTCTATAAGTGGGGGTGATTGTCTTTCATCAAAGCCCAAAATATCTATACTCACAGTACTAAAAGGAATACACAAGATTAAGAGCCTGGGGGAGGAGTATTACTATAAGAAAGGCAGGGTGCGGATCATGACACTCGACTTGGTTAACTAGGCTCGGCGACACTATCCTTGGGGTTTTGACTTCCTCTGGATCGCACTATGTCACTCTGTCACTGTTCCTGTTCCACTTTCTCGGGTATCTTTAGGTTGAAGGGGCGTCACTGATCTACCCGTTTTTCCTGGGTTAATTCACTCTGTCACTATAGTCGGGAGGGGGGGACCTCCGGGGACTCTACCCGTGGCGAGCGATGCACTACCCGCAGGGGGAGTCACTACCCGGGTCCGTTCCGTCGGTGAGTTGCAGGGAGGCCCTCCTATCTGGGGGCCTTGACCTGGGATAGACCCTTAGCTCAGGGTCTTGTCGGTGTGGTGCAGGGAGGCCCGCCTGTCTGGGGCCTCGACCTGGAGTGGTGGCCCTCGGGACTGGGGCCAAACAGTTGGAGGAGGCGGGTCTGGCGTCGGAGGCTCCGTGGTGTGAGGAGGTCAGCGTTACTCATGCTGGTAGGCTGCTGGGCTCGCCTGGGGGTCATGGGGCTGCGGAGGTCTTCCAGGGGACGCGCCTTCAGGTTTGGGCTGTGGCCTCATCTCCTGCTGGTGCCTGGAGAAGACAAGAATTTCCCAGGAGTAGGAGGCAGGCCCGGACTGGGACTTTGTCTCCGCTCCGGTGACACCTTTGGGGCAACTCTCCCGAGTGGTGTCCAGCTATTCCCACTGGGGAACGCTGAAGGTAAAGGGCACACGGAGACCGTGTTCTCTCTTATATACAGGGAGGGTAGCACGGAGGCGACTCTCTCTCCTGTCTCCGTCACAGCCGTGGCTCCAGGTTGCTTTACCCTGGGACCCACTTTTGGCTTTCTACTAGGGACTCTTACCCTTGGGGTGGCAGAGGGTACTGGCCCCTCGTAGCTTACTATTGGGCCTCCTGCCCTGTATGTGGCAGAGGGTATTTCTCCCTCGTGGCTCACTGTGGCAGAGGGTACTGGCCCCTCGTGGCTCACTATTGGGTGTGTGGCAGAGGGTGGTGTTCCCTCGTGGCTCACTGTGGCAGAGGGTACTGGCCCCTCGTGGCTCACCAAAGGTGTGGCAGAGGGTGGTGTTCCTTCTTGGCTCACTGTGGCAGAGGGTACTGGCCCCTCGTGGCTCACTAAAGGTGTGGCAGAGGGTGGTGTTCCCTTGTGGCTCACTGTGGCAGAGGGTACTAGCCCCTCGTGGCTCACCAAAGGTGTGGCAGAGGGTGGTGTTCCCTCGTGGCTCACTGTGGCAGAGGTGGGGAAACCTCGTGGCTCACCAAAGGGCCTCCTGCCCTTGAGGGGTGTACCTATGGCCGTCGACAAAAAGCTACTAGGGACTGATTTTTTATCAGTCCCACCCCACAGCTGTCGATGGTTAGCCCGCCATTGAGGTTGTCTCGGATCCAGGCTCACCTGGCGTCGAGGCAGTTGCGGGGAGAAGGGGCACAGGTCAGTGGTGGTTGGGTGACCCTCTTGCCCTGGGTCATTAGCCCCCTCGTTGTCCCTTCCTAGGGTTGTGGGGTGGTGGTGGCCCGGTGGTGGGGTAGGGGGTGGCGGGGTGGAAGGTCCGGCGGCGGGCATTTTAAACAATGTAGTGAGTGCTGAGTGTAGCTCTATTTTGTGGTGCTGAATATTAACTCTGTGTCTCTGTTCCTCTGTATCTCAAATATCACTCTACGTGTATTGTTACGGTTAGAATTAAGGTAATAGATGTGTTAAGGTATACTGCCTGTTTTTTATGTCCTGTTCCTTTGTTGGTGTTTTACTTCCGGTCTAGAAAGAGGACCCCGCTTCAGTAGCTTGTGTTTTTACGACGAGAAGTCGCCTTAAAAACACCAGCATAACAATAATATTAGAACCAAATATCCATGTATAAGTGAAGAGTGACATTGTGTGACTATAATCATATGTATTAAAGGCTAATTCTGTGTTTCCTGTCTCTACACATATCTAATAGATGTGTTAAGGTGTACTATCTGTTTTTATGTCGTTCCTTTGTGGGTGCTTTACTTCCGGTCCGGAAAGAGGACCCCGCTCAGTCGCTGGTGTTTTTAGGACGAGAGGTCGGACTAAAAACACCCAGCATAACAGGTGAAGCCTCTATGATCTGGAATCCCAAGTCACGAGATCTCCTAGGAAACCGTGTTTGGGTGAATCAGATTTTTTTTTTTTTTTTTTTTTTTTCTCCCCACAGCATGGTGGGGAACGGGCAAACAGAGAGCCCGTCAGGGAAAAGTCAGAATTAAGCTCTCGATTCAGAGCAAAGCGGGAACAGCAGGCTGAAGGACGAGTGGGAGCAGGAACTGCAAACTGAAGGACGAGGCGAGGGCGGCAGGGGCAAGGGAAGGTGCGATGGTCGGTGGTGAAGAACGGCTGGGCAACACCTCAAGGCTCCTCCTCAGAGTCGGAGACGTCGGTGTACTCGGAGTCGTGATCGGTATCGATATCCTCGTACAACTCCAGCTCCCCCCGAGTCACTGAGGCGAGATGGGACGCCTAAATGTGAGTCTTGAAGGAGCTGGTTGACAGCTTGAGTAAAGCCGCGTTCGAGCCTGGCGGCGAGGAGCTCACGAGCATCGTCTGAGTCGGCAGAGGATGCCAGCAGGAGGGCAGGTGAGAGGCTTGCAGGCGGCGGATCAGCTGTGGAAGTTGAGAGATTCACTCCCTCAGCAGCAGGTGGAAAAACGGGGGGGGGGGGAAGGGGGGACGTCAGCCCTTTCCCCCTCGGCTGCAGACGGCGGGGCGTGGATCTCAGCAACGGTGGTGATGGTGTCCAGTTCCATGGCCGTGATCGGTGCCGGGTCGGTAGGAGGAGAGGCAGACGAGCCAGTCGCCCTGTTGAGGGATCGGTCCAGGCACAGCCGTTTGCGCGGTGTGCGGCGGGGCCGAGGTGGGGATGGCCGAGACTTGGGCTGCGCGGGCGGCCGCCGGGGACGACGATCTGGGCGAGGGGCTAAATGTGCGCCTCCGACAAATCTCTGGGGGATCTCCTGCCGTCACTAAATAGGAAAAAATTTCCTATCTTCGCCAGATAATTTGAGACCTCAAAGTTGGTCAACTTCTTCTCCATTTCTTTGAATGGCCTTTTGTCTGCAAAACAACAGGAATAATACCAACATCAGTTTTACTCAATGCTATAAGGATGAGAAGCAGTTTAATAGAGAAATAAAAAAAGCAAACAAATGGTGTGGATATCGAATGTTATTCTTTTATTCTTTAGTATCGATGGGCTTTATTCATTATTCATTTCATATATCATGATGGAATTCGAAGAAATTTACTTATTTAGGATATATGCAACGATGTTTTAGTGAGAAACGGTAGAGCAACATGGTAGAAGATTGTACTTTTCAACCATAAACAAAGCAAGTGCTCGAAGTGAACGTGGGCTGTCTCCCCTCTCGCCACCTGATTCACTGAAAGCATTTCTCTCTGCCTAAGATAATTTTTTCTTGGGAAGACACACCATCCTTTCACTTCATCGTCTTTTTTGGGGAGCAGAAGAAGTACATTCAGCAACTGCACACGTATATACAGGCATTGTCAGGCTGGAGCTTCCTGGAGAAAGCTTGGCGGCTGACAGTCTGGCACGTAAACGTTTTATTCTTTGGAGGTTTCGCCACGCCACGTTTCGGGTAACGCACATTCGTCTGCACGCGATGTTGGTATTAATTATTACATTTTTCGATATGTAATATGTTGTACACTCTTTTCAGCATTTAGCATATGACTAATTAATAATTTATAAGGCTAAATAATAATGGCTTCACACCATTGGTGCACCAAGATATCTATAAATATGTGATCAGTAGGGTCAGACTCGACTCGCATTAATGGGTGTTAGTGATTATTTTACTCAATTGATAGGTGGTGGCTACCATCATCCACTCACTTGATGTAGTGCTGCCTACTTCTTCCTTTATCATTCTTTTTCTGTGCCTGCCCTCCTCGCTTCCTATTTCTCCCATCTTTCCTGTCACTTCTTATTGCTTTTCTTTCCTTTACAGGTGGCTTTACATTGAGTGACAAACCAAATGGTTTCCTGTAAGCCAAGAAACCATTTACAACGCTGGGTGGTAACCATATAACCAAACCATACATGTTCCCTACGTGTCAACAAGTGGGTTGGTGAAGGGTTAGTGTCCCTCCCTGTAAAACATATAACTCAAAGTCAAATGGCCACCCCTTACTGGATTATGGCGTCTGGCAATAGATAGATAGATCTCAGTAAAACTTATCTATAAAATTATATACTATAGTATGTAAAGGATAATTTTGTCGAGAATTAACGTAAGGTGCATCCGTAACCATGATGGAAGGGACTTTAGAACTCGTGTGACTATTTCGATTCCACAGGGTAAACCAACTTGTGGTACTGAAGTAGCTGGCGATCACCGGTGTCATATGCACAGAGTGACTTTATGCTGGAAGTTACCGTTCCCTTCTCTATTAAGCCTAAATTAACCAAACCTAACCTAACCTTAACCTAACCTCATTCTAGATCAACCTAACCCAAATAAACCAAAATTAAACTAATCTTAATTCACGAAATGACTAATTTCACAATCTGCATGTAATATACATATATATCTTTATTTATATATATTCATTTATTGACCTAAAGTTACCTACAGGTCGATAAGACATCCAGCTATCTTCCTGACACATGTATTTCATACAATGTTGTTGATAAATGGCACAAAATTTGGGATAACATGCGAATACTTTCAAAATAGAAGCTAAACGGCCACTCGGCGCATGCGCACTGAGCGGAACGGTGACTTCCAGCATGTCACTTC